>NW_022589712.1:12555706-12911082 GCF_004348235.1 Phoca vitulina
CCTGCATCGGACTCCCTGCTCAGCAGGGAGTCTGCTTCTCCCTCTGATCCTCCCCCCTCTCATGTTCTCTCTCTCTGTCTCATTCTCTCTCTCAAATAAATAAATAAAATCTTTAAAAAAAAAAAAAAAGTGTCTGCCTTTGGCTCAGGTCATGATCCCAAGGTCCTGGGACTGAGTCCTGCATTGGGTCCCCTGCTCAGGGGAGAGTCTGCTTCTCCCTCTCCCTGTGCCCACCCCGCCCCCCTGGTCATGCTCTCTCTCTCAAATAAATAAAATCAGAAAGAAAGAAAGAAAGAAAAGAAAGAAAGAAAAAAGGAAAGAAAGAAAAAGAAAGAAAAAGAAAGAAAGAAAAGAAAAAAAAAAAAAAAAAAAAGCAAGCAAGCAAGCAACACTGGGCCAAAAAAAAAAAAAAAAGAGTAGATTATGTAGTGTTCATCTGGCTTCCACCTGAGAATAAGATGCTACATCTAATATGCTACCTGGGAAATAACCTACAAGGAAAAAACCTAATATACAGGAAATGGAATCTAAGAAGACCGATTGCTAGAATAATTCCACAGAAAACAACAATGCCTTAATCAGTGGTTCTCAAAATTCAGGATGTGTGTAAGTGACCTGATGGCTAAAGATGCAGGTTTCCTCACGTACTCTCAAAGCTTTTAGCATCACTCGGTCTTGAGAAAGGCTCAGTTGGCATTTTGAACAAAACTTCTGGGTATTCTAATTCAGGTTACCCATGACCCACACTTTGAGAGACACATAATCTTACAAAGGGAGATACCCTTATAGGTAGTCCCCCCTCCACAGCGTGATCCGACTGGGCGGTGCGCCCTGTCCAAAACTTTGAATTCCCTGCCATTTCATCATTAACCTCTAATGAAAAGCCACAAAAGAAAAGCTCTGTTTACAAAAATCACTTATTAAAGTGAGTTTTTAAAAAAAGAGATGATATCTAAAATCACAAACTCAATGAGTAAGAGGTAATTGCCTAGCATCTATTATGAGGCAATGAAGACAAACAGGAGAGGAAAAAGTGAAAAAAAAAAAAAAAAAGCAAAAGGAAGGTAACAACTTACTTAGAATAACTATGCCTAGGACTAGTCTTATATGTCACAAAAAGCAGAGGCTACCCACAAGGCACCATAAATAAACCCACTGGTCTCTCCACTCACACTCTCCTAGCCCACGCAGAACTACCAGATTAATCTCTCCAGAAACACCAATCCATCAAATCACAGGCTCCCTCACTGCCTAACTGGCAAAATACGAACTTCTCAGCTCCTGATGTTCAAGGTTCTGTGTAATCCAGTCTCAACCTACCCAACCCAACCACACGTCACCTTACTCCTAACGGGGCCTTGCCAGGTCTTAGATCCCACCCACCTCTGACCGGTTGACTCTTAGGCTTATACCTTCATCCTAGCTGGGTCAATATTCCTGCCTGGAATACCTTTCACCCTTTCTTCATATTATGACAGTCCTTCAAGGCCTACCCGAAATATCATTTCCACCATACCTGCTGTCACCACTTTCTGATTATCCGTAGCATTTCATTCATATCTTCACCAAATACTGAAGCATGGGACTATGTTCCACCCTGTGTTTTATTACACCGTTTGTCATAGTGTTCCACACCCTCCCTCCCTCCATGACTCCCCAAGTTCCTTGAAGGCAATAACATTTAGAGAATATCTTGGTATCTCCATCCCAACCTAGACTCACACTCAAACCAAATCCTAGTCATACTGAAATGGCTTGATAATTGCTACCACAATTTATTTATTTATTAACAAATCATATCCCAATGAATACATATAAATTAATGTACTGAACAAGTATCTTGAGTAAACATTTTACATTATACATCAAGGGCTATTATTAGGCATTCAGGCTACACTTAGTCACTGTCTTTGTCCTCAACTATTTCTCATGTCTTAAGTGTCCTTCAAACTATCGATTTTTTTTTTCTGCTACCAGCATTACATCTATAGTACCTCTTTATTATAGATTCTGAAACTTAGAGTTTTCTATTTGTGTAAGTTACTGACACTGATATTATAGCTGAAATGAGAAGCTGACGCATCACTTTCTCCCCAAAACAAAAATCACTGAATCTTTTATTATACTAACATTTTGAGACAAATTTCAGGTACGGAATTTATTTCCTGTGTGTCCTATTCAGCACCTGGTATATATGAACATGAAATGTTAGCTGTTAATGATTTAAAAGCTCCAAACTGAATATACATATAATCTGCCACCATTAAAGATTTTTATCTCTGTGATTACCTGAATTAATAAAAAAAGACTATAACATGGCAAACAGAGACTACCTCAGGATGAACAACTTTCTTTAGATTTAGTGTTTAATTATTATCTTTTAAAGATTTTATTTATTTATTTGACAGAGAGAGACACAGCAAGAGAGGGAACACAAGCAGGGAGAGTGGGAGAGGAAGAAGCAGGCTTCCCGCGGAGCAGGGAGCCCGATGTGGGGCTCGATCCCAGGACCCTGGGATCATGACCTGAGCCGAAGGCAGACGCTTAACGACTGAGCCACCCAGGTGCCCCAGTTATTATCTTTTAAATTGTAGTAAAATATATATGACATAAAATTTACCATTTTAATGGCACTTATTTTTATATTAAGAAAACTGTTGAAAGGATATTGCAATACTGACTAAAACGTGGGATTCTTTCCTGCAAAAAGACTGCTACAGTTAACATCTGAATTTGGAAACTAGTGTTGGCAAATATCTTTTTTACATCATAAACACTGCCACTGATGACAAAAATAACTAAAATAAGCTATTAGTGGTTAAACCACTTGTATTTCAGGCAGTGAAATAAAATACGAAATATCACACTTCCTAGATTTTAGGCATTATTTTCTTAAAATTCACAAATGGGCCCTAATAGCAGTAGGAGCTAATCTTTACAGGGAGCTAATTATGCTAAGGGGTTGAAATGCAATATTGGTTTTTGTTTTCTCATTGAGGACTAATTCACATACCATAGCATTCACCTTTCCAAGTATACAATTCAAATTCAATAGTTTTAAGCATTTTCACAAAGTGGCATAATCATCCCCACTATCTAATTTCAGAACAATTTCATCGCCCGAAAAGAAACCGTGTCCCCATCAGCAGCCACTCTCCATCTCCCCCTCCCCTCAGCTCCTGGAAACCACTCATCCACTTTCTGTCTCTATTGATTTGCCTATTCTGAACATTTCATATAAATAAGGCATACAATATGTGGTCTTTTATGTCTGGCTTCTTTCTTTTAGCATAATACTTTCCAGGTTCAACCATATTGTAGCATGTCTGAGTACCTTGCATTACCTTTTTTTTTTTTTTAAGATTTTATTTATTCATTTGAGAGAATGCAGGAGCGGGGGGAGGAGGGGGGAAGAAGGGCAGAGGGAGAGGGAGAAGCAGACTCCCCGATGAGCAGGGAGCCTGACGTGGTGCTCAATCCCAGGACCCCGGGATCAGGACCTGAGCCGAAGGCAGATGTTTAACTGACTGAGCCACCCAGGCGCCGCTGCTGTTCATTGAACTTCTGTGGAGATGTATAAACTATAAATACTATGTAAAATATATACAAACGTTATTATATGAAGGAAAGAATATATATATTTTCAAAAACTGCTACCTAGGTCCATCACCATGAGTAAGTCATAGTCTAAGTTTTGTCTTGTGTAAAAATATAGCCAATGATCTCTATGGTGTTTTCAAACTCTAAATACAAGTTGTTTTTAAAAACATAAGAGGATTATTCCCTTTCTATTCAACTGATTTGATACCCAATCTTTAAGAATAATTACTAACTATAATGATATTTCTCTGTATTATAGAGAATATGAATGCAAATCATAAAGTATACAGTAATTGAACAGGGCAGCATGGTAAGAATCTTTATATTATGAAAATAAATTTAGTATTTACTTACATATCTGTAAATGTGATTTCTTTTTATTGCAACAAGTCAGAAAATAACATCATTTTTAGGGCTATAGAATTTTAAAAAATAATAATAAAAGGTCTCTTTGGGAAGATCCTGATAGGCACGCATGAGGACACTGCAGGGATGAATCACAGACAGGCTCTTGGCAAACTCATCTGGAATAACTGAACACTTCCACTCACTGTAAATTTGCCAGCAGCAGTCTGTGCAGAATGTTTTTGGTCTTTTTTCTTTTGCTGGTTCATTCAAAATTATCTGTCAGCACGCTTGTTTTTTTGCCGTAAGTAATAATGTAGATGTAAATGGCAGCTGTGGTACAGAGCTCCCTAAATGAACAGTCTGTATTTGGAAAACACAGGCTGCGTTGCTCAGAAAAAACAAATGGCAAATAAAAGCTATGAAAGACTGAAGAAGAAGGGATTAAAGCAGTCTGTTAATATGTTTAATCTCATCAAACACTGTTATCTTTAGTCATAAACAACATCTTAAAGATGTCTGCTTAAAAACGTTGTTTTAAAACTTTATTGAATTTTATTTGAAAGCTCAAGATGTTTTAATAAAACTCTTAAGATGATAATTAAATTACCAATACAAAGTTTATATACTTATAAAAATAAGAATCAAAATTGTTCAAGCATTTTAACTCTTTTAAGTAAGCTCTATGCCCAGTGTAAGGTTCGAACTCATGACCCCAAGATCAAGAATCCCTTGTTTTATGACTGAGCCAGCCAGGAGCCTTCATTTTAACTCTTTAATGGAAAAATAACCAAAGGTGATAGGCTTTTCTTTTTTTTTAAATTTAATATAGTGAGGGAGAGAGGATTTTTTTTAAAGATTTATTTATTTGAGAGAGAGAGAGAGAGCCATAGTGCACAAGCAGAGGGAGCGGCAGAGGGAGAGGGACAAGCAGAAGCAGGCTCCCCGTGGAGCAGGGAGCCTGACACGAGGCTCGATCCCAGGACCCCGAGATCATGACCCGAGCTGAAGGCAAACACGCAACCAGCCGAGTCACCCAGGATTTTGAATCATAAAACTGCTAATAAGGTAAACAGCCCACTTCCTGGGTCTTACACTAACAGCAGTCGCTGTTCTACAACAGTGCTAGAAAGGAGAACTTTGTGGAAATGTCCCACATCTATGCCGTCCAATTTGGTAGCCATGAGCCACATGCGGCTACTGAGCATTTAAGTGTAAGTAGTGTGACTGAGAAACTGAATTTTTTTTTCCTTTTAAGTAAACTCTACGCCTAACGTGGGGCTTGAACTCACAGCTCCGAAATCAAGAGCTGAATGCTCTCCTGACTGAGCCAGTCAGGCACCCCAAGAAAGTGAATTTTTTATTTTTTTTTAAAGTTTTACTTATTTAAGTAATCTCCATACCCCATGAGGGACTCGTACTCACGATGCTGAGAACAAGAGTCACATGCTCTTCTGACTGAGCTGGTCAGGTGCCCCCTGAGTTTTTAATTTTTAATAGAGTGAAATAGTCACATGTGACTAAGGAGGTCCTTACAGGACGATGCAGGTGCCGAATGATGAGAGGCAACATCCTGTAACAGGGCCACACCATAATGTTCTGGAAACTTCCAAAAAAAGAAAGAGACCTGGGTTATTCATACTGAGAGGGGAGCGGTAAGAAAATAAACTTCCAAAGAAATCTAGATTTGACCTCTAAGATCTGAGAGACCCTCCTTCAAATCCTTGTGCTGGGGCTACGGATGTAAGGAGGAGAAGAGGACGGGAGGCAGCAAGCACTACGCTAGAAGGAAGGGCTCTGCAGTTACGCGGTCACGGCCACCCGGAGCAGCAGCTAACATCTGTTAATCAGTCTGGGTATTGCACACAGCACTGTACGTTTTCTCATTTAATCCTAAAACAAGCCTTCCAGATAGATGTATTTATCTTCGTTTTACAGATAAGGATATTGAGACTTAGGGAATTAATTTGCTTAAATAAAAATGCAACTTTTGGGGCGCCTGGGTGGCTCAGTCGGTTAAATGTCTGGCTCTTGATTTCAGCTCAGATCACTATCTCAGGGCTGTGGGATCGAGTCCTGAGTTGGGGTCAGCGCTGGGCATGGAGTCTACTTGAGATTCTCTCTCTTTTTCAGCCCTTCCCCAACCCTCATAATCTCTCTCTCTCTCCAAAAAAAAAGCAACTTCTAACTGCAATCTAACAACTAGTGCCCTTTCTCTATGTTCCAGTGTATTCTGAATATCCTTCTGCTGCAGTTGTTCACAAATTATACTGATGTATAGTTTGGCTCCCATTTGAAAGGTAAACTCCTTGAAGTCAAGGGCTGCATTGTCAGTCCCCTACCATCTTTCCCAATCACCTACTACTACCAACTTTTACCTATCAAAGTACTAAGTATACATATTCTTCAGTAAGTATTTGCTGAATTTACTGTGAATTTGTTTCTCCATTCCAAAGATAATAAACCCATGGGATAACATGCTTTCTCCAACTCTCACCCCTGAATCATTTGTATTTGAATTTTAGAATCAAGTTTAAAGTTGAGCATTTAAAATAAGCTTCCTGGGGCGCCTGCATGGCTCAGTCGGTTAAGCGTCTGCCTTCAGCTCAGGTCATGATCCCAGGGTCCTGGGATTGAGCCCCACGTCAGGCTCCCTGTTCAGCGGGAAGCCTGCTTCTCCTTCTCCCACTCTCCCTGCTTGTGCTCTCTCTCTTTCTCCCTTCCTCTCTCTGTTAAATAAATAAAATCTTAAAAACAGAATAAAATAAAATAAAATAAAATAAAACTTCTTTGGGGCACCTGGCTGGCTCAGTCAGTAAAGCAGTAAATCATGCAACTCCTGATCTCAGGGTCATGAGTTTGAGTCCACGTCGGGTGTAGGGTTTACTTAAAAAAAAAATAAATAAATAAATAAATTAGGGACGCCTGACTGGTGTGGTTGGTGAAGCATCTGACTCTTGCTCTCAGCTCAGGTCTTGATCTCAGGGTCATGAGTTCAGGCCCCATGATGGGCTCCACACTGGGTATAAAGCCTACTTTAAACAAACAAACAAGCAAACAAACACTTCTTTGAACTGTTTCAAAGAATTTGCCAAGAAACTTGGAACATTAAATGTCTGATCAAAACATTTCACTTTGAGCTGTCATTTTTTTCAGACCCATTAACCAAAAAAACACCCCAGATTTCCTGTATCTTTAGAAATTATGCTATAGAAATTTTAATAGTACAATTGAAACCCTGTATTTAATACACAAATGTTATACCATGTAACAGCATTCACCATTATATGTTCATCTTAAAAGCACAGCTATGTTATACTGCTTATAGTAACTTTTAAATAACAAAGCCTTGATAGTTTCCAATTTTTACATCTAATTTTTCAATGACTTTTTTTTAAGCCTTCCATACTTTGTTAAATTATATTCACTCCATCCAGGCACAGTGCCAGTATCTCCTGGTGAAGTAGGACCTCTGCCTCCAAATCAGAAAGGACTAAAAGAAGTCTACACACATTTATCTCCTTAATCCAAATTCATAGCACCTATTCCAAGATTTAATGAAATTTAATCTACAAATAATATTCACATGAGAAATGTACTCGAAGCTCTTGTTACAAACATTATCAGAGGTGGTATCAAATAAAACTCTTAAATATACCAAAAAGCACTTCTAGTTAAAAAATGATCTCCCCTTCCTTGTTAGAAATAAGTATCCTATAGGGCTTCTGCTAACTGCTGTCTTAAGAGAAATATAATTATGAAAGTACTTATTCGGGACGCCTGGGTGGCTCAGTTGGTTAAGCATCTGCCTTCGGCTCAGGTCATGATCCCAGGGTTCTGGGATTGAGTCCCGCGTCTGGCTCCTTGCTCAGCAGGGAGCCTGCTTCTCTCTCTGCCTGCTACTCTGCTTGAGCGCTCTCTCTCTGACATATAAATAAAATCTTTAAAAAAAAAAAAAGTACTTTTTCTAATCTTTACAAACATCAAAAGTACTGTATGTATTCCATTTGAACGTATGGAAAACCCACATTTGTTGGGGGAGAAAAGAAATGAACTGAAGCCCTGTTTCTCAAAGTTTATAATTCCTACAAATTACCAGAGGAGCTTTTAAAAATGCAGATCTTGATTCAGTAGGTCTGAGATGGAGCCTGAGACTCTGAATTTCTAACAAGCTTCCAAGTATGATGCTGAACCTCTGTGTAGTCTAACTAAGGCTTTGTGTTGCTAATGACACATTTTTCCAGATCTCAGAGATCTTTCTGGACTCTTTGGATTTCTCTTTAATGTTTGTTTACTCTTTAAAATTTTTTTTAAATTCTTGGGGTGCCTGGGTGGCTCAGTTGGTTAAGCATGTGACTCTTGGTTTCAGTTCAGGTCTTGATCTCAGGGTCGTGAGTTCAAGCCCTGTATTGGGCTCCGTGCTGGGCTTGGAGCCTGCTTAAGATTTTCTTTCTCCCTCTTCTTCTCTCTCTGCCCTTTCCCTTGCTCCCATTCACACATGCTCTCTCTCAAAAAAAAAAAAAAAAAGAAAAAAAAATTTGTATTAAAATGGCACCTGGGTGGTACAGTTGGTTGGGTGACCAAATCTTGGTTTCGGTTCAGGGCATGATCTCATGGTCATGAGACTGAGCCCCGAGTTGGGCCCCGAGTTGGGCCCCGAGTTGGGCCCAGCATGGAGTCTGCTTGGGATTCTCTCTCTCTCTCTCCCTCTGCCCCTCCCCCTGCCATGGGCATGCATGCACGTACTGTCTCTCAAATAAATAAATTTTTACTAAGTGTGTATTGATTCAGGCACTTCACCAGGAGCATATATAAGATCTGATCTCAGCCTCTGAAGAACAAACATGTCAACAAGTAATTGCATTATAACCACAAAGTACTATAATACAGATATGCAGTGAGAAGAGAATGGCTACTTTTCCAGGGGAGAGCAGAAAAGGTTAAAGATGCAGCTCTTGCCCTGAGTCTTGAAGATAAATAGGAGTCTACACAGTGGAGAAGAAGAAGATCCCACCTCAGACAGAAGAAACAGCAAAACAAGCAGGGACGCACTCTGGAGCTGCAGATTCTATCAAATTGCTGAAACACACTGTTTACATAGAGATCAATAGGACTCCAGGAAAAAGTAAACATATCAGAGTCCAGCACATCAGTGAGGACTTTAGAAAGAACAACTTCAGTGGATTGGTGAGGTCAAAAGCAGACTACAGTGCACTGAGGAATAAAAGGAAGAAGAAATTGAGACAAATGGGGCACCTGGGTGGCTCAGTCAGTTAAGCATCCAGCTCTTGGTTTCAGCTCAGGTCATGATCTCAGGGTCGTGAGATGGGAGCCTGTGTCTGGCTCCATGCTCAGTGCGGAGTCTGCTTGAGATTCTCTCTCCCTCTGCCCCCCCCCCCCCCACGTGCATGCTTGCTCTCTAAATAAAATCTTAAAAAAAAAAAAGAAATTGAGACAAATTAAACACTCTTTCCAAAGATCTTTCTATAACAGAAAAACGAGACCACCAACTAGAAAAGAACAAAAGGTCAAGGGCACACTTACTTTTCTAAGTGTGAGAGACGAGCACATTAATTGGAAAACTTGGGGTAAGTGAAGAGGGAAAGGTTAGGAATACAGCAAAGAGGTAAGGAGTGACACTTGCTCCTAAGATTACAGTAAGGTTTCTCAGCCCCAGCGCTTTTGCCATTTGGAGAGAACTGTCATGGGGGGGGGGGGTCCCCTATGCATTATAGGTTGTTTAACAGCATCCCTGCTCCTAATACTCACTGGCTACCAGTAGTACTCCCAACCCCATCCCAGTTATGATAACCAAAAATGTCTCCAGATCTTGCTAAATGTCTCCTGGGAAAAAGAGGGGAAATTGAGAACGAGTGGTCTAGAGGCTGAGACCAGGTAATTTTAAATAAGCTTAGAGAAGGCTGGCTGAAACAAAGTGGCTCCCATCTACCAGCTGTAGGAAAAGAGGACGGTCCTCTGCTGAAGGGAAATAGGCATGTTTCATGGGGAGTGGAAAAGTTTTGGGATGATTCTGTGGAGAATGGGAGAGGCATATAACCAGGGAAAGCAAAATGTCTAAGAAATATTTTCTATACTCCCAGGCTTGAAAAGCAGTGTATTTCCCTTTATGAGTTCTCCAGAAGATAGTACGAGAAAGGAACCTGAGCTTGAGGATTACACTGAAGGATCTTTACTAAAATACCTTAACAATTTAAGGAACTGGATCAGCTTAAAAAGTGTTCTGACTCTTAAAAGAACCATCTTCTTGTTTGCCAGAACCAAAATTTAGGGGTAAAAATTTATCTTTTTTTCCCCCCGAATATGCAATTCTTAAAAAGATTTTAAGTAATCTTTACAGCCAATATGGATCTTGAGCCCACAACCCTGAGATCAAGAGTTGTATCCTCTACAGACTGCGCCAGCCAGGTGGCCCCTGAATATGCAATTTCATCATAATTTTGTAAAGTCTTTAGCAGGAAAGTTTCTGTATTTGTCCCAAATCCTACCCATTAAAATCAACACATTTTTGTTGTAAGACACAAAAGTAAAGTAATATAATCTGGGATTTTAAATTAGTCATCACATTTGAAAAACTGTCATATTAATTTTCATATCCTTCTGGATACTAGTCCACATTATATTTATGCTCAGTGTAGAGGAAAAATTAATATTTATATCTGGGTCCCAAAAGTTTCATTGCTGCACGCTGTCAGAAATGACTGGTCAGAAGACATTGGAACTAGCCATCTCACTTAAATTTTATCTTCTAAATATAGTCTTCACAACTTGAAAATCTGGCTTATGTTTTAATAACCTTGTAATTTCCTAAAAATGTCAAAGTGTACTTGTTCACAATACAGATTAAGCAGCTGCCCGCATACCAAGGAAAAGAGACCACATGTACAATAATACCTCCAATGTTTGTCAACATTACCAAGGAAAGTGATCTGCAAAGAAATTTAATCTCATTTTTAAATCTCCTAATGGGGTGCCTGGGTGGCTCCGTCAGTTAAGCATCCAACTCTTGATTTTGGCTCAGGTCATGATCTCAGGGTCAGGAGATCGAGCCCCGCGATGGGCTCTGTGCTGGGCGTGGAGCCTATTTAAGATTCTCTCTCCCCCTCCCTTAAAAAAAAAAAAATACAATCTCCTAAAAATATCCTTTAAAAAATAGGGAACTTGCTCCAGAAATTTTTTTCTTTTCTTTTTCCTGGATCCATAAACTTATTGAAGTTTCATGCGTAGCTAACAGAACTGGATTTGCATTAAGCAAGATCTTCCTCAAGAGGCCAAATGCATCTCAACACAAATATCTCACACTAAAATATGTTAAAACAATACTCCCAGATATAGTAGGTAAAGATTCTAGTTTGCACTAAATAAACCTCAACATACTAGAGAGAAACCACAGTGTTGGTTATAATCTTGCTATGATTATCTAGCTAAACAGAACTCTTTTATGCTTTGCAACCATCTGAAGTTGATATTAATATTGAGTAAGTGCTTTGGATCTGTTACCCATTCTCTTCCAAAGAAAGAAAATTCAAGTTGGGTTCACTTTTGGATCTGCTATATAGACTGATCAAAGGATGAAAAATTAAGCTGAAATTCCATGTTCTAAAGACCAATGTGAACATCATTCAAGAGTATCTCTAATTGCAATTTGATCTGTACACTTGAGGCCTGTGATATGATGATTTCTGAAAGTGGGGATATTCGGAAAATACCATGCACTTTATCCGAAACCTAAGTACAAAATGGTATCTAGGATTACAACCAAGCAAGTAAAAGAATTTACTTAAGGAAAACTTGTTCATACAGCAATCAAGGTTATCCCTAAGGCTGTTAGAATTCCTCTCAAAAGAAATGGAAATTCCATGTGCTTTGGAAACATGCTAAGAAGCGTAAAAATTAAGAAAGAGACCATAAGTATAGCTAAAGAGCAGTCTAGACATAATACAATTCAATTATATTTAGCAAATCAAAGGATTTCAGTATCTGGCTCAAGTCTTAAGCTACTCATAGAAAAACAACTCTTTATCTATGTATGGTTGCACGTTACTAAACCAAATTACTTCAAACCTAACATTAGGCAAATCAGATTAATAGACACTTCAATCAATTCAGAGGACAGAGTTCAGTCAAGTTCCAAAGTGGACAAATTTCTGAAACTACTTTTATTTTTCTTGATATAAACAAGTCAACAAGGCCATATGCACTGATTTCCACGATCACCCATAATCTTAAAATATTTTATTCTAACATACTTGGATTACATAAGCATGAAAGCTTGATATAAAACTTCACCTTTTCATTTCAGAAAGAAATCTGAACTCCTGCTCCTTTCTTAAACAATCTTTGTATTGGCCTCTCAACAGCTTTACTTTCTCTGGGAAATAATGCAAATATACTAATCCCAATTCCATTCTCGGAGTTCTTTTCAATTCTGTTTCCTTATAAAACCTCCTCCTCTAATGTAATTCAGTAACTGTCTCCTTACAATTTTTTAAAAATAAAACTAGTATCTGAAGCAAAAATTAACTGGGTTCAAAGGTCATGTCTTAGCATGTTTCTAATAATAACTGAAAACAGTACAAGGTTAAAGTCAATGTAAAACAAATGGCAAAGGATAGAATGATTCCATTTAACATCTCCATTGAAGATTCTTTTCCCTATAAAGAGTTGAAATAAGGCCAAATTATAATTAGGGCATTATGACATCTATAAAATTAAAAGCTAAGGAATAATTTTATCTGTACTCCTATTTTTGTTTTAAAAATACTTGAAGAATTCAGGATAAAACAATTAATTTATGCAAGATGAGACTGCATCTCAGGGCCCGTGAAGGCAAAGACAGGAGAATATCCTTAAAGTGTTCGTGTAAAATAACATCACAGAACCTCACCTTAAGAAGTGAAAAACTGTACAACTGCCAAGTGAGTGGAAGACACTGGAATCGCTGCTTAAGAAAGGCATACAATTTTAAATGGTCAAATCCTTCAGGAGCAGGATGAAGAGGTTTCAGATCTGTTAATAACTGGCTGCCTGGAGAAATGTAGAAAATCTGGGACTTAACAAGAAAGAGTGTGGGATAGCTTCATTAATGGTATCCATCATAGTCGCAGTAAAAGTATATGTGTCTATCCGGGGGAGGGAAATGTTGGTACACCTTCTGCATTTTTTAACCTTGCTCTAAATAAAAAACAAACAACTAAGAGTACTGTAAACACAACATAACAGATTCCATTATTGATGGGTATTACAATGTTAACTCTCCTTAGGCTCCAGCTTCTTTCTATTGTGCAAGTTATAGTTAAAAAGGCATCCTAAAATACGTTGAGTCCCTCTCCTATGGCTTCAAAGATTTTTAATTACAGATGAAAGCTGTAAGATCGGAAAGATATGAGAAAGCTAGAAGCAAGGGTGCTAGGCCTTTGGCAGTTCTGTTACAGAAGTAAATTCCAGATTATGCTTAGCAAGCAGAAGACTGTAGGAATAATTATGGTGGCACAGAGGCATTGGGAATGCTACTAATTCTCATTTACTAGAGGGCTCAAGGGTGTACATCAGGCTGTCTGAGCAGGAGTACCCGAGGGGTTTTCTTTCCTGGGCTAAATTCCAAAACCAGATAAATGTCTGGCTTTCTGGTTGTTTTTTGATTATCATTCCAAGAGGTCTACTGCTTGGCATTACGAGTATGTACTCTTAACGCATGATAAGCCAAACATTCCATCTTGATTCCCATGAACCAATCCTAGGCTTCTTGGCTCAATGAAATAAAGTACTTTGAATTTATCAATTGGATAAAAAGTTCAGAATAGTGGTTCATAAATTAGAACTGCCAAGAGTATGCCCATAAAGGAAAATGAGAAAACAGAAGAAGAAAGGTCTCTGTTTGAACTTAAACATAAAGCATCTGGTCAAAGGCCAACAGGGCCACACGTCCGTCAGGTACTGTTCAGCTTCAACTGAATTTTGGCAGCTTTGGACTCACCTGGTCCAAGACAGCAGCTGAAGCAAATTCACAAGGTGAACCATAATACTATGACATTAAGAGCACTGGATGGTAAATGAGTATTGTTAGGCTGTAATAAATCAGAAGTTCAATCAAAAATGATTTAGTGCTAGTACTTTTTTTTTTAGCCAGAAATATTACTGCTTTTTTTTTAAAGTAATCTCTATACCCAACAGTGGGGCTCAAACTGACGACCCCAAGATCAAGAGTCACATGCTCTTCTGACTGAGCCAGCCAGGTGCCCTAATATTAATGCTTTAAATACTATATATAGGTGGCTCTGTTGCTTGCTCTCATTCTCTGAGAATATGTTTAGTACGGAGTATACATTTAGTATTAGTTTCTGGTTACTGGAGCATTTAAAGGAGTCATATTTCTAATGAAGACTGAGTAGGCCCTGATAAGAAAATATTAGGCTTTAAAGATCTAATTGCTAAAGAAATACAAGTTTGGTAAGAAGATGTGAGACTCAAAGCAGAGAAAGAAAAGATACTGGTTTTAAATTGTCTGATTTCCTGAGAGCATAGTCAAGTGCCATCACAAAAAGATCAAAAGAAAATCTACATTTGCTGAAGGTTCTCTGAGGAGAAAGTATGTGGTGTGTGTGTGTGTGTGTGTGTGTGTGTGTGAATATGTGAGTGCATATATGCACACATATTTCCAATTATGAGCTGTATTAGGTTAGAAACTATTTGAAATGTCAAATTAAAAAGGTAAACAGCCAAGAGAGAAACAAAAATAAAGTCAGACTACTCACTGAACAACAACAAAAATATTTACCAAGAAAAGAATCAACCCAGCTCAACCACTTCCTTCCCAAGTAAGTTTCTGTTTAAGGTGCCTGAGTAGATATTTGATGACAAACCCAACAAGCCAGTGTTCTATAATCACTTTCTTTTCCCATGGGACAAAAAGACACTTAGAGCTACAAAAAGAAATGGAGAGCTATCTAAACTGCCAAGAATGAAAGGAAAAGTAGCAAAGTATTTCTTTGGCAAAACTGAGAAAATTACACTTCAAAGGACTTAATGGCTAATCACAAAGTGTCAGCCTCATTTAATTCTCTGAACCTAAATATCACGACTATTTTCAGGATCTGGTTACACTATTCCTGTAACTCTTAAAATCCTTTCCATCTGATGTTTAGTGGTTTAGAAAGAATCAAGGCCATAACCTTGTCTATAACCCTTAGCTAGAGGTTCATGAGATCTAAAGGCTAGTGCCTTTATCCCCCTAGTTTCTCAGGTGAACCCTCCATCAAAATTTTTCCTTCATTCATGACCATTTCCAGATTCCCTACTTTTACTATTAAATAGAAATGCTTTTGGAGGGGAGCCATTTCTTCACCCTTTGAAAACTAATACTAATTTAGAAATCAACCTTACTCTACCACTCATTAAAATGTGAACTACTGATTTTACTTGCCCACAGTATAAAAGTCATTATTATGAAGAAAAGTTGAAATACACAGCTTAAATAAAAGGCTCTGAATTGTGAATTTGGGGGCAGGTGTATTATGTACTTAGATCCTTCCATGTGAAGTCCTACATCTATAGCTTTGGTCCAACAAATAAAATAACCAAGGTGGCAAAGAAAGATTAGAGCTGTGACATTTTAAGGGACTGCCCCATTCCAAAATTAGCTTTCTATATCAAGGTAAAAATTAAATTTTATATTATCACCTAGGAGTCGGTTATTTTTATAAAGCTCTAATTAAAAAAAAAAAAATTACTGCTTCACGTTTGAAAGAACAGATAACTAGTTACTGTAGTTACTGTGGCATTTTGTGATTGCCAGTGGAACCAAGATCCTTACTATATCTTCTTAAACTGCCTACTACGGATTACTAGAGATTCCAGAATTGGCAATAGTTAAGTAACTACTTCTCTCCCCAAATAGATAATCTCCTGGATCTAAAATTTTGACAGACTTACTTTGGGATAAAATGTTTTTCAAATTCTCTGTCATCTAGGGAGATCTAATAACAAATTTGAAAATCATTTTTCTAAATGTGGTTTCCCATACAATGGATTGAGTCAGACACAATTTAAGGAAGTATTTAGTTTCTTTTCAGTGATTAAGAACATTTTTTAGCATGAATATATTCATGGGAGAAGTGTAGATCTATTTTTCATTTCAACCAAGTCAGCCTTTCTCAAGTCCCATGGGAAAAAATCTACTCTTAAAACTTGAATTCCTACTTTATTGAGTAAAAAAATCAGGAATACTATTTTTAACCACTAAATTATTACTATCTGGACATATTTAAACAACCAAAGGTAGGAAGTGTTCTAATTGTTCTTCCTGATCTCTCCGTGACAGGCCAGCCACTTGGGCCAGTAGGATGATTGCCACTAGCCTAATCCATCAGACAAACACAGGTCGAGGAGATTTAAAAAAAAAAAAAAAAGCCTAAGAAGCCCTGTAAAGCTCCAAAACCATACAAAACTCCATTCCCTGTCCTATCCTCTCCTCCCCCATTTTGAATATTCAGATTTGTACAAACAGTCTCTTAATTATTTGTAATTAATACAACGCTGATTTGCATGTCCCAAAGTCTCTACTGGCCATTATTAACAATTACAACAGTGAATACCTATGTAGTATGAAATGCCAGGCAGTGTTTTAAGTGCTTTGGTGTTCTTCAAATAAAAATCAAGAGAATTGTCCAAGTTTCTGTAAAGTTATAGGGGCCTTTGTTAAGACACCTATTTGGTAAAGACCTATATATTGATATAACTTGGATTTCAGTCAACACAAAGTTGTTTTTACTTGATCAAATACAAATTCTGCTGGCCAATTCTATGAAAAAAGAGAGAAATGTATTAAGGTTTTTAACACTAGGTAAATAAAAATAGTGAACAAACTGGTCATTTGGCAAATAAAAAACTAATTTCTAAAAACCCACTGAAATGGCAAAGTGATAGTCATATCACTTAAGGGAAAATGTTACTGAATAGACAAAGCAGAAAATGTTAATACTATTTAAAAGATACAAACAGTACAAATGAAATGGGAAGACACACAGCAATTTTTAGAGTGGCTGTATTTAATAAAGTTTTAAAAAACCTCCACTTTTTAAAGTCAATTTCTTTAATGCAAGAATAATTCGCAGTAAATAGATCATATATATATAGTATATATAATACTAATAGTATTGGATTTTCTTTGCAAATTCTTTTAGTTCAATTATTACTAAAGAAATTAACTTTTAGTTTACAGGCATTACAAATCCATCTAAAAAGCTAGGCAGTGCTACTGTGTTTAATGGCTTGCAATACTTGTATTAGGGATTTAAATATGACTGTTATAACAACCAAAGTAATTTAAAAGTGGAATTCTATAAAGATGTGTTTTGTCACTCTAAAATGCGACTACCTTTCCTACTGTATGTATTCTAAAATTTTCAAGGTCTGTTTATTTAAATCTTAAATAGTTAGAGAATTCAGTCACAGGCTGTTGTATGAATTGTGTCCTCCAAAAATGTATGTTGAAGTCCTAACTCCCAGTACCTCAGAATGTGACCTTATTTGGAAATAGGGTCATTGCAGATTAATTAGTTAAGATGACATCATACTGAAGTAGGGTGGGTTCCCAGTCCAATATAACTGATGTCCTTATAAGAGGAAAATTGAGACACAGACATACACAGAGAGATGATATGAAGACACACGATGGAAGACCACTGGCCATTTGACAATAGAGGCAGAGATTGAAGTGATGCACCTACAAGTCAAAAACACCAAGGACTGATGAGAACTGTCAGAAATTTGGAAGAGGAAAGGAAGGATTCTCCTCTAGAGCCTTCAGAGAGACAGCATGGCTCTTGGCAACACTTTGATTCGAACTTCTAGCCTCTGGAACTGTGAGATAGTAAGTTTCTGCTGTTCTAAGCCCCCTGATTTTTGGTAATGTTGTTACAGCAGGAAACTAATTACATAGATCATGAACTAAAATCTACCTTTCCAAAACAGCATCTTTTAAAGTCAAGTCAGCAAAACCTGGGGTCAAACACCTGTGCAAATAAAACCTGTGTAACCATGGACTTGAGGTTTGCTTCTTCATTTGTAAAAAAAAAAAAAGAGAGAGAACAAATCCTACCAGTGTATTTCTGAACATAAATTATGTACAATGTCCACAACACAGAGGCCAAAAATGTTAAGTCTCTCCACCCCCAAGCTCTTCTCTCCCTGTAATAAGAATGCATTTTAACCTGTGGTCATTTGGCTAACAATTCAGAAAACAATATGATAAAAACAGAGGGCTATAATTAAAATATCATTAAGTAAATTTATAAAAAACACTGTCCTAAATTAAGTTCTGATGGTTTAACTACTTAGAAATCTCTAAATCCTTATCCTGGGTATGACCACAATATCTAAGATGTCATGCTCTTCAGAACTTCCTGATATGGTAAATGCTACCCTCTCCTTTTTAAAAAGGTTCAAAGTAATTTCAATTACCACAGAAAGATCAATTCTTAAACAATAGTTTATCCCTTATACTTTCAAAGGTTAATTTTATTCAACACAAGTCTTCTGATTTACTAATATTCTTATTAATATGCAAACTGACCCAAGTTCAGTAATAAACACAAGACTCCTGTTATTAAAAAGTCATTGTTCAAATACAGGAATTTATTTCATGTAATAATAACATAAGCAAAATAATAATTACCTTTGACAAGATTAGTAGAAATAGAAGTATAACTCACAAATATAATAAGCATGTTCCCCTGACATGTGAATTAGCCAGTAATATGGCCACAATGTTTAGAGTCCTCTTTCCAAAGACTCTGGAAAAGGTGATCAGAGGCCAGCACCATGACATGCTATGGATTAAACCTTATATGAACCTAAGTTTAGTGATATTAACAGAAGACTTGAAGAGAAAGAAATCCTAGAATCAGATTATATATTCAAGTAAAGTAAAATCACTGCAAATTATCCACTGCCACCAAAGACAACAGAGCTAGACTCTAAAACTACTTGAATTCAAGTGTTGAATAAAGACTAACACTGAATGCTTACTATGTGTAAAGACAATTTTACATATTTAACTTCATTCAAGCCATGGAATATTCCTAATATAGGAGTTTTATACACAAGAAAACTGAGTACTAAGTTTGGACTATACATACAGTATACAAATGCTGAATTTTAGAAAGGAGCTGCCTAAGCCACAACCTAAAATATAAATTTGCAAGCAATCACTGGCTCTGCTTTACATGTATGAAAACATTTTAAAAAATAAATAGGTTTTGATATTTTATTTTATTTGTAGGGAAAGCTGTAATCAAAAAGAAATCTTATTTAATATCAATGCAACACAAACTTGCCTCCAAAATAGCATGTTATTAAGAAAGTTAAAATTATATCATGGTATACCCTTAAGAAAAACCCAAATCCTGAAAACAGAATCTAAGAAAATGAAGCTGAAGTGATTGTTTAGCTATAGGAAAAGAATATAGTCCCACATATACTTGTAATAGCGAAAACACAAGTTCAATTTAGTGCTTAAATGCAGCCTTACCCTACAAGGATAAGACTGATTGGTGGTTCAAGTTTGTTTTTCTGCACAAATTTATTTGCCTTTTAAACAGAAGAGGAATTAATAGTTTGTGAGCCTCTGCCATGTACGTCTGGCACTTTAGAAGGTGGTACACACTAATTTTTGAAAGTAATAAACTTGGGTTTCAATCTTTGCTCAAATATTTACAAGTTGTGTGACCTTGGGAAATAGCTTAAATCTGTGACAGGTTTCTCGTTAGTAAAACAGATATTAAAATATTAATACTACAAGATTGTCATGAGGCTTATATACGTAGTAAAATTATCCCAGTTCTTGTCACATAGTACATGTCATTAAATATTAGCTAATATTATCAATAATTTAAAAAGTGTAACCCTGCAGATTAGTTAAGAAATGATGCTTAGAAATACAGTAACTTGCCTAAAGACATATATCTAGCAAATGTTAAAGATAGGTTTGAAAACCTAATGTAATGAAATCTGTGGTCTCTTTAAAAGTTCCAATGTCGTTAGTCTTTCCCTTTGTTCTTCCTGCTTCCTCAACTGGTTTTTTACAGAAGAGAAAATTTATTTCATAGACTCCATGTATTTAAATGCTAGAAATGACCTTAGAAATCACTAAGCCAAGGGGCAGCAGATTGTTTTCATCATAGTTCTGTCCAATTGATAGTCCTTGCCTGAAATGAAGGGTCAAAAAGGAGGCTGGAGTGCTATGATGAGAAGAATTTGAGAATTCTGAGAAAGGCAGAAAAATAAGACAAATAAGACAAAATAGTGATAGCTGCCCATGGAGGTTTAGAGAGGGACAAACAACAAAGGTCAACCAAGTGCTACATTCTGCCATTGCCACACAAATGTAATAGACTAATTAAACTCATCTAGTTCTCATTAATTCTTGGCTCAAAGTCCCAAGTTCCAAGTTTACTCTCTACCATCTAGTGAGCTCTGTGCATAAGAGCTCCCCCTGCTTCCGTCACTACAGATCATCCCACTATCCAGAGCACCTAACACTTCTACCACAATATAAAGTCAGCCTGTCAGCACAGTTCTACCTTGACCTATAGTTTCCAATTTACTTAGAACTGGAATTTAATTACTTAGAATATTCGTTCTATATCGCGACTAGAACAAGGCCGAGTAATTCTAAGTATACATACAGAATGAAATGACCACCCTGAGAGAGGGGAGAAGTAGAGGGGAAGAAAAATGTCTGAGCAAAGCTCATGCAAAATAAGCCACTGATCTGCATTAGTTTTTGATGTGCAACCCACATCTAAGTAGTCCTACTAGTAACATTACCAGTCCTTGATAAATTTAATGCTTGTAATTTTGTCCCAAAAGGGCTCCTTCTATAATCAAAGCATTTAATTCCATGGTATCGAGTAAATTTTTCTTTGAGGTATCCTATAACAAAGTTTCACTTGAGTCAAAAATACTTCCTATAAAACCATCTCATATGCTTCTTTCCATCGCTTTGCTTTAATTCATTTTTAGATTAATGCTTAATGCTTTAATGAGTTTAAAACATCTGTGATAATGACTTCCCTGTTTTTATTCATACTCCAACACCAACCGCCACAAATTATACACTTTATTGAAACACTCCAAATAATTTTTAGATCACCAAAGTATTTTACTTAAGAAATTTTTTAAAGAATCTCAAGTGCACAGTATATTAAGTATTTACATGTTTTAAATTATCTGAAGTGGTGGTATGTGGGAATCTAAAAAGTAAATATACACCCAGGGAGGGGTGTGTGTGTGTGGACATATGTATAAAAATATGTATCTCCCCAGGGAATTCTGTATTAGTCAGTCTGTGGTGACATCCCTCCACCTCCTGATATTTTCAAATCGATCCAGCAGGTGATTCTGTTATACATTTCTTGGCTGAGAATCACAGACATGGTGTATTTCAGATTGCTTTCAATATGTATGCCCCTATTTAAAGTAACCCCCCCCTCAAGAAAACAATCTGGGCCATTAATTTTGAATTCTAGTTCCAGAAAGTTTGGCTAAACCAAGGTATCTTGTTTTTAAATCTCCCATTAAAAAGTAGTAATCTTTTTTTCTTCAGAAGCGGAAAACAAAAATTTTAGTGCCTAAAACTTATAGTTTAAAAGATGTTTTATATAAAACCACATCATCCTCAATTAAGGAAACATTTATAATTCTCTGCCACACTGCAGTATTTATGACTATTTACAAATATTTAGTTTTTAATTTTACCTATCTTAAAAATGAATATAAAGGACTTGCTTCTCCTCTTCTACATTATGTAAAATATTTAAAGAGAAAAATGCTAATGTTTTCTTTCTCTGAAAGAGTTAAAAGCCCTTAAGACATTTTATTAATATAGCACCCGATAAAGTAATGATAATAAAGGCACATAAGGTATAACAAAATTATTTTTAATTGAATATTAAAATTTTCTTTTTCTTTAAAGTTGTGCCCATCTAAAATATATACAATGACAAAAAACATCATCAAAATGTTCTTTAAATGACTTAATGAATAAGGGATTATATATATAAAATTCATAATGAATACCATATTTCTTTGATTCTAAGACACTTTACATTTTGACATTTCTGAATTAGGATGGGTCTTATAATCACTGGCATGTTATGTTGGAAACATTTTTTATTCCTGAATGGTTCTCACAATCAATGGCACCTTAGATCTGATGAACTAAGGTGTTCGTTTATAAAAAAATACTTTTTCAAATTAAAAGAGGTAACTTTTTCTTTTCAAATGTAACAAAACTGACCCACCCCCAAAACAACCTTAAATGTGTAGCTCCATAACTATAATCTTTTATATGAGTGAAAATGGCCAATAAATTTAACGAAGCAACTAAGTTATCAGGACAAAAGAAACTCTAGTAATATAAGAGCTTAAATAATGAACAAATTTTATCAATTAAATATTATATGAAGTCATTTTCAGAGTTTTAAAGTTTTAAAGTTTTATAATAGTATAAAAGTTTCATTTTATACTATTCCGTTTTCCAATGCTAAGCATTTGTCCATCCTATGTACTGAAATAAATTTAGCACTCCACCTATAATATGCTACAAATAATGATTGCTTTGCTGTAAAATAAATTTCTAACTGCAATATAAATGATCAAAGTACATTATATGTATTTATGCTATAAATAGAAGCCAATGTTTAATGAAATGTTTAAAGACAAAAAAAAATTTAAAAAGTAGTATCTACTAAAACTGTAGTCTACAAATACCTCAGAGAGTCATATCATTCTCTAACATATCACAAATCAAAACATTATTGATTTGGTGGCTAATGTAGATACTGCCTGCAGCACTTTGAAGAATTTTATTAAAGTGGTTAGGTTACTCCTTGCATACTTCTAATGGCTAGCATTCTAGTGACAGTACTGGGATCAAAAGCATCAAAACATGATAGGTCTTGCGTCGAACTTAAAGATAATTAACTTCTCTCCATTATTTAAAAAAATGGTGAATGTAAGTATCAACTTTGGAAATTCAGTATGAGGATGAATAATATCCTTTCACTTAAATACTATACTACCAAATAAGAACAAAGCAAGAACAAGTACACATAATTATTTTCAACTATTTTCAGAGTGTCACACACTCCCAAGATGGGATTCTACAGTACTGACAACTGAGCAGGTTAACTTTCACCACCAGAATCTTCAAAGCAGTGCAATACTTGTATATATTTTGTTTTCAAGTTTGCACATAATGGCCCAACAGTGATAAAAAGAAAACTTGGGATCAAAGGTCACTAAAAAGTCTTACATTTTTATTGCTACTTAATCCAAGTGAATGTCACTTAATTTTAATAATGGTAAATGCAACTAAAGTAGTTTGAAATCCCAGTCAATATAAGTTCTTTAAGGACAAGGCTAATCATTCCTGAACATTAATACTTTGTACCAATGTCACAGTTTTTCCTGTTTTCCTAAGGAAAAGACTGAAACCAATTCAAATTACTGGACTGAATTACTGTAGAAATAAACACCCAATTTCCACTAGTACCCACTTCTTCACGTAACAAAACAAATAATGTACTATTTCTGTTCAGAACCTATAAGAAGAAATGACTTGATTTTTTGGCCAGGAACCATCCATAAAGCTCTTACAGCTCTTTAGATCATCAAGAGGTAAGCAAAAACAATCCAATTTTAAATAGCTGGTGTGTTCTACTGTTACTTTGGGCAGGCTTGACAAACATAGCTTAAGAATTTTAGAGAAATAGAGCAAATGATGAATAGTTGGGAATGCATAGGGAGCAAAAATGTCTATTCATAGGACCAAATAAAAGCCTTCATTAGGAACGAAAAAAACCACCAATGGTTTTATATATATGTATATATATGTAAAACCGAAAGGAAAAACAAAGAGCAAATAAATGAAAATTAAAAGCAAAAATAAATAAATAAATAGAAAACTAATCCCCAATTTTTCTGCTACTCAGTTTACCTTGGAGGCTAATCTGAACAGTGTTACCCACAGCCTACAAAACACATGTGGACGCTTTGTTCCTGATATATATAATGTTTTTAAATCCACCAACACCTCTATACATTCTGTGCAATTAAGAAATCCACTTCAGGCAAGTAACAAGTACTTTAGTACTAGCACTATCTATGCAGAATAGCAAATATAATGTGAAACAAAGCAATGCAAGCATTCATGTGAATTTTGGCTCCATGCTAACTCTGGTTTCATGCCTAACTACATTAAAATAGAATTGCCAAACGGCCAATGCATTTCTTTACAATAGTTATTTTACCTTCATAAAAGCTAAGAAGAGTTTTGACTATAAGCATTGTCAACTAGCCAAATTTCTCTAATTTTCTATCCGATTTTGAAGACTATTTTATTATCTAAACTATCAGCTATTTTTCTCTGTATGTACATGAAGACAGACATACAGAGAAACAGAAAAATCTACGTATGACTTACACAATCAATAAACACAGATATTACATACATACTAATGAGACTGCATGATTTTTATATCAAAGTACATGTTTTTCCACCACACAGTTCTTCATTGTTGTTAAGAGTAATAAAAAACTTCTGCAACAACTAATAAGCACATGCTGCTAATGATCCAGGGTTTTAAGAATTTGTAGATTAAAAAAATACAATTCCTAGAACACTGTTATCAAACAAGTAAGTTTTATTGGCATCTAAAAACAAAATTCACCCAACATTGAAACGTACTTTAATATTTATGTTGTTTTCTTTTTTTTCTTTTTTCTTTTTTACTCACTGCAGTATGAGGAACAAATCACAAACACTTACTTTGGAGAAACAGAGACCATAGTGTAGATTTTACAAAATCACTTTTTAAAATCTCTGTATTGTGCTCCTCAAATATCTAGAGCCAGTCTTTGCATAAAATATCACAGCTTTGTCTATTACCTTAAAATTCTGCAGCAGCCTAAAGATATGGATAAGATATACCATCACTTGCTATTTTGAAATATATCTATTACCATATCCAACCTAATGGTAGTATCTAAAAAATTCTTTCTTCCATAGGAAGTCTCTGACAAGCTGTTATTCATTTCCTTGAAGTTAAAAGAATCTGGGGGCAACATTTATATTTTATCAGAAAAATAAAAAAATGTTTACCTACCATGTTCATATTAAGAACAATGTCTATACAAGTCAGTTGTACAATTATTTTAAGAGAAAGGTGAACATGAACATCAGATTAACTTAATTCTGGCAGACAAAAGTGAACAACTATGGTCCAGTCAGCCATTAATCTATTACAGAGAGATGACAACTTTACAAAAGGTATCTTTTACCTACTGAGTGATGATTATGTCCCCTCAGTTTCTGTGCTTTCTACCACTGGTTCACTTTCTATATCAGCAACTGTGTCACTCTTCTCCTTGTTTATTTCACTTGAAGATGTCAGTTTTTCATAAAGTTCAGGATCATTCTGTACTGGTAAAGGTGGTGGTTGGGCATGTCTCTCGGTATTTTCACCATTAACCTGAGGCACGTTATCACCTTTTCGTTGAGAAGTGGCCCCTTCAAAAAAATCAAAAACCCGAGGATGAGGAGGGGGGACCCAGGTGTTTTGAATTCTATCTCGTCCAAGACGGTTTCCATTAATTTCTCTGCAGAAATCAAAATCTCTGTCATCCCTATCCCTTTGCCTCTCCCAGGGTCTTCTGCGGTCATCAAAATCTCTGTGAACTTCTTGTCCAAATCCTCTGTTCCAAGGACCACTTCTAGGATCAAATCGATAGTTTCCAGACCGAAATCTACCTCTTTCTTCATGTAAGCCTTTTGGACCACCATAGACAGGTAGAACCCGATGTTCTCTCTCATCAAAATCTCTATGCCCCCAGGGCTTCTCTGGATTAAAGCCAAAGTGGTCTCTTCGACCAAGATGATCTATGCCTGGCCTCACAAGATTCTCTCTAATATCGACAGGAGGTCTTCCAAAATGATCCCTACCATCTAATGGAGGCCTTCCAGGACCTTCTCTTGGATCTATAGGCCGTCCAACCACATCCCTAACATCCACGGGGGGAGGTCTACTAATGCTTTCCCTGGCTTCAATGGGAGGAAACCGGTAATCTCTATCTCCTTCCTGTTGAATGTTATCATTCCCAAGTGGTATCCTTTTTTCTGGATTGGTAACATTGTCTACACTTTGTCTTCCAGGAACTAGAAAAGGTCTTTCTGGCTGACTAAAAATATCTCCTGGAGGAAAAGGACCACGGGGTGGCGGATGAAGAGCCGAATCAAGTACCGATGGGGGAGGGATTCCCCTTTGGGGTGGAATTCCAGGCTGTATTAAAGGGAATCTTGGTCCAGGTGTCTGTGGTATTAGTCCTGGACGAATGTCTAACATTGGCATTGTGGGCATCCTTTGACTAGAGAGATTTAAAGGGGGTAAGTTTTGAGGCCCAGCTGGTGGTTGTGTCCCCAAAAGTCCAGCGGCGTTTGGAACATTTGGTGGCTGTACTCCTATAAGTCCGGAATTATTAGGGATATTTGGAGGGAGCACTCCCAAAAGTCCAGAACTACTTGACACAGTTGGGGGCTGTAGTCCCAAAATTCCAGAGTTATTCAGAATATTTGGTGGCTGGGCTCCAATAATCCCAGAACTACTGGAAACATTAGATGGCCGGATTCCAATAATTTCAGAATTACTCGATACATTTGGTCTTTGGACTCCCAGAATTCCAGAATTGCTCGTCACATTTGGCGGCTGTCCTCCTAAAATTGCAGGGCTACTTGGAATATCATTTGGAATCACTAAAACAGAAAGAGGAAAAATAACACAAAAAATCATTCTGGTATAAAAGGAAACTGTATTTGTCATTACTAATGCTATAGTTAGCTAGCCTAGAGTTAATCAACTACTTGTATGCCAGAAGAATCAAGACACATTAGATATTAAACAAAAGTTAAAATTATTAAATACCATGCACAGTGAAATTTAAAATATTAAAACATAAGCGGGATGTTACTTAAAAATCTTTACACAGAACATTTAAAGAAAAATGTCAGGTACTATAGGAATTCTCCACCTTTAACAAAGATGTTTCTAAAGTACAAACAAGTTTTAATATACTAACAGTGGTGCCATAAAAGAGGACTTGCTACTTTCAAATATATTTATCTTTTAGACCTAGGTAGAGAATACTGGGTAGAAGTTATTCATACCTAATACTTGCTCATTCTTATCTTTCTTTAAGTATATGTATTTTGTGCAACTGTATTTTGATACCAACACATTAAAGCAGTCCCAATAGGCCCAAAAAAGGAGGGGTAGAGGTCGAAAAAGAAACGTGCCAAAATCTATTACTATCCTGAACAGAATGCCAACTTTTTTCGAAGAGAAATTCTAGGAGATAGTGATCTCTTTTTAAACATTGCAACATTTCAATACTGGTGCACTTAACTGGTTACAAATGCACGACATCTCAAAATTAAACACCAATATAGAGAAGTAGTGCTTATGATTTAACTATATTTCTGGGGAATTTATTTGTTTTACCTGATCTGGTGTTTTCACCAGAAGGAATCTGGTGGTCTAGAAGATGAGGTACTTTTTCTTCAGGCTCTGCTTGTTTAGTTGGAGGATTAAAAACATTTCCAGCTGGCAGAGTGGAAGTAGCAAGACTGCTGGCAACAGAACCACCAGGTAAAACAAGACCACCAAATCCAACATCTTTCACAGTTTCTGGAGTCATGGATAATGGCGGCTGCACTAAAGCTGTTTAAAGAAGGAGAAAATATATTTCAGATTTATTAGGCAAGCAATTCATGTGCTAGTTTAAAAATATTAACCATGACCAACCCTGGCCCTGTCAAAGTTTTCAATGGCTTCCTGTCCTCTCTCCCCAATTGTTTGGTAAGACTATTCAGTTACCATAACATACAGGAATTCTCTTCTGGTCCCTCTATTTTATTTATAATGAAAACTAACTTCTTAAGAGTTTGACTGTTTTTATTTATTGGCATCTACTACCTAGCACATTATATAATAACTGATGCTCAAAATAACAAGTCATCAAGAAGAGGCTAAATTACATTGAGAGCTTTTTTTCTAATAAGGGAAAACAATAATTTTTGGAAATATTTTCATAAAAAATGTTTAGTAAAATAAGGACCAGTACTTACAACGAAAACGCCAATAGTACAAAAAATAATTTCCAAGAATGTGAGTACATGAATTTCTGAATATATAGAAATGATTCATGCAGACTGACAAATACATACAATGATACAAATCTCCTCAATCCCCTTGAAATTATAATGTACTAGGGTCCTTACATTCACTACTTCTTGTCAAATGTGGTTAGAAAACCCATCACATTAAGAAGACGTAAAGTGGACTACAAATAAAAAGGTATAAACATTCCATTTTAAAGAATGAGTAGAAAACTCCCTAAGTGTATATGTCATTTATATGTTAAAAAACAGAACTAGAGGAATATAAAGTCACAATTAAACCATCAGAACTTTTAGTCTAGTTTATGCCACAACACAGTTACATCATTGACTTGGGAATTTTAAGAACTGTTTTATCCTCACATTTAACTCCAACTTACCTGGACATACCGTTAGCACATAACGGAGATATAAAATAGAACAAAACCACCTGCGATCATGCATGGGAATTATGAGAATTAAACAAGACAGTGTAAGCAACTAGGAGAGAACCTGACACATGGATGTATTTCTCTTTCTCCATTCAAGTGATCCCAGATTTTCTAAAATGAATAAACTAAAGAAATAATTGGGAGGTAAATTCTAGGATGAATCTCTGTGAATGCTGAATTCAGAAATGGCTTCAGAACACTCTTCTAATTTTTAGGAAGAACAAAGAATTCTTCCTAATTAACCAAAAATAACAAAAAAGAAGGATCCTAATCCTGTCAGAAAGGAAAAGTAGAGAAGGGTTTACAAATATAAGGAAAATGATATTATCAATAGGTAAGTTCTGTCACATATACTGTCCTTACACTAAAGTCCTTTGATGTAGTCATCTCAAAAGGATAGAGAAGCAACTATGAAAGGTCTTGCTGTCTAAAGATAAAACAAATTGAACTTCGGAAAGTGAATGCAACTGCTCTAAAGTAAAACTCTATTACTGATAAACACTAAAGAAAATGAAGAAGAGATGAAGAGGAAAGGGAGAGAAAGAGGAGAAATAAGAAAAAGCCTCTTCCCCTTCACTCACCAGGTATCACTGGAAATACCCATAGAACTATCACTCATCATGCTGAAAAATGGCACTTAGAGATAAGAACTTAGCATCTACCATGGTTCTCCTGCACAAATGTACATCAAGATAACTAAATACTACTAGTTGTAAGAAAAGGTTTTTTTAATAGAAAAATTCTAGGTAAGAAATGTGGAAAAATTATAAAATTCAAAAGATTAGCACTTCGCAACTAATGGAAAGTAGATTAAAAAGCAATAATGATCAATGGATGAAACCATCAGATGAAAATTTGAAGGGGAAGTTTTTTAATGACCAGGTTCCGTTACCTGAATGCTCTGATCCATCTTACCACCACTGAAAGTGGGGTGAGAAGAAACTGCAGGGCTCCCGATGTGATGTCACATCAAGTCTACAGCACCCACCAGTTAAATACTGTTGCTAAAAATGCTGAAGCAGATTCTAAGCAAACCTTTGGTGCTAAAAAACTTCCTATGTACAGAAAAAGCAGAAGATAGAGGAACAAATTTGATGCCACAAAGAAGCAAAACCAAATCCATTGTTTGGAATCTTGCATACAGAAGTAACTATTTCTTCAACAAATCAAAGACATAAAGGATTAAAAAAGAAAGGGAGGTCTCAGCAGGACTGCTCTATATTAAGACATTTAATACACAAAATAAACCACACAAAGGTGATCTGGGGACTCTTCTTTGAATTTTGACTAAAACCAATTATAAATGACATTTTGAGACAACAGAGCAAATCTGAATATAGAATGACTATCACATAATGTTAATTTTTTAGAAATCATTTAACAAAAAAATGTATTTGTCTAAAATTTTCATAATAAAAAAATTAACAATAATTTGTAAGAATGAGAATCAACAGGTTAACACTACCATGAATAAGGAAAATTCCCCAAGCAGAAAACTCACATGTTGGAACTACTGGTGGAATGGTGGGCGGTGGTACAACAGGTGGTGGGACTGGAGGTGGCATGAAACCTACACGGGGAAAAAAGACCAAAAACAAAATAGCATAAGAGTTACTTCTTTTAACTCAAAAATTTCAATAGCTATACATGAAATTCTACATTCTTAAAACAGTCTTCCATTACTATGATCTCATACTTGTGAACATATTCTTCATTTAAAAACATCACTTTTAGGGGCGCCTGGGTGGCTCAGCTGGTTGGGCAGCTGACTCCTGATTTTGGCTGGGGTCACGATTTCAGGGTTGGGGGATCGAGCCCTGCGTCTGGCTCCACCCTCATCAGGGAGTCTGCTTAAGATTCTCTCTCCCTCTCCTTCTGTCCCTCCCTGCCCCACATTCAGGAGCACACTTCTCTCTCTCTCTAAAATAAATAAATCTTTTTAAAAAAATCACTTTTATAACCACTACCTTAATATTTGATCCTTAGTAAGCTAAGTGAAGCATGGAGATCCTTATCATGATCGTGTCCTATTTATTTGCTCATTTGTGGAAGTCCTGTGGCACTCTCTACAATGCTATAAAGTCAAAGATTAATATAAGCCAGGCAACTTGTTTCGTATGTTAGCACAATGACTGCATGGGGAGTTAAATACTATATTTCAAGCTGTTGATAACACTATATGCAATAATGTCATCTGTAAAATGTGCTATTATATTTATTTGATTTATATGCTGTTTATCTACTAGATCAAAATATTTTCATTAGCCTTGGATGTTACTATATTATGTTTTGAGCACTGAAATAAACCTTCAATTTAATATTGACTGTTTAATAATTTTAAATGTCAAATGATCAAACTATAAACCTGTTTCCTTGCATTTTTAAGATATAGAGCAACCATTAAATTCAATTTAAAAACAGTGGCTAAAGGGGCACCTGGGTGGCTCAGTCAGTTAAGCATCTTTTGGTTTTGGCGCAAGTCATGTTCTCATGGGTCGTGAGACCGAGCCCCATGTCAGGCTCCATGCTCCTCAGGGAGTCTGCTTGAAGATTCTCTCCCTCTGCCCCTCCCCCAGGCTCGCTCGCTCCTCCACCCCCCCAAATAAAATCTTAAAAAAACAAAAAACAAAAACAAAAAACCACAGTGGCTAAAAATAAAGATATGTGATTTTCAACAAATGAATGCTACACATGACTTTACAAAGTCTAGGTGGTATGGTTTCTGAAATAACCCTTTAAAATTATCTTCTGAAAGGGTGCCTGGGTGGTGCAGTCAGTTAAGCACCCGACCCCTGGTTTCGGCTCAGATCATGATCTCAAGATTGAGAGATCAAGCCCCACAACCAGCTCTGCACTCCATGCGGAGTATCCTTCAGTCTCTCTCCCCCATCCTTCTGCCCCTCCCCTACCCTCTCTCTTTCTCTCTAAAATAAATCTTAAAATTATCTTCTGAAAAAAAATTTTAATTCAGATTCCAAATACAGAAAATATTTGACAAGAATAATTTTCCAATCTTTAACATATAAAAAAGAATTCTTATAATATCTGCATCAATTTCAAATTATATATTTAATGACAATGTGAAAATTTTATGTTATATGACAAATAAATTACAACCATTCTCAGATAATGTTGAGGAATTTTTAGGAATTCTGTTCAATTGGTAAGAACTTAAATTATAGAAACCAAAGTATTTTTTTCTTACAATATGCAAAGAGTTCATGAAGTTCAAAGAAAGCTAAAAATAGCTTTGAAAAACAATGTATATCATTTGATCCCTTGTGCCTCTCCCTCATTCTTCTAACCTCCCATGGTCTAATACCAAAAGTTCTACCTCTAAGCTATATAAGCTATTATTTATATTTAATTGGTGCATGTTAAGTAATCTATATAGTTTCTAAACTAGAAATGCTGACTCAAGGAACCTTTATCAAAAATTTATAAGGTCAAAAAAAAAATTACAAATTCAATTAGCATTTTTAGATAGAGTATAATTTATGTCAAAATGAAAACCATGATTTTTAGGAGGAACAATCTATATAATTTAATGCATACTTCCTGATGAATGATGGGTGATAACTACAGAGAATTCTGATACGAAAAATTCAACATAAATTTTAAATTATTTTAAGAATATTTCAATGCTTTTAAAGGATTCCATTTTTTTCTCTGTCCATACTGGTCCTTCAACCATCTCCATCACCTGGGAACTTGTTAGAAATACAAGTGTCTTGCCCTACCTCAGTCTTAGTGAAGCAAAAGGAGGCCAGGCCCAGCACACTTTGTTTTAACATGCCCTCCAAGTGATCCCTATGTATGCTAAGGTTTGAGAATTGATGCTCTATAGCATTTTAACCTGGAAAAATAACAATTTGAATGATATTGTAGGGCGCCTAGCTGGCTCAGTCAGTAGAGCACGTGACTTGATCTTGCGGTCATTAGTTCAAGCCCCACGCTGGGTGTAGGGTTTACTTAAGGAAAATAAATAAAAAAAAAATTTTTTAAATGAATGAATGAATGAATGAATGATATTCTAAGTAGAGTACACATAAGATGAAAACTCCTGGGGTGCCTGGGTGGCTCAGTCAGTTACGCATCTGCCTTCGGCTCAGGCCATGATCTCAGGGTCCTGGGATCGAGCCCCATGTTGGGCTCCCTGCTCAGTGGGGAGTCTGCTTCTCTCCTTCCCCACTGCCCCTCCCCACTGCTCATGCTCTCTTTCTCAAGTAAATAAAATCGTACCAAAAAAAAAAAAAAGATGAAAATTCCTTACCAGGAGGTGGCTGTGAAGGGTTAAAACTCGCTCGCAGAAAAGGAGGTGGAGGGATTGGACTGAATCCAGGAGGAGGAACCGGCATTGAGACAGGAAATGCTGGTGGGACTAAACTAACTGCAGGCACGGCGGGCGCTACTGGAATCTTTGTAGATAGAAAATAGAAAGTCCATAAATCACCTTATCCATTAGCAACAATTACATCTTGGAACAACAAAAGGTAAAAAATTTCTATTTCTTTCTAAGGGAGGTAACAAATACCATTACATTAAGTTGTTTTGTTATTTACCTTCTTGCATACTTATAACTGACTCTAACTTGGGGTAAAAGCAAGGCAGTGTTATTCAACAGACAGTATACATGGAGACTGAAATCTATCTTACATTCAAGTGATGTAAAGTAATGGGCCCCTGCCTGAATAGTGAGTACCATCATCAATTTTAAACTGCCACCTCCCACTAAGTTTAAAATACCCAGTTATGGTATGCAACCTAACCATTAGGAAGCAGGTCAATAAGTTTCAAAATGGCGTGAATTTCTCCTAAGTTTATTTTCTACTCTAGCATAGGTATTTTCTACTCATCCTAGGCACAATAATTCCCAAATATGTACTTGTACTGTGGGTGTACCTCTTTCTTAAATTATGTATTATCAATGGTCTATTCAACTTCGTTGTCTGAAAGACACGCCAAACTTCCTTGTGCAAAACTGAATTCCCAAATGTCTTTCCCGTGCTCAGGTAAGGATAGCTTCATCTTTCCAATTTCTCAAACCAAAAACCTTACCTCTTCTCTTTCTCACAAGTCAAGTCTCATCATGCCATAAAAGCCCACTGGACACACCATCACATAACCCCTCATTAATTACCTAACCATTTCCTATTCTCTCCACTGCCATCAGTCTAGTCTGAACCATCAGCTCTCAACTGGATTGCTACAACTGTCTCTTCACTGGTCTCCCTGCTTTTATTAATGCCCACTAGTCTATTCTCAAAATAGTAGCCAGTGCAATCCTTTAAAACCAAATCTTTTAAAACCTTTGAAGCCAGATCAAGTCATTGCTTTCGTTGAATTCCTCCAATAATGCTCCATCTCAGAGTGAAAACCAGAGTCCTTCTAGAACTCTCCCTTCTGCTAAGCTGCCTCTCATTCACTTCACTTCTAGCCCACTTGCTATTCCTGGAACACACCAAATATGCTCCTGGCCTAGGCCTTTGAACTGGATGCTCCCTCTGCCTAGAGTGCTCTTCCTCAGGTAGCCACATGGTTAATTACCTCAGCAACTTTAAGTTGTTGTTCAAATGTCACATTCTCGAGTCTGCTCTGACCATTTTATTTACAATCATAATCACTTATCCAGGCACCCTGATAACCCTTATACTCCCTTTTTCTTCCACAGTATCTCACAAACTTACTTATTTTGCATTTTCTGTCTCCCCTATTGAAAACAAAAGCTGCATAAGGGCAGGGGTTTGTGTGGTTTTCTTTCCACTGATGTATCCTTATCCCAGGTGCCTAGAACAGTGAATGTCATAGAAGGAGACCATGGATAAATACTTGTACAATAAACAAACATTTATATATAAATGACACCATTTCTAAAAAAAAAAAAAAGTTTCCCCAAAATTATTTGACTAAACTCCTATTTATTCTATTTTGGACAACTTCCTCCAAGTTTTATAAAGTAAATACACGAGTAAAAACAGAAATGTAAGACAACACATTAACAATAACAAACACCCAACACTAACCTGTAACATAGCAACAGGTGGAGGAAAAACCTCTGCCTGGGTTGTGACCACTGTCTCCTTTTCAACTGGAGTTGGGCTCTGAGTTGTCTGCACCGTCTCTTTAACGGGTTCTGAGCTTTTCACAGTTTCCCACTCTAAACAAAATATTTGAAATTGATTTCCTCTGGATAGGTGCAAATTTTCATTTTATGTCTATCTATGTATTTATTTCGTCTCTACGTCCTTCATCTACCTTGGCACATCTTTAAGACATGTCCACAACTACAGGTGCCAACCTCGGTTTTGCCCAGGTAAGTCTGATGAGAATACTAAGGAGTTCAAAGAAGCATCACACAAGACACAAATGAAAGATACTAAAATACTTAGGGGATATCATAGATATATACCTCAAAGGCTGTCTGATGTAAGAGGATCAAATCTTACTATCTTGCGTCACAAGGTACAAGGGGAGACCGACAAGGAAAAGTATTAACCCAATAAAGAAAAATCTTTCTGAAAGCACAGCTATGCAAAAATAAAACAAAGAAGCTCTCACGGTTCTTCCACTGGTTCTCCATCTCCCTCAGAGTAAAGATCAAAGTCATTATAATGACTAATAAGACTTCATAGGACTCTGTCTCTCTGTACACCTCTCTGACTTTATCTCCTACTTCTCATTCCTCACTAACTTTGCTCAAATCATACTGGTCTCATAATTTTTGAATAGACTTTGCACATATTGTTCCCTCTGTATAGAATGCTCTTTCTCCAGAGAGCTGCACATCTCACTCCTTCAAGAATCACTCTCCATTAGATCTTCTTCACGTAAAACTGCAATAGCTCCACACCCATACTGTCTACCCCCCCTCCCTTTTTCTTCTTAGAACTTATCAACCTAGAAATATATAGTTTATCTATTTTGTTTATTATGTTTCTTTCCACTAGAAACATGGGTTGGCAAACTTGTCCTATACTAAGTATACAAGTTTACGAGCCATATGTTTTCTGTTGTACCTACTCAACTGCTATTGAAAAAAAGTCATATAAGATAGGTAAACACAACTGAGTATGGCTGTGTTTCAATAAAACTCTACAGAAGAGCTTGCCGGCAGGATTTGGCCCATGGGCTATAGGCTGTCAACCCCTGTACTACAATGTGCACTCCATGAGAGGAAGGATTTTTGTCTGTCTGTCTCACTGATATAATCCCAGTTCCTAAAATCATGGCTGGCATACAATAGGAACTAAAATATTTACTGAATGAATAAGTGTTTAGGAGAAATATCCATCAAGAAGAAAAAAAGACCAACAAGATGAAAACACTGAAAAAGTGTTTGAAAATATTTGCACTGGCCTAAGGATGAAGATATCCTGAAAATTAGCTAGCTTACTTTGGTAAAAGAGTTAAGATGTGAAGAAATAAGCTATATACCACGTTTCAATTATTTCCCAAGTATCCATTTTAAGATTTCTTACTGGTTATAAATGCTAACCATTTTGTGGATTTATAACTGGTATTTTTAAAAATAAAAACATAAGTTAAAAAAAACAGGCCAGATGATCATTTGGTTATAAGCATTCTAGAATTGCATGAATCAGAACTACTAGCTCTCTAAACTAAGATTCTATTCCTGCCATTCTCAACATGGATACTAATCAAAATAATCTAGGAAGTTCTTCAAAGAAACTTCTTACATCCCCAGTTCTTATTTAACTTCAAGTAACTGAGGGGCACCTGGGTGGCTCAGTCGTTAAGTGGCTGCCTTCAGCTCAGGTCATGATCCCAGGGTCCTGGGATCGAGCCCTCCATTGGGCTCCCCGCTCAGCGGGAAGCCTGCTTCTCCCTCTCCCACTCTCCCTCCTTGTGTTCCCTCTCTTGCTGTCTGTCAAAAAATAAATAAAATCTTAAAAAAAATTAAAAAAAAAAAAATAAATTCAAGTAACTGAAATATTTAGTTTAAAAAAAGTCTCCATATACTCATATTTGCTCTTTCTCTAAAAGCAAAACTTTTTAAAAGACTTACAGGAAAAATGCTACATTTATAGACTTCTAAAACACTATACTCTGACACTTAGGAAATAAGACCCATTAAGCATACACACTGGAAATGGCAGTGTTTCAGTTTTTCTCTCTTTTTGGGAGGGGTAGAATCCAGGAAATAAAATAAGCGCAATTCACCTTACCATGCACAACTCTTATCAATTACAACCTTTCAAGCATACTTTTTTTTAAAAAATAAAACTACCCTTAGTGTTCTTACCAGTATTTACAGTTTCCTGGTCAATCATGCCTCCTTCTGCAAAACCTTCCAAGTCATCCACTTTAACTTTTTCCCACGGTATATATGTAACTCCAAGATCCACATCCCAGAATTGTTTATATTCTGTTTTTACACCTTTGTTTAAAGCCCAAGCAATCTATCAGGAATGAAGAGAAGAAAACAGAAAGCTCAGATATACTGTAAAAACCAGGTAAAATGTTCAAAATTATATGTAAACAGTGTAAATATAAATAAAATTGTTGGACAAGCATCACTGGATGCTCGAAAAATAATAGTAGCCAAGAAGTTTTTCCATGTATTTCCTGGTTTTGTTTGTTTTTAAATAAAGCCCGCATTAGATAGCAATGGCATTTATAACATGGGATTTATTTCCACTTCTTACTAAAATTAAAGAACACATTTCCAGAACAATCCAAATCTACTTCTCACCCTAAAAAGGTCAACCTACATTAGCAATAATTAGAATAGTTATCATAACTTAAACAAAATCTTGATAGTCTAGGAAAGGAGACACTTTACACAGAGGAAACTCTCTGCCATGAAATGACAAAGCACAGGCATATTAACCTTGAAAGTATTTTTTTTAATTAACATATAGTGTATTATTTGTTTCAGGGGTAGAAAGTATTTTTTTAAAGTTTTTAACTCAGTTGCAGAAACTGATGGAATAAATTATCTTCAAGTAGCAGAAATAAAATGTAAATCAGTCACAAGAAGTAAAAATGGAAAAATACACAATAAACACTCAGTTTAAAGACTAAGAGGAAAACAAAAATATACTTATTAATAAACCCTTCACCAGTGGCCTGGAGAACACAAGATGTTAAAAAGGAGGAAATAATAATATAATTAAGAGGTATGATTAGGAAACATTAGGAGGAAGTAGTGAATGAAAGATAAGCTTGGGGTGTCTGGCTGGCTCAGTTGGTGGAGCATGCAACTCTTGATCTCAGCGTTCTAGGTTTGAGCCCCACATTGGGTGTGGAAATTACTTAAAAATGAAAGAAAGAAAGGAAAGAAAAGAGAGGGGAGGGGAGGTGTGAGGAAAGAATAGAACAGAACAGAACAGAAAAGAAAAAAGAACTTACAAAATGAGAAAGTTCTGCTCATAAAATGGTGCCCTGGTTGACCAAGAGAACTATAAGTGTGATTTCAAAGAATCATTTGACTAAAGTTTTAGTTACTGTTTTACCTATTTCTAATTCTATAACTCAATAATACTGAAATAATAAGCTTTTCTAGAGGTTTTCCCATAACATTAAAATAGAAGATGAATTAGATACAGGAACATTCTAATAATCCAATAAAAGAAGAGCATGGGTCCCTCCCCTCCACTCTCACCTTAATGACCTTGGACCCAATTTTATATGATCCGGAACTAAGTTTCTGAAGAGCCCGAAAAGCATCTTGTCGATGAACCATGCAGACGTAAGCACAGCCCCTGGGAGGAATCATCTATTAAAAAAATTTTTTTCTTTAGAAAGGGTAAACATAAGGCATTCATTCTGACATTATCTTATGGTTTTAATGAAACAGATCACTGACTACTAAGATTGAATGGTTTTTCCCTTTTCTTTCTTTGGCTGTTTATTGGTACAATCCATCTACAACTAATTACTTAGTTTAAAAAGAATTCAAAACCTAGTTGGGTCTTACTCTAAGTCATAACATAAGCAAAATCTTGAATATCACATGTCAAAGTTTTCCTAATATACAATAAAGAAATACTAAAAAAATGTAAAAAGACATATATACAATACCACCAGATAAAAAGAAAACAGTATTGCATGGCCAACATATTTGAAAGCATATAATTTATTCAAAAATTGAAAGTATTTCAGTTTTTCCAAGTATCATATGGAGTAACGGGAGAAAGATTTTCGTTTGGGGGAAGTATCTTATCCTTAATATAAAATCTATAATCTACAAGAAATGATAACACTAAAGCTTTTCAACTGTATAAAACTTAATTTTGCCCAGTGCTTCTGGACAAGGTTTTAACACAAATAAGAAAACAGCTTTAGTGTTTTCACTTTCACTCAGAGTTCACCTCAAGCTATTTTCCATACTTTAATACCAAACTTCTCAAAAAAGAAATCTAACCCCTACATACTTCTTCCTCTTTTGCAAAACAGACCCAACTCTTTATCAATGCACTGAAAAATTTTCTTCAAGCTTACTAATGACCCACTAAGTGTTAAATCGAACAGACTTTTTACTCAGTCCTCAAACTCCCCCAATACCAACTGAAAGGTTTATAAACTTTCCATCAAATTTTCAAATCCTGGATTTTATCATTAGCCATTCAATACATTTCAGTTCACAAAATAACTCAGTGCCTAGAAGAGGGGGGAGACAAGGTAAACTAATGCCCAAATGACTATGGAACAAGAAAGGCCAAAAATGTCACAAGTAATAGGACAATCCAAATGCTGCTTGGATTCAGGATCCATTTGAGCAGTGATTCCTGACTTTGCATTAGAAATCACCTGTGCAAATTGTGGCACTTTGATAAGAATCTAAAGACCCTGATCTTGGGCATCCCTACTTTTTCAACTGTCAACACATTTCTGACATCTCAGCTAGGGGAAAATCAGGAAAAAATTCAGAGGTTATATGATCAAGGACTCCGGCAGATAGTTTATGTTTTGACAGGTGAAATAAAAAGACAAAAGAGTAAGAAAAGCCTACAGCACCCTCATGGTGTAGAGAGAGGAATATGAAACTCTTAAGTTGAAACACCCAACCAATCATCTATGTATTGTCTGTGCAACTCAGGCAAATCACTTAGTTTCCTCACTGGTAAAAACAATGGGACTTAACCAGCTTCTTGTTAGGTTCCAATGAGATCATATATGGTTGAAAGTAGTATACGAAATGGTCAAACAATTCAATGAAGAGTGCTGTTATTAATAAGGAAAAGTCAAGTTTGGTCATGTAAGGATCTAAGACTAGAAAGGAAAAGCAGCCAATTTCCTCGTAAATAATGATAAAAGTCCAACAGACATAAAAGTATAAAAACAGTAAATAAAATCAGAGGATTGATGAATTAGAAGACTTCTCAAACAAATAAATTTCTATAAAACATTCCATGACTTAGTTTTAGCCCCGGGGGAAAAAAAAACTGACCTAGGAAGAAGAAAATACTCCAAGGAGACTGAATGGAGCAAAAGCACTGAAAAAATCAAGCTGAGGAGTCAAAGAGTTGCGGTCAAGTTCCTGAGGTGCTGTGACCACACAGGTTTTCTTGCCACAGGTTTGCTTTGAGAGGGAGACATGGGGCGAGGAGGAAGGGGACTGGTAGAAAGACTGGGACCCCAAGTCCAATTGTGTCTCCACTACTACCTATGTGCTCATGTGTAGGTGATTACAATTCTGTGGGACTCAGTTTCCTCATTTTCATTGCCAAAAAAGGGGTGGCGTGGAATTAAACTAGGCCACAGATAGGGTCCCGCTAGCCCAAACGCTGGATGATTTTAGGAACCACGTGCTAGCTATATTGCTATGAAACCCCTAGGAACATTTTGTTAAAATTCCACTAAAAAAGAAAAATTAAGGAGATAAACAGCAGCAGAAATAAACAGAAATGATTAAAGTCAAATAATCCTTATAAAGATGTGCATTATTAAAGGCAGATACTCTACTGGGCTCATTAGGAACCAAAGTGACTCTCTGACTAAAAATCCTCTCTATATGTAAATTTTTAACCTTAAACTACTGTGTAAGAAGTGATACTTACATTAATGGATTCAATTTGTCCAAACTCTTCAAACAGATTGGTTAAATCTTGCTGGGTTGCCTTCTTATCCACCTGACCAACCCACAAAGTAGTACTACACACTGTCAAGACATAAAAGAGACAAATGACCTAAATCACACAGACACAGCTATTTCTTTCAAGCAACTGAAGAAAAAGCACTAATAAAAATAATAAGATTTAAGATGGATATTTCAAACACTTAAGTGACATTTTTATCTGTTAACACTTAAAATGAACTAAAATCCCAGATACCATCTACATCTATTGCAAATCAACCTCTTGTGTACTACCTGTTCTCAAGCTTGGCTGCGCACTTTAATCACCTATGGATACTGGGTCTTACCCCAAAGATGAAGGGTTTTGGGGTATGACAGACTGGGAATTGGGAGTTTTAAAATTCTGTACGTAATCTTCATAATGTAACAAAGTCACAAAAACACTTTTCACTGCAATCCTATCTCTGCACCTTTAATCTTTCTGTGCTGGAATGATTAAGTGGATGTTTCTTCCTAATCAACAGTTTAATCTGAAAACAGTATCTTATCCTTAAGGAAATAATTTGCACAGAGATACAAGGGGGAAAAGGCTGAATTGGAACTCCTTAACTTGTTATCATGAAAAACTTTTAACACACTTTAACTGTGGGAAGCATTTCCCTTTAAGAAACAGACCTACACATGAGATATCTTGCCTACTATAAGCTGTACCGTTCAGGACTCCGTGAACATTTCCTTCTCCTGAAAACACTTGCTTACAAAATATTTACAACAGCTGATATATTTGCAGAGTTTTAATTAATCTAGATTTACATCAATGTCATTTTTAAAGACAAAGTTTTCAGCCTTTTGATGATCTTTTATCTATTATGGGGCAGGGCTCGAGCAGGTTTTACTCTAGAGCTAATTTAGCATCACACTAGTGACTATTGCAAGATCTCTACTGAACGAAGGTTTTCAACCAGGTCTCTCTACTCCAGCTGGTTTGAACTCAATAGGTCTTCCAGACCTGTGTTAGCTTTAAGAATCACTCAGCTAACAGATTCCCTGGTAATGTTCTTACTCTTCTTTGCCTCACATAGTCTCACCCCGTGTACATATAATTTAATATTCAACCAAAGTCTCAAGGAGCAATATATTAGTTTTACTCTATTGCTGTAACAAAATACCACAAACTTAGTAGCTTAAAACACAAAAATGTATTCTCTAACAGTTGTGGAGGCCTAAAATGGGTCAACAAGCCTGCATTCTTTCTGGACTCTCTAAGGGATAATTTGTTTCCTTGACAAGCTCCCTGCATTCCTTGACTCATGACCCCAACTTTCATCTTCAAAGCCAACAGTGGAGCATTTACCTATCTTCATCTTTCTCCCTCCATCTTCACATCACCTTTTCTCTCTGACCCTCTTGTTTCCCCTAGATTACACTGAGCCCTTCTGGATAACCCAAGTTAATCTTCCCGCACCAAGATCCTGATTAATCATACAATGTGATGCAACATACTTACAAGTTCCAATAATTTGGATATGAACATCTTTGGAGGACCACTACTCAACCTACCACAAACCCTCAGTAAATTTCTAGACCTCTTTCATTGAAAAGTTCCCACTGCTTCATTACTCTACCACATCACAGCTGCTTTAATCTCCCTGAAATATGTTCCATGTTTCCCCTACTGTTTCAAGGTAGTCTCTCCACAAATTTTTCCCACAACTTTTTTTTTTTTTTAAACCCAGAAAGCAATAATGAATCTCCCCCATCCCACGAGGAGAGGACACTAATTCCTAGAATATTACTGCTTGTTGATGTTTCATATCCACTGCACTATTCATGAATACTCTTATGTTCAAAGGACTAATGGCAGGGAAATACTACCATATTTGTTTAAAACGCGTTGGGGCCACATGAAATTGATATTGCTGTGGAGTAAAGAGAGTTTTGAGGTAAATAATGAGGGATATACTTTTCACTGTATTTTCTTATGTGCTTTCTGAATTTTCTTTTTTATTTTTTACTCATGAAAAAAAACACAGCAATTGGAAATAGATTCCATGGTCAGTAACTATGTAAATGGTGGAAGCTATAATATGACAAGTAAAGTGAGGAACTAAATGGAAGACTCCATATAAAAGCCCTATCCTAAAACTGGTGATTCTGAATGTCCTAATGGTAATCATGAGAAGGAAGGCACAGCAGAGATTTTATGGTCAGGCCTTTGATGTTATTTCTTTATCAGATAGCACTAAAATGTTTGAATTTGGTCTCTCACCCTAAGGAGATAAACACATTTTCAGAGTTAGGAATATCAACATTATTAAATTAACACTGGCTCTCATAATCAGGTAAGATTCTGGCAAGATAGCCACAGCTTACTGAAAATGCCAGAACTTAGTTAAGAGGCTAGATGTTGCCTTTAATTATAAGCCTGGATTTCCAGGATGATTCAGCAGTGTAAGTTATACCAATTATTTATCTATCTCCATGGCAGAAAGAATTTGGAGACCTTCAGAAATTAGACAACCTGATCAGTGTTCAGCTCTTGGCAAAGAATGACAATTTGTTCCATTTTATGTACTTTGCCCGTCTGCAGTCGGTTTGTTCACCTTAGAAATCATAACTCACTAGGAATCCTTCAGGAATAATCTGGTACTAATTACAACTCACATTCCTACCAAGTGAACTCTCCTTCAAACTCTCACTACTACCAAATTTGTTCTAATTATACATTACAGATTAACACATAAAGGAGGGAAAGTTTGTACAATGGGAATCTCTCCCTTGTTGCTGATCCAGTAAGTTTACAATTAGCTTTAAAATTTACATGCTTCCTTCAATAATTATTCCCCAGACCTGGTGGTCAAACTTGGTTAGACACTTTGAATAGAAATCACAGTGTCTATGTAAAAGACAGTAGGCCTAGTCCACTTTATATATTATTAGTCGGGTTCTATATTTTCTAATTTGAATTTTAAAAAATCAACTCTAAATGACCTTAGTGTTTCAGTAGAACCTGTTCTTCCTTTTTCTTTTCTCCTCTTTCACTTTACAAAAACCAAGGATAAAATTATTCATTTACCAAATTACTTTTCGATTTCTTAGTCTAAAAATAGTTAACTTTAGCAGTTAATGATTTTCTTAATTATTTGTTGAAACCAAAGCTTTGTAAAAGTATGTCACTTACCACTTAATGTTTTAGATCTAATTGGAGGTAGTCCCTTCTTCTGTCGTTCTTTCTCCCTTTCTCTCGCTCTCCTTTCACTTGAGTATGAACGTGATGATTTCCTCTTTCTTTCTCTTGAGCGTGAGCGTGATCGCTTTCTGTGTTTACGCTTTCGAGAACCAGATCGCGACCGAGACCTTCGTTTTCTTGGTGATCTACAAAAAAAATCTTATTTTACTTCTAATGACAATATTATTCTTCTGTCAAATTTCTCACTTCTAGGTGAGGGGGAAAAAACCACACCCACACACAAAAGGTTGTCTTATATTTAGCTACCTCTTAAAAAATGTTTAAGTAGAATGAAATATCAAACATGTATTTTCTCAAATCTATGTACTGCTCAGGCCCACACTGTAATAGATGTTTGTTTGCAATGGTTCTTAAGAGAATGAGATTCTATCCAGTAAGGGCCTTACTTTCTTTAGTGTCCTCCAATTCATTTTTCAAACAAGAGTCAAGAATAGGAATGACAGACTGAAGAAAATAAAAAGATCCTTAGGTGATAGAGACGTTATATTCTTAAAATTAGGAAACACAGAATGTTTCCAACAGAGAATTAGGCCACTAAAGAATTCTGCATATAAGTTTTCAACTCCTAAAATTTCAAGGTGCTTGACTTAAAATACAGGGTGATCCTGTTTCTATTTTTCCTGTCACCCATATGCCACTGCGCTGCTTCAAAATGCTTAATAAGGAGGTGTTGTTAAGACAAAGAAGCTGCTAAGATTTCAGCTCTGACACTGTAACTGCTTGAGCAAGATTACTCACTGACATGAGCTGGGTTTAGAGAGAGTGGAACTCACAAGCTCTCGTTTAAAGAGGTAAATACAAATAACCTCTTGAAACGAGTAAGAAATGACTTGAAAAAGCCATCAAAGATACTGCCCCTTTTCCAGCATACACTGTTCAGATTTTCAGGGGTATTTATGTACAGAAAATAGAGTATTTAATATTAAAGACTAATGACTTAAAGTTTTAAGACAATTTGTAGCAAAAACAATACATATAAATAACTTCAACTCAGATTTGAATAAGCATGTACATTAATGAGATTTAGCCATGTTGAAAAGCTAACAAAGAAAACCACAGGATATACTTTATTATAATCTGATACTATGCTTGATGTTTACAAAATAATTCTTATAGTTTTATTTTTATGATCACTTTTTGTATTATAAGATGAAACAAAATCTTACGAAATACAGTGGAATTTCTAACACTGTTCCTCTATAGCTTGAGTGAACAGTTTTCAGAGGCAGTAATATCCTAACCTGGGTGTAATCATAATATTATTAACTAAAATCAGGTATAATCCCAAATCCAAGTCTTAGGATATGGCTGCAATTAATGTATATTATGAAAATAAAAGCCACAGATATATCCAATTAAAAGAGAACAAAGAATTTTTCTGTTTTTGAAATTCTGAATTACTTCTTTCTGGAGAATATAAGATGTCATTTTAAGAAAAACACTTCCTTTAATCTCGATACAAAGAAACACAGCCAACTTTCAAAGTTCACACACAGCTACTCTTAAATATTATTGTAGAACCTTGAACGAGATCGTGAATGTGTTCTTGATCTTGAGCGAACAGCCACTTTCTTTGCTTCTTGTTCAAAGATCTCCTCTTCCACTCCATCTTGCCCTTCATCTATATCCATATCCTTGAAAGTCAGAAGAACAGCAAACAAAATGCCCGAGTGAGATGCAGTATATACTGACAATTCTGCCTTACAAAATATTCACCATAGTAGCATTAATGCCTAATATTTACCTAAAATGGTTAGTACAGAGCTTAAGTGTGAGGAAAAAATATTTAGGACATTATCATTACTTTACATAAAAATAAAATATTTTACATAAAAGAAAAACATTTACCATATTTTGTAATATTTTCCTCTAATTAATTTTAGAAATTTATGACCCAGAAAAACATTTACTTTTTACCTGTTGCTGAATATCTATAGAATCATCCAAATTCACTTCAGGTTCAAGGAAATGCTGCTGACTGCTCCCTTGTGATGGTGAGGCGGAATGCTCTGATCCAAACGTGCCCTCTTGACTATCCTGAGGGGTTGCCTATGGAAGATGTATACAAACACACAAACATTAAGAAACCATGCATATTATTCAACGGAATTTAAACATACAAACTTCACAAAGTTTTAAAAAGGAGCCCAACACATATAGAAATCCCATGTTAAATTATTTATAATCAACCTAAAATTATACTTCTGTACAAATCCAAGTTTACTTAAGGGCATGGGACACCTCCATAAAAGAAGGAGAAGACTGTAATAAAATGGTAAGATCAAGTAAGCCTTCAAACGAATTTTTACTTGTGGAAAATATAAACATTATACTTTCAAGAATAAAGGGATTACATCATGAAAGATATATAATGGCACTAAGTTAAATGAATCTAGAATTTCAATGGCAATTAGCATTTTTGTAAAGTGCTATAAATTAAAATGCTATAATACTTTTAATGTAAAAGTATTTTATATTAAAGAACTAAGTCATTCATTAATGTATAGAGGCAAAACAAAGCTTAAATATCATTATAAATTAACTGATCTAGCAAAACAGTTCTCAATTTGGGCCTTCCTCAACCTCCACCTCTAGAAATTAGCAAAACAGTATTAGGAAGTACTCTGAAATATGTAATGCATTTCTAAAAGTTAGGCAATGAAGACTAATTAAAGGAACATTTAAAATTTGAAATCTCCCCCCTCCTTTTTTGCTGGGACTAGATTTACAGCAACTGGATATAGTGACACTACTTAACGTGATACTTACTAGTCTGAAGCTGATTGAGCAATTACATATATTATGGTGTTAACTAAAAATGAGAAAACTAATTATGAAAAAGTCTCCCTACATAAACTTTTCTAAAACACCTTTGCAGGTGTTAAAGATTAATAAGAATAGTTCCTGGTAGTATACAAGCTGGGAGCTACTGTAGTAATTAACAGAGAACATTAAGTAAAAAATACTATTCCCTTGCTACAAACTCTGTGACTGTGAACAAGTTACTTGAATTGTGAAATTTGGTCTCCCTATCTGTAAAAGGAGTACCAGCATAGCGACTACAGGTAACAATATTGTATTATAAACTTCAAAGTTGTTAAGAGACTATATCTAACTGTTCCCACCACAGAAAAGTGATAGTTTTATGACATGATAGAGGTGTTAGCTTATTGCAATATATAAGTGTATCAAATCACAATGTTGTACACCTTAGTTATATACTGTATCTCAGTAACATTTTTTTAAAAAAATCTTATTCTAATGAATCTAATCTGAAAGAGAAAACATAAAAATTCAGAGTCAAAAAGAGCATTTAAAGAACCGTTCCAAGTTTCTCACTTTATGAAGGAACAGGTTCTCTAAGAACAAGTAACATTTTTAGAAATAAATGAAACTAAAGTAGAAAAGACTTCTTTGAAAACACCTATTACATACCGCAGTCTGGCCAAAACATCAGTAAGCAAGAACTTCCCGAACAAATCAAACAAACACATTTTAATCAAGTCCTGGCTTATGTCTTTGAAAATATGGTAACAATAGAATTTTTAACACAAAAAGGGAATTTTCAGCTCCATCCTGAATCTATTTGGTCCTAAATTCAGTATGCATATATTCTTCACATCATATTTTTCTTCTCCATTTATCTTAAGCTTCATATTCCCCCCATCCTGTTTTTTACCCTTATTTTTCTATTTAATGGTTAACTCTTGGTATAACCACCAAGATCCACTGCAACTAATTTTAGTTTTTGAGGTTCTTGTTTGAGTTTTACCCACTTGAAAAGACTATAATCTCATGACCTTTATTCTTTCTTAGAGGTCTTATGAAGAACGAAAGAGAAAATTTACTTTAAAATTTTATATGTATAGTGTAATCATATGTATAGTCTATGGGTGTAACCATAATATTATTAACTAAAATCAGGTATAATCCCAAATCCAAGTCTTAGGATATGGCTGCAATTAATGTATATTATGCAAATAAAAGCCACAGATATATCCAATTCAACTAAGGGACGCCAGGGTGGCACAGTCAGTTAAGTGACCGACTCTTGGTTTCTGTTTAGGTCATGATCTCAGTCAGGGTTGTGAGATAAGCCCCACTTTGGGTTCCGTGTAAGTGCAAAGTCTGCGTAGGACTTTCTCTCACTCTCCCTCTGCTCCTCCCCACCCCCACCACCCGTGCGCAGTCGCATGCATGGGCTCTCCCTCAAAAAAATAATTATTTAAAAAATAAAAATTCAACTAAAAATTATCCTATTATCTTGCAATTGTAGCACTAGGTCCATTGGACCCTTTCCTGATACTAGATATAAACTCACATGCAGGTGTGGTCAGGACTGTAATGAGTAGGGTAGCACCAGAAATCCGTTTCCTTTCTCTAACACACCGTAAGAACTTTTAGGCGGCCATAATGAGCTTACCGGGAAACAAAAATGCTTCATTTTTCTGCATATTTCAGCCTATCTTCATCATATGAAAGCAACTGGTTTCGTAGAGCCAATTACACAATTTATTAAATTTAATGGTTACCCTGCTGATATACTTTCCAATTTGAAATTTGTCATAGGTTTTGAACACATCTACCTGATGTATTAGAAAAGTTGCTTTTCTTTCACCACTCCCTTTCTTCAACACTCATTTCTGAACAACAAAAGCTTTTAACAATATCTAATTCTTTCAAAAGGATCTAATTACTGTATCCTTTAAAATTCTGGAGATAATGTATTAACTAAGCCCAGAGCTCTATTTTTCTTTTGGTTGGTGAGATTCTTAAGACAGAATAACCCTGGAAAACGGAATGGGAAGAAATGAGACAGGGAGACAAACCATGAGAGACTCAATTATGGGAAAGAAACTGAGGGCTGCTGGAGGGGAGGTGGGTGGGGGGATGGGGTAACTGGGTGACAGGCATTAAGGAGGGCACGTGATGTGATGAGCACTGGGTGTTGTACGTAACTGATGAATTACTGAACTCTGCATCTGAAACTAATGATGTACTATATGTTGGCTAATTTAAATAACTTTAAAAAAGAAAAAGAATAACGTTCTCTCAAGTTTCTAGGAATTTTCACTTCAATAATTTGGTGTTAATTTTAAGAGTACTACCTTGATTTTACTGCTCCTTCTGAACCTTCTGAAAGGAAACTGGAACTAAGACAATCAAAACTACATTTATAGATGGACAAATCTGCTGTTTGGATAAACTTTTCCATCACGACTGCCCCTTGCCTTTGTAACAGCTCTGTGACCTTTTTTATTACATTACTGACAACCTGTTTCTTTTCATTGATTTACAACTTGTGTTCTTCTTTAAACAACATCCAAATGTTCTACATTGTGCTCTATCTTTAAAGTTCCTGAATTCTCAGGCAGATATATCTGCCTGACATAAAATACTACACCTACTCCAACCACTTCTATCAGAATTATTCCTTCAAAACAAGGTCTAGAATTCCATTCTCATAATTCCAGGTATACGTTCCAACCTAGCAAATACCATTAATATCCATTTTATGTTTACTATTTGATTTAAAAGGACAAGTTCAGACCCCAGCAGTGTCCAAGGTTTCTTATCCCTTTAAACTAAAGTAACTCTTCTCTCTTCTTTATTTCCAACTGTCCTTCACTTGTACCTCTATTACAGAACCTAGAATCCTGCCCTGTGTTCATACAGATGTACATGTTCCATTAGAGGAGAGATTACTTGAAGCCAGATGCTTTTTTGTTCATCTCTGCATATATATCATTTGTCTAACAACACACTGCTCATACTTTAAAAACGTTTGTAGTATTATTTTAGTGCCAAAAAGTTTTGCTATTAGGAAGAAGTGTGATTGGGGGGAATTTGAAAACACTCATATTCTAAACAGTTTATATCTGTAAGTGTTTCTCACATGGAGCAAAAACAGGCTTTGTAATGGATTAACCCTGCCTTTGCAACTTGACATATTTTATCAGTTCTAAGGTATGATCCTTCTTCACATATTATCATCCCTGTAATTTATTAGGGTTCTTTTAATTCCATAGGATGTTGTACTTTTGAAGTGATTAAAAATTCTTAGCTGTACATAAAATAATGGTGTCTCAAGACTAATGATACATGATATTAGCTATATAGTTTTGCAATGGATGTTTAATTTCACTAAGGTACAATGGAAGTCAAAATGCTATCTCATAGCATTAAATGTAATCATGCCTCATAAACTTCCTGCCACACAGTAATAGCCTAATTAAAGGCAGCAATCTATTTTGCCATCATCACGATCAACCAAAGCAAAATCATCATGACCTTGCTTGATAGGGAACTGGGTGGAGAAAAGCACATGAAGTTTTAAGTTGTAATACTGAAACACCACCTCTGGCTTCTGTTCTCCACTGCTTGTATACCAAGCACATGTATATATCTAGAACACATTCTGATAACAGAAAAGACTATAAACGTTCTGAAAAGGCTGATCTTCCTAGCAATAAAACTGAAGAAAAATCACCATGCTTGAGAAACACCACTTTATAAATGTAGATAGCAGTAACTCTAAAGACCACAAGATGGAGTTATAAACCTTTTGAGGCTGTTGCTGTTCTAGGAGTTGCTGTCTGAGATGTTCAAGGTTTTGCTGCTGTAGCTGTTCAGCTATCTGATGAAAAATGGAATTGTTCACAGATTCTGAAACATGAGAACTAGAAGGAAAAACAAGTAGAAACATTTTAAAACCCAGTGAAAATACAAAAATAACTGATTTTTCAACCTCCCCCATGCCAATTAAATGAAACATACTCTACTACAATGTTTACTTTTGAAATATTAACAGAAAATGGAATACCTCAGAACATTAATATGTTAAAATAGAAAGATACTCTCCAACAGTCTTTCAATAGATGGATAACATGTTAAAGATACTTTGATGGAAGATCTGTTATTATGATCTCACACTATTAAATACATATAAATTAGTATTTTTTACATTAGAGTACTTTAAGAAAATTTCAATGAAACATATAAAAACAGTTAAAAGTATTTAAACATTGTCACTTTAACTCCTTCTCTAACTATAAGATAGCGGGAGAAATGGTCTATCAATCAGTACATGTGAAATCTACAATTGTAATTGACCATAAACTTTACAAAACTAATCTGCTTTCTTTAGAAAAGCATTCACATTATTAGGTATGTTAACAGAAACAGTACTTAGATAAGAGGAAATAATAATTTAACTATACTCTGGGAAATTCACACCTGGAATACACCTGGAATTCTGGGTGCCACAAGGTAAGACATGAACAAAAAAGAGGGCATCCCAAAAGGGGCAATCAGGATGGTGAGAAGTCTTGAAACAGTTGAAAAAAAGTGTACTTCATCTGGAGCAAATAAACCTAAGGGGAAGAATGATACCTAACTTCAAATATTGAAAGGCTATGTCTCAAAAGATAATGGAGCAAATTTGTTTCCTTGCTTCAGAATGCAAAACGGATCAGTGTGTATAAAGTAAATCAAACAGGATTCAGTAATAAAGATTATTTAACTTCTCATCATAGAAAGCATTAAAACATTATAAAAATATCCTATCAGAACCATTAAAGGAGATTCTTACATTGTTCAGGACATTGATCTACTAGATCTCAAATGTTTCTCCTCTAATTGTATAATTCATAATCTGAAAGATTAGATTTTAATTTTTCAAGTAAAATCTCTTTACCAAAAGGATATATGTATTTTTATGTATTATATAAATGTATTTTAAGAGATTATCCCAATATATAAAATTAATAAACTCTGTTTGAAATAAGATTCCCAGAGGCATTCCCTCCATTCACCATCCTCCATCCTCCCATCCTCCACGCCCCAACTCTCCAACATCCTCTTCCCCACTGGTCCTTTCTCAAACCTACAAGAACCTAGAGCTGCACAGAACTGCTTGAGAAAAGAAAATCACTAATCTAAATAAAAATGTACAATCCATTCTTAAAAAAAACAAAATCCCTATAATCCCAATCTTTACTTCTGATTAGTCAGATATACTCCCAGAATTTGGCAGAATTCCTTGAAGTGTGGCCACTGACACTAGAAGCAAGCTTGTTTCCTATTATTTCAAATATTCTTACAATTGAATAAAATAATGCCTAATACAGACATAGAAAATATCACAACTATATCACATCTATCAATTCTCCTATAAAGAATTTTGATATATCCCAAATATTTGCAAAGATCTGAGAAAGGAGCCAAAATAAATAGGGAGGCAACAAGACAGCGACTCTACCATCTTTCTGTAATGTCAGAACTCAAGAGCCTGAAATTATATCCCAACATATTCAAAGTATACCTGGCAGTTCAGAAGGCAATGTCCCATCCAATGTTTATAATAATAATGGGGAAAACTTATGGTTATAAAGAAAAACAACAATTCTTACAGTTGAGAAGCTGAAATTTCCTTTTTGGGTTCTTCACTATGCTCAGAATCTTCCCCAAAATCAAACCTATCCATCAACTTCTAAGTGGGGAAGGAAAAAAAAGGAGAAAAAGACAAATTAAAAGGTGATTCACACAAAAATAAGGTACAAATGCTATTCTGAATGTCAATGACATCCCATTAATTTACCTCTATCACATTAATACATAAATGTTTTACATAATTTTGTTATGCTATAATAAAGCATTTAATTTGAGTGAATATTTTAAAGTACTTTTGACACACACTGCTTTATATAACAAAACAAATCACAACACAGGAGAAACACTAATGCTCTATAGAAGAGAAGATCGGGATTTAAAATAATTACTGTGGCTTGCCGATAGTAATAAAGCTTGATTAAAAAACATCTAGGACTATAATCAATGATCTATTCCTAGTGCATTTCTCTTCTTAGGCTGCTCTATTGTCTCCCAAATGACCAATTTAAAGGTTTTTTATGTGGGTTAGCTATTTTTTTTTTTTTTTAAGTAGGCTCCATGCCCAGCGGGGAGTCCAATGCAAGGCTTGAACTCATGATCCTGAGATCAAGACCTGAGCTGAGATCAAGAGTTGGACGCTTAACTGACTGAGTCACCCAGGTGCCCCCATGTGGTTTAGCTATTACATTTTCAGACTAAATTAAGCTGATAGCTAAAAAAGTCTAAAGTAATATAATATACCAGTATTTATTTTCCTAAAAAAATATAGTAGCAGAAACAAAAATAATATGGATAACACCTCCAAGTATTTTAATATTCTCATAATTAATAAGAACATTGAGGTGATCACACAATAAATTATACATGAAAGATTTTCAACTTTAAAACCACTATCCTTTATACTTAGGCCTCAATTTATCATAATATTACAGTATAATGACAACTCTAGAGAAGTTTTCCTGTGAACTTTCACATTTTGAACAATTATAATTTTAGCAGGTTAAAATTTTAGAACATAGAACATCAAATATTTGTTAACATCCATAAAAGAAATTAGAAAATTCAGAAAACTGTATTTGCCTCAATGGTGAATATACAATTTTACTGACCAGTTATTTAGTTAAGAGAATCTAAATGTTTCAAGTGGAATTTTAAAGTTACTTAAGTTTCTTCAGGAATCTGTAAACCTTTAGTAAAATTCATAATATATTACATAGTACACTGCATATTGTAAATAATAGTTCTATAATAAAATATAATTTACAGAATTAGAACCCACATGACAGCATATAGACTTTAATACTTCCTACAAAACAGATCAGCTAACTTAAATCTACCTTGTTGAAAGCCACTCCCTGCTCCAAGGGGTTCAGGGTGTTGGCTGCGGCAGCTGCAGCCGTGAGCTGCGCCGTGAGAGCCTGCAACTGCACAACGAGACCAGCGTCCAGGGCCTGCAGGATAGAAGGCTGAGGCTTCTGCTGTTGTAGTTGTAAAGTCTGTATTAACTGCTGAAGCTGGAGGGGAAAAAGGAAAATTATTACGAACAGATGCTGGGTTTTATCTGTAAGAATGCCCATCTTTTAGTCAGTAAGATTCATTGTTGGAGATCAAGAGAAAATAGATACTAACTCAAAACAAGGAAATTTAAAAAAAGAATATTTTGTTGTGTGTGCCATATATAACAGTCCTTAATAAATCTGTTTTGCTTCTGGAAAGCCAGAGAACTTTAAGCCAAATAAAGTGGTCATACCATGACAGATAAAGAACTCATCACATACAGACTGATTTTTTTCACTAAGCTTTTCTTTTAAAAATTTTATTTACTTATTTACTTACTTATTTCTTTATTTATTTAGAGCATGCGGGTGCGAGCAGGGAGTGGGGCAGAAGGAGAGAGAATCCCAAGCAGGATGCACACTGAGCGTGGAACCTGAAGCGGGGCTCCTGAAGGGGGGGTTCCATATGGGGCTTGATCCCACGACCCTGAGCCAAAATCAAGAGTTGGAAGCTCAACTGACTGAGCCACCCAGGTGCCCCTTCACTAAGCTTTTCATTCCTTCTTCAATTAACTCTTTAATCTCCGTAAAAAAAAAAAAAAGCACTGACAACAACTGCTTTTGCTATCTTTCAGATTTACCATTAGATAACACATTTCCTGGAAGTAGGAAAGCAAATAAGAAATTTGTCTCTTGGAGCAGTCTGAAACTAAGGAAATTAAAGGTGAATAGTGCCAACAAGAGCTGAAATCAAATCCCTATTCCCTCTATTCATCCATCCTCTTAAAAAGCAGAAACAGGGGCGCCTGGGTGGCTCAGTCGGTTAAGCAGCTGCCTTCGGCTCAGGTCATGATCCCAGGGTCCTGGGATCGAGCCCCGCATCGGGCTCCCTGCTCAGCAGAGAGCCTGCTTCTCCCTCTCCCTCTGCCTGCCGCTCTGCCTACTTGTGCTATCTCTCTGTCAAATAAATAAATTTTAAAAAATCTTTAAAAAAAAAAAAAAAAGCAGAAACAACAGTAAGATCCTGAAGATACTGCAGAGTTAAGTAAACCCTATGTTTATGTACATCTTAGAAGTAATTAATACTTTCCTAATCAAATTCTGAGTTGAATCTGAATATTATCAATTTAGAATAGAAACAAGACATGTGTACTGTTTAAGTGAAGATTAACTTATAGTGGGAGAAGGTACAAAAAAAGCTATCCAAAATGAAAGTAATTTCATGCCTATCTAAAACAGCTACATTAAGAAACAAACTAGAATCATTTGGCTATCAAATAAACAGTAACTACAAACTACTAATGTGATAGCAAAGAAAATTATACCAAAATATATGATAGCCTAGTTATTGCACTGAGGAAGCTCCAGAACAGATAGGATGGAGGGAGGGGGAAAAGGAGGAAAAAAGGGAGAGGAAGAAGGGGCAGAGGGGAAAAGAGAGAAGGGGGTTAATACCATATTTTCTCCTTTACACATTTTAACTACTCCTTTTGATATCTGTATGTTTCCAGACAGCACTTTTACTGTTTCAGTCGGGTTCAACCAGTGCAGCATCCTACTTTTCCTTCTACTCTTGACTTAATATTCTATCAATTACTATGTCTTCTTAACTCTCTTCACACTATTTCTTCTGGAAAAATCACTTCTCCTGCCACAAGTATTTATTTTAATAAGTATCTTTTAAAATGAAAACATTTGCTTTATGAATTATTTTCAAAATATCATTATCACAAGATAAAATTAATAATCTGATAATTTTATCTAATATCCAATTCAGTTTCCCAATTGTTCCCCAAAATGGAGAAACTGGATCTAATCTAAGACTATAACTGAATTGGGTTTTACATGTTTAAAACTCCAGAATGGTCCTTTTTTTTGGGGGGGGGGGGGAGATTGTCCTTTTAGAGAGTCTGCAACCCTATTATTTTCACATATTTATTACTTCCCTTCTTTTATCATTGTTACCAAAATGAAGATACTTCCTAGCTCTAGGCTTCTCGCCTCTCCCATCCACTAAAGTACTGTTTAGATCAGTGACTTCAACATGAAAAAATTCCCCACTGTTTAGCATATGAACTCTTTCTCAGCCCACCATTCGTCTTTTGAAACCAGGTCCACACTTAGTCAGCTGTGTCATCATTAACTTACATGCACAGGCCATCTGACCCTCCAGACATCTCAACTCTGAAAGATCTTTGCATACCCAACACTGTTATGCCTCCATATACTATTCATTCATTCTACAAAAATGTACCAAACATCTGCTACAGCCTAAACACAGGAGACACAGCAGTGAACAAAACAGATGAAAAATATTCTCATCCTTGTAGAGCATACATTCTGGTGGAAAGAGACAGAGAATAAATAAAATAAATCAATTATATAATGTATAGAAAGAAAGTAGGTGATAGGAAAAAGGAGCATAGGGGATGAAAGAATGCACTGTTTTAAATCACTTTTTGAAGGCCTTACTGAAGTGACATTTAAACAAAAACTCCCAGGTGGCTAAAACCTCATGAATATTTGGAGAAAGAGTTTGGGGGGAGTAGGGGACTTATTGCACAGATCACAATTAATCTGTGTTTTAAAGGACAGATAAGAAAAGGAGATGCGAAGAATGGGCTATCCTCAAACCCTACCATGAGTAGCTCCATTTCTAGTCTCACTTCAAATGGCACTTCCTCAAAAACACCTTCTCTGGGCGACCCTGTCTAATTCTGACCCCTCCTCCCAAACCCAGTCACTCTTAAGAATTTATCCTGTTTTAAGTCATGTATCACTATCTAAATAAAGTTTTACACTTTTTATTATTTGTCTCCCCTAACATAGAAAGACATCTTTCCTAACAGAGAAGACATCCCTAGTCTTGTTACTGGAGTAACAATAGCACTTAATAATGTTTCGCACAAACTATGTGCTAAGTCAGTATTCTGGTATAAAACAGTGCATAAAACGATGTCTTACTAAATGAAAAAGCAAGCAAGTTACAGAGTAGTATCTATAGCGTGATCTCATTTTTACAGAAATAACACATACTCTTTAGGTAGTACATTATAAAATAATACATTAGGAAAATAATGAGTTCTAAATCATTGTTGATTTAACAAAAAAAAACTGCTCACCTGTTGGCCTTGAGGACTTTGTAAGATTTGAGCTACTGCTGCAAGTGTATCTGTGTTTGTTATCTGAGATACCCACGGATCCGGTAGACCTTGGACCACATTGGCTGGAGTCACAGGTGTCACAGGAGTTCCTTTTAAAAAAAAGACATCACACCCACCCAAATAAACATGTAAGTAAATAAATAAGACTTGGAAAGGTAGAGAGATTTGCTTTGTCACTTTTATAAAATATGTACACTTAAATGTTTTTATTTTATTGTCTAATTACAGAATTAGGTAGACTGAAAAAAAAAATACCAAAAGGATCTGTCCATACTTGTCCTCATTAAGCTACTACTTTAAAGAAGCCTACACTACTTAGAAATCATTATAAATCTTATTACAGAAGAAAATTCAATGACATGAGGAAATATTCAAAATATAATTGAAAAATTATAAAACAGTATGTTCAATATAAAACTATTTTTGTTTAAAAATGGATGTGTATATGTACACAGACACAGACACACATAACAAAAACTAAATACATACCAAATGTAAATTCCTCAACTATGATAAGAAATTTTAAAAGTCATTTAAATATACTTTCTAAAACAAGATTTTGAGATTATTACTAAAGCATTCTTGGCTTCATTAGATAATTTTTTCAGGGTTCCTTATAAGTAGTAAGTTCCCCTACTATACTACAAGTTGATTTACATGCAAATTTATGGACAGCCTACACCAGGAAAAAACTTAAGTGACAAAACAATTTCCCAAAGTTCACTATATTTATGCTTCCAGGGATTTAAAAAATTCAGATTTTTAATTTTTAGAAAAGAATTACACACAAATATAAATTCTGAGTCTATTTTTCCTTCAAATTACATTTCCTTTCAATTACTTAATGCTAGATAAGTTCTCTTGCACTGTTAAATTGTTACTTTACAAATGAATAATCACCTGAAAAAAAAAAAGTAGAATATTTAGAAAACAAATCTCTATCAAGGTAACATACCTGGGGTGTTGCTCATAGCAGCAGTAGTACTGGCCAAAACAGGTGTGACAACTGGGGGAGGAATCCCTGCTGCCATATCCAAAAGAGGCTGAATAATCTCACTCTTAAACACATTATTCTTCTGCCATAAATTTAATACTCTCACTATTTTACTCTGGAGGAAAAAAGAAAAATGACATTTTGATTTTCTGCTTTCAAAACTTAGCACAGTCATTTCACAGAGACTATTCGAACAGTGGATGGGAAGGATGGATTAAAATACTTCTGTAGTACTTTCTGCCCCTGAAATCATGTTTCTATAATTTTGATTTGCTAATCTTAACACACTTGAAAAAAAAAGTTCATTCTGACAGATGTACAAGGTAAATGAAAGCTACATTTAGTAGAAGGCAGGTATGACAACTCAGTTTCAGCTTCTATGTGAAGTCTAATGAGATCGATGGTTACGGTTGCCTGGAGACTGTATTAACGCTGTTGAGGTGATCAGGATTTATCTCAGCACCAAAGCTGTATTTACAGGTGATTCTGACTTCACCTTTTAAACAAACTTTAAGACAAAGTCTTTATCTAACATGACCTTTTAAAAATTTAATATTGCAACCAACCCTATCAGAAGAGTAATCTAAATTTCCAAATCAGTACTGCAAAATATGTAAACTTCTAATACCTTTGAGCACATATAAAGAACCCCTTTTTACTCTCTCTCAGGGTCCAAAGCCTTTTTATGTGGTACAGAATATTTATTCATTCAGATCTAGAAGACTTAGTAGTGTGGTTTCCAGTACTAATAAAACTTTACCAAAATAAAAGAATTTTAAAATGCAGTTATTTTCTATTAACTGCTTAGCAAATCCATTTTTCATAGACACTAAATAGGTAAATATCAGTTCAGGTCAAATAATCAAAACATTAAATTAGTTGTGTGTGAGAATAAATAAGCTTTCAGTATAATTCCAAAAGCTTATTATAGCCAGTTTCTTTAACACCAATTGCTTCAATAAGTTAAAAAATAGCCAAATCAACTACATCTCTCCACTTTTGTTTAAGATGCTAAGAATCTCAGAATGTGGAGAGTGTAATAACTAAATATTCAAATTCAGAATTACTAGAAGTAAAGGGTAACATAAAATCATAGTTAAGATAAACTAGAGTCTCATTAGACCAAAGGGTAATGTATCGACTTAAAAAAAAATTCCTCGTATCAGTGAGATCATATGATACTTGTCTTTCTCTGGTAAGACTGATGAATCACAGACCTGTACCCCTGAAACAAATAATACATTGTATGTTAATTTAAAAAAAAAAGGCAGCATACCTTGTCATCCCCAGGGCAACGATACAAATTCTGGAAAGTGCTAATGATGTTATTACTAAATCTGGGTGCAAACACATCCTTTTCTTGACCAAACTGATGTCGAGATTGTCGTACAATGGAGTCAATAACATAAAGTCCAGGTACCTTGTATTCTGGTTTACACTGATGGAAAAAAGAATAGGAAGGGAAGGAATGAGAAGATAGCATTCATTATAAATCCTATACAAATACAAAAACAATGCTTATGTAGACGTAATGAATGTTCAGACACTGACTATTCCACACCATCTGTCTCTGGAATGGCATTTTAATCTACACTGGCTACTCCATTCACCCAGTTCAACTGCCAATCACGTAAGTTCCAAAACAGTACTGCATAACTGGCTTGAATGGCAAAAGCCAAAAGGATAAATAAGGTACTGTTGTAACAAAAAAAATTTTTTGTTTAATGACTTTGAAAAGCCACATGGAAGGGAGCAGCAAATTCAGGAAAGAGCTCTAGAGAATGCATTGCCAACATACATTAGACTTCATCTGAAATCCATATAACAAAAGGGTTTCTGAACTAATGAAGGAACACTATATATAACATTCTAAATACACGGAGCCCAAAGTTTCAAAAGTTTTCTCAAATACCACACCTATAAGAAAGATAAGACACAACCATTATGATTCCAGTAATCTATCCTATTTTTTAGCTACTCCACTGATAAAGTTTCTCAACCTTCTTATCCACCACCCAAATTGAGGAAAATGTCTCCTACTTTCTTGCCACAAGCTTTTCTTCTGGTTAGGTGAGCACAATGAAGAATCCTTTTAGTATCAAGGTAACTGCTCCTGGTTTGTCACCGTATCCAGAAGCATAAGAAAACCTGCTTTCCAAGCTTATATTAATTAACATGGAATTATGGCTGCAAAAAGCAGCTTCAATTTTTGGGTGTAATTAGGTAAGTATCTCACCCAAAATAATTTCCTGGAAATCACATATGGCACATAAATTACATTCTTGAAAAGTCCTTGGAAACCCGAGTACCAGTGAGAAAAGGATCCTCAATCCACCCCTAACACACACATACATGTTTCTAATGGCATTTTCAGCTGAGACAATGAGTGATTTCATTCTGCAAAAATACAAGATGATGCTTCATCTATGATGCTTCATCTGTTCCCTCAAATACTTTTTAAGAATCTTATCCTTAGATTCTTAGTCAAGAAAATGAAGCGACCTTTATTATCAATTCACAAGTATCTATTGCAACATTCTGACTGTTAAGACATAAGAGGGCAATAACGTTGGTGTTTGGATTCTGAAGTTTTAAGTTTAACCTACGTAAAGGTTAAAAACATCTGCTCTGTTGAAAGTTATGGTTTTTGAAAGACTGAAATAGTTTTCCCTCATGTTCCCAAAACATTCAGCATATTCATCCTTCAGTTCATGTATCTGGCCAAGGCTATTTTCCTTTGACTACCATACATTCAAAGAAGTATCAACCTAGCTGAGCAAATAATGTATCTCAATAAAGAAAACTTAAAATTTAATGAAAAGCAGGACATCCACTTTGTTAAAATTTATCTATTCCCTAATGCCACAAACACAGAGAAGTGATTAATAATTACTGACTAACCTGATTTATTGGCATCTTAATTTTGCTAAACACAAAAAAATCTGATATACATTATTTCATATAAATGATTATCTTGACAGTGAGACTGAACAGAATTTCTAAGTTGCTTGTAAGAGCTTTAAAAATGAATACTGAGAGGTGCCTGAGTGGCGCAGTCGGTTAAATGTCCAACTTTTGATTTCAGCTCAGGCTGTGATCTCAGGGTCCTGAGATCGAGCCTGTGTCAGGTTCTGCACTCAGCAGGGAGTCTGCTTGAGACCTCTGCCCCTCCCCCCACTTGTGCTTTCTCTCTCTCAAATAAATCTTTTAAAAAATTAATACTGAATGGTTAAGTAATGAATGTACTAAATATAAAAAAAATACATCTTTTTTGCTGGTTTATAACAGGTTACAGACTCACAACACAGAAGAATCATGAGTGCACAGGATAATAAACGGACCTTTGGGGCCTACTGTAAGATCCCAAAGCTTCAAACATATATTAGCAGTTTAGAGGTAAACTGTAAGGCCTAAGGAAAAAACATTTCTTCATCCACAGTATCTTTATATATACCATTAAGATGTTGTAGAACAGATTTTCCCTCACTTGTAGATTAGGCATTTTTGCCACAAAAATGGCAAAAAAAAAAAAAAAAAACCTTAAGTATGACTTAATGTTTTAAAATAACTTAATAATAATTGGTAAACTTAGCTAAGTCACCAACTAGCAACCTAAGGAAACATTACAACCAAAAACCTGAAATGTTTTTTCAATTTCCTCTTCAAGTTCTATCAGTACTGAAAACACAAGAACTCCTAAGACTTTCCACTGGTATAAGGAATTTTTACTCTGTAACTAATAATGGTAATAAAGTCATGTCATATTAAGTTTTCAGTTATATCATCTTGAAACTACATTCTAGTAATCTCCAATTTCTTCTGCTGCAGAAATAGGACAGAGAAAGGCATTAACATAGGGAGAATGCACCTTTAAACATATCACATGATTTTCGTTCTAATGTTATTCAAGCTGTTATGTGGATACCATTAGAAGTCAGAGTTTTTTGGCAAAAAAACTCTCTAGGTGACTTGGACCACATACTTTGCAATATATAAACACACCTTATATAATGATTCTATTATTAGAATTTGTGCTACCACTTTCAGCTCTAAAAGTTAACATTAGGGACACCCGGGTGGCTCGGTTAGTTGGGTGTCCAACTCTTGATTTCAGCTCAGGTCGTGATCTCAGGGTGGTGAGACAGAGCTCCACGGGGCTCAGCGCTGGGCATGGAGCCTGCTTAAGATTCTCTTTCTCCCTCTCCTTCTGCCCCTCACCCTGCTCGCGCACTCTCGAGTGCTTGTTCTCTCTCTCACTCAAAAAATAAAAAAATAAAAGTTAACATTAAAGGAAGCAAAGCTAGAATGGTAAATACAGGAGCATGTGGCTGTACTTGCAAAGCACTGAATGACACTGACAATAGCACTTAAGTAAGGGCTATTCCCAGGACACTGTCATACCTGACACTACAGGAGTTCTCAAAGCGAATACTGGAGAAAAATCCTCTCCTGTTTCTGGGAGGAGGTAGAGAAAAGGAACCATTTTGAGACAGCCAGCAGCATTCTGTTCTTAATAAGGTATGACCTTAGGAAAAACTATTTAACCAGAGCCTAATCTGCTGGGGTTTAACCAGAGTCTCACTGACCTGGCGTAAGGAAAATACAGCCATCCTGTCCGGCCTGAGGAGGATTAAGAAAAACTGAGAAGCATGTGTTAAGTCCATGGTGCAGAGGTATAGGCTCCATAAAAAACCTAACATCATACTCATTGGTGACAAACTGAAAGTTTTCCCACTAAAACTAAGTATGGATGACAACAAGGAATGGATGCCCCCTCTCACCACTGCTTTTCAACATCATACGGGAAGTCCTAGCTAATGCAACAAGGAAATAAAAGGTATACAGATTGGGAAGGAAGGTTCAACAAGTAAACATATATAATACTCTTAATTGAGCCTACGAGATCTTCACTGCTAACTCTGAACCTATCTACATATTATTTAAAGAAATAACACTTAACTATAGAACTTAAATTAGAGATACAAAATAAGTGGAAAAACTAAGTGGTATTTTCTTTTAAGATGGCAAACACACTACTTTTGTGTCGTTTTTGAGACGTCTCATGATTCAGGTTTTCCTAAAAGTATGGAACCTCAGAAATTCCACAATAGCAATTCTATTTCCACAATACCTAAGCTGGAAGGGATAATAGGGAATCACTAAGTCCTTTTCTCTGTACACTTAGAGGGCCGTGGTCACCCAAACAAGGAAGCAAGAGATGGACAGGGCTTTGATACTTTACTGACATAAAGTATCATTGCATAACTATAGGAGAAGGGAGATGACAAGGAACAGTTCCTGATGAAACAAATCTAAACAAATCCAAATTTAATATACAGCTTAGTAAAATATTTCAGATTAACCTTGATGTGATAATACTGAATTTGAAGAAAAATAATAATAGTTTATAACTAATAATAACCTAATTTTTTTGGTTATCTTGATAAAAGGACATTTTGCTCTTCGACTACAGAAATTCATTCTATCTGATGAATCCTTAAGAGTCTAAAACACATTTTGACAAACAAGATTTAATGCTGGTTGAAAATTTAACTCCTTAAGTAAAGGTGATAGGAGGGTAGTATCTTTTAAAAAGAATCTTAAACTAAGACTCATTAAATTAGAAGAATTTAAGTCTAACAGTATTAAGTGTGGGTAAAGATGGGAGCAATACAAACTCACACACTGAATTAGAGTGGGAGTATGAATTAGTACAACCATTATGAAATTAATTTGGCATTATCTAGCCAAGTTGAAGAAATGCATATCCTACTACCTAGCAATTCCACTCCACAAAAATATAAACCACACCAGGATAAATATGAAAGTGTGTTCTCAGCAGTGTATTGTTCATAACTCCAAAACCTGGAAAACACACAAACACAATGTCTGTCAACAGAATAGATAAGCAGCAGTTATTCACATAATGGAATATATACAGCAATGAAAAGAAATATTGTTATATACAACAAGGATGAATCCTAAACATATAATACTGAGTAAAAATAACTGTACACTAAAGAATATATAATATAGGATTCCATTTATGCAAAACGGAAAAGCAGATTAAAGTGCTTTAAGAATTCAGACTTAAAGAGTAATACTATAATGCCAAACAAGAACATGACTAACATAAAAGTCAGACTGTGTGTTACTTAGGGAGGGATATGATCAGGAAGAGGTACTTGGGGACTTCAGTTGAAGTTCCATGTCTTGCACTGAGTGGTAGTTACACAGATAACTTTAAAAACTTTAGCTATGCATATTAAGTTTTCTGCACTTTTCTGTATATGTGTACAAATATTTCATATAAAAACATTTATATAAACATCCTTGAGTTCTTAAATAAAACACAATAAACAAAAGCTTCTCTTAATGACTAACAATGACTGGTAAGCTCAAGATATATTTAAGATGTAAATTTAAGGTGTATGGGATGAAGAGCTGATCTAAAATATCCCAGAGCAGAATTCAGTAAAAAGTACATAAGGAAAGTGAGAATCTGAAAATTTACTGTTTTCAAACTATCTGTGGCCAACTGCCCAAATCTTTGTGTACCCCACACCAGAGGCGAGAAGCCAAAGTAACCTTTCAACCAATTTTCCTGGCCTATGGGAAATCATCTTATATTATTAATTTATCTTTTCATTTATTACTATCATTCATTCCTCTATAAATCTTTCATGCTAAACACAGACTCACAAATAACACATTATCAAACTGCTGCCATATTTCTCCTCTCCTTGCACTATTTGTCTATGATGGGTGAAGGAAAAGTATAGCCAAGCTAATTATGTGGTGTTTTGGGGCTAGAGGATACCCAAAGTTACAAGTCAACATCATTAAATAATACTTCACATTTTTCTTAGATCTCTCAATTGACTATATATAATGTACATGACAAATGGACTTTTTCATAAACTTGTTGAAACAGTATTTCTACTATAAACAGTACTCTAATTCAGTGCTTTTCAAATTGGGTTCCACAGAAACAAAGCCATCTATGCAAGGGTGTCAGGGCTACGGGGCAGAAAACAAAATAGGTGGAGTGGGCTTCTGGTTCCCTACCATAACCATTACTGCAACATTTTTACTTGTGGTTTTTTTTGGTTTTTTGTTTTTTTTTCTTAAAGATTTTATTTATTTATTTGAGACAGAGAGAATGAGAGAGAGACAGCACGTGAGAGCGGGGAGGGTCAGAGGGAGAAGCAGGCTCCCTGCCGAGCAGGGAGCCCGATGCGGGACTCGATCCAGGGACTCCAGGATCATGACCTGAGCCGAAGGCAGTCGCTCAACCAACTGAGCCACCCAGGCGCCCTACTTGTGTTTTATCTGTCTCCCCTTCCCCCCATATTAAAGTTCCAGTAAGAATAGGAAAGAAGAAAAAAAAAGGTTTCCTCTGGTATTAAAAAAATTATATACAATCTGGAACCTCATCAAAACCAAAAAAAAAAAAAAAATCTTTGTTCTGCAAGACCTTGGATCTTGTGTTAAGAGAACGAAAGGATACGCTACCAACTAAAAAGAACTTACATCTAGAATATTATTCAGAACTCTGAAAACGTGACAGTAAAAAAACCATCCAATTAGAAAATGGACAAAAACATGAAGAGATATTTCACTGAAAATGCCAAATAAGCATTTGAAAATATGTTCAACATGATCAGCCATTAGGTAAATGCAAATTAAACCACAATGAGACACCACTATACATTTATCAGAATAGCTAAAATAAAAAATAGTGGTAACACCAAATGATGGCAAGAATGTGGAAACTGGATCAATCACACACCATTGGTGGGAATGTAAAATGGTACAGCCATTCTAGAAAAGAGTAGCAGTTTCTTATAAAACAAAACATGCACTTACTTTCCCAGAGAAATGAAAACTTATATTCACACAAAAATCCACAGACAAATGTTCCTAGCAGCTTTATTAATAGCCCCCTCAAATGGAAATGATTCAGATGACCTTCAATGGGTGAACAGTTGGACAAACTGTGGTACATCCATACCATGGAATGTTACTCAAAAATGAAGGAGCCATTAGACACATGCACAATTTGCATGGATCTAAATAAAATGATATTGAGCAAAACAAGCCAATTTCAAAAGGCTACATACATTTACATAACATTCCTGAAATGGCAAAATTAGATGTAGAGAACAGACTAATGCCACCCAGGAGTTAGGAATGGGGGGAGGAGGAGAGTAGGGGTATAAAAAGTATAAAAAAAGAGTATAAAAAGGGGAAGGAACATGATGGCTCCCCGGGGTGATGGAACTATTCTGTATCTTGACTATGGTGGTGGTTTTATGAATCAATACATATGATTAAATTGCCTAGAACTAAATATACATACACACAAATGAGTGCATGTAAAACTGGTAAAATCTAAATTTCGTGGGCTGTATGAACGTCCTGGTTGTAATACTTATGTTATCAAGACATTACCATTGGGGGAAACTGGGTGAAGAGTATATGGGATCTCTCTTTACTATAATCTAATAGAAATATCATTATTATCTATTGATTAAATGACAGATGAATCTACAATTATCACAAAATAGCTTAAAATGTACACACACAACTCAATTTACCATTACACTAACCCACTGCCAAATTTCTGCTTTAAACGGGGTAGAGGTAAAGCATTTAAATTTCTGCCCAGACACTGACTGGCAATGTCATTCCTCTTTGGTGTTCTGAGTCAGACTTTAAAATCAAAAGTCTCATGCTCTACTGACTGAGCCAGCCAGGTATCCTTCTAAGGCAGACTTTAAGATACAAAAGTAAGCTGTCTGGGCTGTGACCAACTGTGTAAGTGACGGAAGAGTTGAACAGACTGTTTACCTCATTCACTATGACACAGTAGAATTGTTGATGAACCTCTTAACTATGAAAGACAGCATTGCATATGTCTTTCAGGTTGTGGAGAAACTAGGTAAAACTTCGAAACTCAGTATAATGACTGAAGAATGTGGAGGGCTGGACAAAACTGAAGCTCTATAAAACCATGAAAAAGAGTTTGTATACAAAGCTTCACTAAACTTGACTGAGAAGTACTTCTCTTAAGAGAAAGATCAAAATATTGTGCCAGAAATTACCTCTGAAGGTTATACATTCTAAATGGAGGATGGCATTCCTGGGACTTCTAACTTTTAGAGTGCATGGCATAAAGCTGTTTGTACTATGTTTGGTATAAGTTTGTCCTACTGTTTCTCTACTAGGAATTCTTCTTAAAATGTGGCTATTGGAGCACTTTGTATAATGAAACTATATTTGAACAGTTCCAAACTGTACACACTGTATGAGGTTTCTCCTCTCAACAGGTTTCTTATTTCTATGTGGAATGTTATACCTTGCAATGTCCTGTAAATAGAGATTAAATTCTACCCTTTTCTTTACTTCAACACCACCCCCCCTTCCAATATTGACTTGCTTTTCCAGACGGATTCTACAATTATCTCACAATGGAGATAATTTTGCTCACTTAAGGTCTAAGATTCTGAAATATCTTATTAAAAGTACCCCTGCTCTAAATCAAATCAGTCAAAAAACATTTACCCATAAATTCATGTTTATCCTTTAAACCCTTACTATTCAAATTGTGGCTTCTGAACTAACAGCAAAAGTATCATCTAGGAACAGGTAGAAATGCAGACTCTCAGCCCCTTGCCACACTTAGTGAATTCAGAATCTGAATTTTAACAAGATCCCTAGGTAACTCCTATGCACAAAAAAGTTTTTAAGATGCACTGCTTTAGACATTCGAAACTTTTTAAAACAACTTTTAAAACCTTTAGAACAATGAAATTTTCCAATCACCAACATTTCTATTTTATACTGTGATTTACCTAAAACACAGAGCATACTTACTTTACTTTGCATCTCAGCCTCAATTCACTAGTTGTTCGTTTCAAAATATGTTTTACTAATACTCTAAGAAACCAAGACTTTATAAAAAAGCTGAATCACATAAAGGTTAACTGATGTAGTCAAGGTTACCTACACAACATAGTCACCTCACTTTGGTTCACATACCCCTCTCCTAGTCAACTATTTTTAAGAAACACTGCAACCTTCCTGAATCCTTAATGCCATATACCACTGATTCTCAAACTGGTACTGGTTACATCTAGGCACATGAACATGGGCAGAGTACAAAACCTAAATTCAATTATAGTAAAGTACAAATATAGTATCATTTCGTAAGTTTTAAGCCCTATGTACTCCTGCTAAAAACCGTGGCATGAATAGGACACTGATCACCAAGAGGGCAAAAAACTATAATTTGGTCACCTTGGACTCTGCTTATAAAAAGCATTACTAAATGTGTATAAGACAGCTGTTTTCAACTTCATCACCCTCTGCTTACCCTAGAAAATGGAATTTCAGGTCTATAAAATAAGATGTTGGGATGTATAATGTCTTAATGGATGAGACAAAATGAATCAGCAACAGCGAAGTAGGTGGTAGGCAATGTCTTATCCACACCTTATCTAAAAGAAGAGCTGCTCTCTAGGTGTTCTGCTTGAAATGACAAGTGAGAATTAACACATTTATAATTTTATTTAAAATCAATCATATGTACACCATTTTTTTCAAGGGACAAATGCTCACTATGGCACTGCAAATTAAAAGAACATCTACCTAAATGAAAGTTATTGTTTGTAGAATTATCCAAAAAGCACTATCATTTAATTTTTTTTTTTAAGTAGGCTCCATGCTGGTGGAGCCCAGTGCAGGGGGCTTGAACTTACAACCCTGAGATCAAGACCCAAACTAAGATTAAGAGTTGGACCCTTAACCGACTGAGCGACCCAGGCACCCTTATTTCTTAATTAGAAAATAAATGGAATCACTTTTGAACAGTCCATCAAAACAATTTAAACTTGAGTATTTAAAAGAAGAGAGCACAAGGCATTAATCTATAATTATAGTACATTTAGTGTATATATTGAAAATTATATACTTACTTTCTGAATGAATTTCTCAACACTCTGTACCACATGTTTATAGAACTAAAAGAAAAAACATGAAGTGTGGTTTTAAAATCTATTCAGTTAGATTTAAATTTTCCTGTTAAACACAGGTTTAACATAGTTTCAAAGGTCTATCAAAACAATGAATTTTAATCATGAATTTTGAGACAAATATGTCACCCACCTTCATAAGCAATTATTATGATACCTAATTAGTAAAGGATTCTTAAAGTGCATACATGGTCAGTACAACTGACCCTTGAACATAGGTTTGAATTGTGTGGGTCCACTTACATGCTGATTTTTTTCAATAAACACAGTACAGTACTATAAATGTATTTTCTTCCTTATGAGTTTCTTTATAACATTATTTTCTCTGACTCACTCAATTTTAAGAATGCGGTATATAATACATATACCATACAAACTAGATGTTAATCAACTGTTTGTTATCGGTAAGGTTTCTGGACAACAGCAGGCTATCAGTAGTTAAGTTTTGGGGGAGTCCAAAGTTATAGATTCCTGACTGCATGGGGGATCAGCACCCCAACCCCCATGATGTTCAAGGGCCAACTGTATATCTAAAGTTTGTTATGAATTAGAAAAGAATTTCATCACAGTCCTCGTAAAACCATACTTTCACAAATTGTTATGTTGACAGCAAAGTACTTGCAATAAGCACACTGGCAGATGTATATTCTTAGTTTCAGGGAAGGAACAGATTTCCTACGGTATCATTAAATTAGGGTAATACTAGAAATATCAAATAACTCAACAAATAGCATTAATAAACATATGCAAGGGAGTTGTTTTCGACTTCATTATCTCTTGCTTCTCCTGGAAAACGGAACAAGCATATATAATAAGATATAGAGATGTATAAGGTTCTCATGGATCAGCCAAAACAAATCAGTAGAAGTGAACATACACATTAAAAATGAATAATGGGCTGTTATCAATTATAAGAAAACAGATGTAAGTTTTAGAAACAACACTATGAATAAACCTAAAAAGGAACAAATAAGAAATTATAGATTAAAAAAATTACAGATTAAGCGAAAGATATCTAAAATTTATGCTTAATAAATACCCCAATGGCAACTGCATAATTAGCATATTTGTTTAAAGAACTTGAATTGTGCTTCTATTTATACTTTTGATCTCAAGAATTATACTTTTAAGGGATATCCCCTCAGACTGAAGAGACATATGAACATTCCTTTGAACTGCATCATGAAAATCAAAAATCAAAATGAAAGGAAACCTCATTACTCACAGTCATCAAAGCAAAATGTACAAGTTTAAGCTTAGCTAAAATTTTCATACTATAAAGGAACAGTTTACTCAACAGTGTAAGTCATTTCAATAAAAAAGCCAAAACAACTACTTAGAAGTAAGCACTACTTAAACATTTAAAAGCAACATACAAAATATTAATTACACACTGAGTGATTTTTATTAAATATTAATTCTTCTGGAAAACATCTTGACAATGCTTTTTGCTTCTAGCTACTTTACTACATGTAATTCTGAGTAAAACTGCTTACTGAACTTTAATTCAAAGTTTATCAGTTCACATAGGTCTTCTTCCCCAATAGGTATTTTGTGAGATTTTGCTGACAGTGTGCAATGTTAACAAGCACCCATTAAAATAATGTCTCTAAACACTGATAGATAAAAAAATCAATGACTTACCTCAATATAAAACACAGTATCATTTAAATCTGATTTAAAAAGGCATCTAAATCTCAATTTACGTATGTACTAAATGCAGTTTAAAATAATATTGTACTGCAAAACAACTGGTATGAACTCTTCAAAAATATCAATGGCATGACAAACAAACAAAGGCTGGGTAAGGCTGGGTGACAGGACAAATAAATGTAATATATGATTCTTACTGGATCCTGAAATTTCTTGCATGTGATCAGCGCACAATATAGTTACTTAGGATATGTCTTGTTCTTAGGAGATTCAAATTCAAGTATTTAGGGATTAAGTGCTATTATGAATGAAATCTGAAACTAACTCTCAAATGATTCAGCCAAAAAATGTGTTTGTGTGTGTAGAAATAAACCAAATGTAGCACAGTGTTAACTGGAAAATCTAAGGGAAAACTATGTGTTGCTCATTATAATATTTTGCAACATGTTTGAATTTTCAAAATTAAAAAATTTAAAGCAGTAACAATAAATCAAAATAGTACAGTATATCATTATGTTTAGGTTCTTGATTGAGAGAAACTTGGATTCAAATCTAGCTGTATTTATTCTGACTATTGCAAATTACTTATTTTCTCTTAGACCCTTCCCACATCTGAAAAATAGGAGTAATGTTGCTGCCAATACCTTACACAGTATTTTAATTAAAAAATATTCTGCTCAAAGGGAAGGGGGGGTGGAGAGATGGGCAAAATAGGTGAAGGGGAAGAGATACAGGCTTCCAGTTATGAAATGAATAGGTCATGGGAACAAAAGGTACGACATAGGGAATATAATCAACGATACTGCATAGCAATGTATGGTGACAGATGATAGCTACCCTTGTGGTGAGCATAGCATAACGAATAGAGATGCTGAATCACTAATGTTGTACACCTAAATCTAGAACACGGTGTATCAACTATAATGAAAAAAAATTTTTTTAGAAGTATTCTCAAGTTATATAAAATGCATCAATTATTTTCATAGACTAAAAATGGTAATATCCATGGTTTGCACACTCTCAAAATCATGATCATAAAAATCAGATCACAATGTAAAATAGGATAAAGAAAGTACAAGAGACTAAACATTCTATACTAAGTCTATCAGACATCCTGAAAATTCACTTTTTTGAAGAATTTTCTTGCTTAAATGCTTACTGGTCACTGTCCTTATCACTTATCACCTCTTTGATTTTCCGCATATAAATACAGGGATTTTAACTACAGTGGTGTAAGAAATTAACTGCATGTCTGAAAACTAAGCTTTGGCCACCAGAACACTGAAAAATCAACTATCTGAATTTTTTCCTAGTGGCGATTCTCTCTGTAAATAGGAATTTGTTAAATCTAATAGATAATGCTATTATTCAAAGACAATTTATTTAAATAATTGGTGCTGGGGCGCCTGGGTGGCTCAGTCGTTAAGCGTCTGCCTTCGGCTCAGGTCATGATCCCAGGGTCCTGGGATCGAGCCCCGTGTCGGGCTCCCTGCTCCGCGGGAAGCCTGCTTCTCCTTCTCCCACTCCCCCTTGCTTGTGTTCCTGCTCTCGCTCTCTCTCTCTCTCTCTCTGTCAAATAAATAAATAAAATCTTTTCAAATAAATAAATAAATAAATAAATGGTGCTTCCGGTTATGGCTGATGTTATTTACAGTAGGGAAACATATCACCAAATATCCACAGATTAAAACCAACTTAATTAAATATAAGCCCTCATTCATTCTTGATTTTAACAGCCCTACTAAAGCAGGGAGCTTTAGCTTTGCAGACAAGAACGAGGTATCCATGGTTGAACTTCAAAAGGTCCTTAAAGTCAACAAATTTTACGCAAAACTTTGTGCATATGTATATTTCTCTACAGAAAAGTCCAACCTTCTGAGATTTTCAGAAGTATCAATGAGTCAACATAGATCAGTTCAAAACCTCTGTATCAGAGCAATGGCTAAAGGCCTGCGGCCTCTTCCCACAGCTTAAACATCCTATACACAATGAGGTTCAATTATTTTTCATAATGGCTCATTTTCAAATCTATAATAGAATCAATAAGGAAAAAACCATTAATTTTTATTTAGAAACCTCTTACCAAGATTCTGTAAAGTCAGTGTGACAAATAAACACATTCACCACAATGCGGCTCTATCTAAAATCTTGCCTACATAAAGAAAAATGATAGCTTCAAAGCTTGTATTTATCAAAGTGTTAAATGTTTATCTCTAGGTGGCAGAGTTCACAGGTGATGATAAATTTTCACTAACATGTATTAACTCTGTAAAGAGGAAGAAAATACACAGTTGACCCTTAAACAACCAATTCCCTGAACAGTCAAAAATCCACATGTAACTTCTGACAACCCCCAAAATTAACTCCTGTTGAGTGGAAGCCTTACTGATAACAGTTAATTAACACATATTTTCTATGTTATATGTATTATATGCTGTATTCTTACAATAAAGTAAGCTGGAGAAAATATGCTATTAAGAAAATCATAAGGAAGAGAAAATATATTCACAGTAATGCACTGAATTTATAAAAGAAAATTCATGTGTAAGTGGACCTGTGCAGATCAAATCTGTGATGTTCAATGGTCAACTGTATAATCTGTAATAATTATCCTTCCTCTAAAATATTAGTATAGTATTTTCTTCTGAAAACACAAGTGTAAAATTTATTACTCACCTTAATAGCTTTGATGGCTGCCTTAGTAATTTGGGTCATTTTCGCTTTAGAAATGGGTGGTTTGTAGTCATTCAGGGAATACAACTGATAAAAAGAAAAACAAATTTTAAATACAGCAAAACTAATGGTCCCTAAGCAATTACATGAAATTACCAAACATTTCCATTTTTATATTCCCAATAAAATCAAAGTGCTGCTTTCTTTTAAAAATCAAGTTCAACATCATTAGCTGTCAGGGAAATGTAAATCAAAACCACAATGAGTTACAATTTCACACTTACTTGTTTATAATAAAAAAGATAATAACAAGTGTGAACAAGGATGTGGAGAAACTGAAACCCTTATACATTGCTAGTGGGAATATAAAATGGTACAGCAGCTTTGGAAAACGGCTTGGCAGTTCCTCAAAAAGTGAAACATAGTAATATGTAAAATGACCCATAGTAATATGACCCAGGTATATAGCCAAAAGAGATGAAAATATATATTCACATTAAAACCTGTACACAAATGGTCGTTGCAACATTATTCATAAAAGTCATTTAAAAAGTGGAAACCACCCAAATGTCCATCAAATGAATGGATAAACAAAATGTTATATCCATTCAAAATATTAGCCATAAAAAAGAAATGAAGTACTGATACATGCTACAAAATGGATGAACCTTGAAAACATTATGCTCAGTTTAAAAAGCCATATTAAAAAGACCAGATATTATAAGATTCCATTTATATGATACATTCAGAAAAGGCAAATCTATTTGTGACTGCCTACAATTGGGGGAATTGGAAAGAAATGATGAATAACTACTAATGAGTACAACATTTCTTTTTGGGGGTGATAAAAATATTCTAAAATTGATTGTGGTAATGTTGTACAACCATACTAAATGCCACTGAATTATATACTCCAAATTGGTTAATTTTATGGTATATGAACTCTATCTCAAAACTTTTTAGAAATCAAGGGATTTAAGGTTTAGCAGTAATCTCCACCAAAAAATAATTTTGTTTTGAAATTTCTCATATAAGCAAAGGATAATAAAACTGCTTAAAGAGAAACAGTTAAAGGGGGGACAATCAAGCAATGAACAAATAACTAAGGTTAAATGAATACTGATTAAAACTTGCAGTGTACTCAATGATGACAAGATTTTAACTATAACACTGTAAGATACTAACTTCAAAGTCTGGAAACGAAGCTTTGGCCATTTTACAACATTGCAAAAACAAAAGAACAGACTTTAAAAGTAACTAAAACAGAATGTGTTGGTTAGTCAACTAGCAGTTTAGGGAGTCCTCTACAGCTTTTGCTCCAGCACCCCTTATAACCTATCTATCAACGAATTCTACTGATTTCTACCCAGTTTTCCCATTTTTCTCCTCTTCTTCCTCCAACGACCACCAAAACCACAGCCCCAAACACTCTCATCTCTTACCCAGAGGACACCTCTAAATGGATGTGCATGTCTATCTTTTCAAAAACTAATGTCTATCTTTTCAAAAACTAATCTGATCAGGTGACTAAATACCCCCTTAAAAAGGTCAATGACTTCCCATGCTTTGGATAAACACATAGTCGGAACTCTTGTCCACCTTTCCGGTCTCATCGCACTCCATGCTCCCCTCCTGAGCCCTTTGCTCCAGGCACAATGATCCTGTTTCAGCTTCCTGCCACACAGTGTTGAAAATGAGCTTGTTCCCTCTATTTCGAATACTCTTCACCAGGGTCTCCTCGCTAGTTAATGTGTACTCATCTTAGTTTGAGCAACACCTAATGAGGAAAGCCTTCCCTACCTTTCCAGCCAGATCAATACCTCCCCTTTTATACTCTCACTGTACTGTCATTCACCTCTGAAGCACTCATCATAGTACTTTGACATTTACTTCTCTGATCATTTAATACTTGATTTTTTAAAAGGACTGTCATAAAGAGTGACAGTAACACCAAAGGTCAAAGGATATAAGTTCCTTTAATACAGTTAAGATGTTAATGCTGTAAGAGCTGTTCAAGCTGAAATCACTTGTGGGAGAAGTACAGATGTCCTTCCCTTTAAGTTCCCAGAGAAGTGCCCACCTGTTGATACTGCCAACCATTAGGTCAAGATCCCATCAGACCATTTAAGAAGCTACCTCTGCTAAACTAACAGGAAATTTTAATATACTTGTGGCTTCAATTCCTACCTGAATGCCAGTCGACTCACCAGGTACAAAATTACATCAACACATTCTATAGTGCTTACAACAAGCTGTACGTATAAAGTAAAGGTCAGCTTCCCAGAACTTCTCAGTAGGCCCTGGCTACTGCCCATCTGAGATCCACTCCTGCCCTCTCCTACAAAAGAATAAGCTCTAAGGATAGACACCATGTCTTTTTTGTTTAGATTTTTTCCTTTTCTCCAAACTGTATCTTCAGTGACTGGGAGAAAATAGATATTTGTTAAGAATAAATTAAAATGAACAAATATAAGACACAGCGCTGCCCAAGCTTTGCACAGAAAAACATGGATATGAATTCCAACTATGTCACCTTACCACAAGCTGCTAAACCTCTGAAGCTTAGGTTTCTCATTCACAAAACAGAAACTCATTTCACAGAAACATCACATAAAAATAAAGCTTTTAGAACATACTAAAGTTGCTCAACAGGGTTAGCCATTATTAAAATTAAAACCCTACTCTGTAGGCATTCTCCATTTAAATGAATAATATTAAAGGATCCATCAAACACTTGCAAGTCCATTCTTTAGTAATTTATATTATTAGGGCAATGAAGATGCATCAGCTCTTCCCCCACAGTTGACTACATATACTTTCATTTTGTGTAGTAAAGCCCTGAAGTTTCGATCAAGCATTAGCTCATACTCTAGCCGATCACAGCTTTGTTTGCTCTGTGTGTGTGTGTGTGTGTGTGTGTGTGTGTGTGTGTGATGGAGGGTAGGGGATGAGGTAGGGGAAATAAAATTTAGATTTATAAAACATTTTCAACAGTCTGAGAAGTCAGCTTTCACCTGAGATCCCCTGCCTTTTTAAATGCACATACTGCAGAAATTTAAGATAGTACTCAGAGAAATACCGAGTAATTAAGTACTTTTCCAAGGCTCACTTAATACATAGGCTTCCAACTAATCATCACTCTAGATTCTCTAAAATCTCATTTCTTTATTAAATCTGATTATCAGAAAATAGGCACAGATAACTCCTCAATGAATGCCTTAACTAAAATTTAATATTAAGTCTTTAGCTTACGAAGACTGATGAAAGACTTGCTCTAGAACGTTGTGTTTTACCCATCTGTTAAAGAAATAATTATCTCTAACCAAAAAAAATCCCTTATGTAAGAATTCCCAAAGTATATTCTCCTTGAATGCAGAAACAGGAGAATGATTCAGCTAGTTTCCATGTGCTTACTTTTTTAATCAAAAAAAGATGGTTTAACAGGTTTCTCCCATCTTGTGCCTTGGCTTCTAAGTGAGCTTGCTCAAGTTTATCTGTCTGAACATTAAATCTCAAATGTCTGTTGACATCTACTTCTCTGCTATATTTAGCCATTAGTTTTATTGTATCCAAATATAAAATATATTTTCACCAGTGTCTAATTTTGATAAGCTGTTTCAAAGTTCTTTTTGAAGTAGGTGGAGTATAAGTTTATATATTTAATGAACTAATGTGAACGGAGCACATGACTGCAGAGACAGCCTGTCATCCTCCACTTTTCCTTCTATTTTCTTTCCCTCTCTCTCTCTCTTTCTTTCTTTCTTTTGGGTCGGGGGGAGAGGGAGAATCCCAAGCAGGCCCCACACCCCTCAAAACCCTGAAATCATGACTCCAGCCGAAATCAGAGTCAGACTTAACCTAGGCGCCCCCTTTTTTTTCCCCTTCTATTCAATTTCTAGCTCCAAATTTAAGTGTTCTATACATTCTCCTGTTGTCAATCCTCAACATCAAACTCAGTCCTCTAGGACCTCCCTCAAAGACCATTTCTTGAGACCTGTAGGACATCACTATAACATTCAGTATTTTAGAAAAAGAAAATAGTGCTAAATATGCTGCCAGACCATTCAAAGCTTTTAAAAAACTTCTATAAGTAATCGAATTTATATCGAGAGAATATTTAATCTTTAGATCTACAGGATATGACAGAATGCCTGATACACAGTAATAAACCTGTCTTACCCAGCTGATAACTTAATTCTGCTGTAACATTGCCATTAGGAAGTGCCAAGCTTCATTCCAACCCTCATTCTAATTAGATATATCAACTCCTCACCAAAAACTGGGAATGTAATTCTCCCTGCATTCTCAAAATTTGATCTGGTTTTACACTGGAAAATGTTGGAGAAGAATGAAAGTTTATTCTGGGACCTTTTATCCATTTCCCTGATGATTCCCACCTCTATGCTTGGGTCAGAAGATCAGGACTGCATGCACTTTAAGTTTGGGCTATCTAGATACCCAGTTTTCTCATGTATAGGCTTTTTTTTTTTTTTAAAGATCATTTATTTGAGAGAGCAGGTGAGCGAGTGCAGGGAGGGGCAGAGGGAGAGAGAAGCTCGAGCAGACTCCCCGGTCGACAGGGGGCTTGATCCCATGACCCTGAGATCATGACCCGAGCCGAAATCAAGAGTCAGTGCTTACCCGACTGAGCCACCCTGGCGCCCTTCATATATAGGTTTTAATCCCACCCATCTATTTCTTGGGCCTGGCTCCCTCCTTCCTTGTTTTCTAAAATCTAAATGGCTGCTGATTCCCGTTAGTTTGTTCCATCAAATTATTCCCTCAGTTAAGACTATTTTAACTTTTCTAGGTCTACTGATAACCTGCTGTGTCTGAACTCTGCTTCCCAAATCTAAGCTTCTTCCCCTCAAATGCTTTATTCTAATGTTATCTAATCTCATGTGACAACCCTTGATTTATACAAACTCTCCATGTCCCTCTGACCTCAGGGACTGAAATGAAGTCCCAGTCTTGACCTGCCCCTTCCTATGGCTGTAACTCAAGACTTACCAACTTAAAACAAAGGCACTGAACAATAGCCTGGATTTCAGTCTAACTCCTTTATGTTTCAACTCCTCTCAGGAACTTGCAGGCACCACATCAAATGTATTCGTTTTAGATCTGAAAACAACTTCTAATCAAATCATTTTCTAGTGACTTTAATCAAGGTTTGAGGAATTTTTTTTTTAACCTAAACTGAGATATCTTAGTTGCTGCTGGCTACTCCAACAAAAAACTTATTTTGAATAAAGATTTTGAGTTGTCACTTGTCAGCTACTGACTGGGCCAAGGGTCAGCCAGCACAGCAGTATCCGTTAGGCTCTAGAAGCCACATCGTCTCCATCACACTACTTAGCTCTACCCCTGTATCAAGAAAGCAGCCAAGGACTAAGGATCAATTCACACATGAATGGGCAGGTATGTTCCAACAGAACTTACTTATTACAAAAGCAAGCCAACCTTGAGTTTGGGCAATATTTCTCAGTCCTAAAAATGTATGCTTCTTTTTTGCTTTTGGATAAACACTGCAATCTCACGTCCCTGGAAAGTATATTCATGACCTCCCTCATCTGCCCTCTTCCACACACTGTGACTCATTACCCAAAACTCAACAAAACGTTGTGCTTCATGCTGTTATTTTAAGCAAACTCACTTCAAAAATGTTAATGCCTTTCCCAATTTGAGCATAGGTATTACATGAACTCTATTTTTACTTGGAAGAGCCCAATAAAGAACTCATTATCTGACATACCCCAGAAAACAATCAAATTTTGGTAAAATCTTGCTCATTTACAGGTTAATGTTATGCCTTTAAGTTTGTGGTTCTATGATCAATGGAATTAACCCACTATGTGAACCTAAAATAACTGAGTCATCAACCCAATCCACCTTTCCTAACAATGGTCCTCTACTGCCTTGAAAGTACTAGTTAGGGGGCGGCTGAGGGCCTCAGTCAGTTAAGCGGCTGCCTTCAGCTCAGGTCATGATCTCAGGGTCCTGGGATCGAGCTCCACATCTGGCTCCCTGCTCGGCGGGGAGCCTGCTTCTCCCTCTCCCTCTGCCACTCTCTCTGCTTCTGTGTGCACTCTCTCTCTAATAAAGAATAAAATCTAGAAAGAAAAGAAAAGGAAAGAAAGAAAGAAAGAAAAGAAAAGAAAAAGAAAGAAAGAAAGAAAGAAAGAAAGAAGAGAGAAGAAAGGAAGGAAGAAGGAGGGGGGAGGGAAGGAGGAAAGAAAGAGAAAGAGAGAAGGAAGGAAGGAAGGAGGCAGGAGAGGGGAGGGAGAAAGGAAGGAGAGAGAGAAAGAGGACGAACGAACGAACAAGTTAGGATCCCTAAAATCTCCAAAATCAGAAATCACAAACGATCCTGGAACAAACACAATCTTGATACTTTCAATTCATGATAGCATGCTGACTACAGATTTTTTTTTCTCTTCCTCCTATTGGAAGAACAATAAGGAATAAAATTTTAAAAAGGTAAAAAGAACTCAAAATAAAAGCAGAATAGGGAAAGGAGTAAATCAGCCAACAAGATGTCACAAATTTCCAAAAAACAGAAATATGATTAAGAGGATTAGTAACTGATGACCACAAAGAGGAAACCACAAGCACAGTAAACACAGAAGATACAGCCAAAGGAAAATAATTTGTCCTACCTAATTCCAGAGTCCCCTGACTCAAAATTAAGGTATTAAAGAGAGCAAGGGCAGCACAAGTGAACTAATGCCTCATCAATTCTTGCAAAAAGTCAATAAATATCTAAAACTGACCATTCAAAAAACAGTGTTACAAAAATACTGCTTAGATATATGAAATTCATCATCAAAAGAACTAAAGTGTTAAGAATTTAAACATTTTCCTCTTTGGGGGATCCAGCATGGTGTGAGAAGGAAGAGCTTCCAATAAAATCTCTTTTGTACTTAAAAAAAAATTACACGCATAGGTTACTTTGAAAAATATATTATATTTTAATACAATCTTGTTCTAACTCTGCTTGCCACAATGGTCCTCCACACTATCTCTCCCTCCAAAATCCATAGTCTGAATCCCCAATCCCTAATGTGACTACGTTTGGAAATAGAGACTTCATGGAGGTATTTAAAGTTAAACAAGATTGTAAGAATGCAGTTCTAACTCAACTGGATTAGTGTCCTTATTAGAAGAGACACCAAAGAGCTAGCTCTCGCTCACTGCCATGTGAGGGGGCCACACGACTACTAAGACCTGAAGGTGGCTGGTAGGAACTGAGAGAAGGCCCCGGCCAACAGCCAGCAAACTAAACAGGGACCTCAGCCCTATAACAGCAAGGAACTGTATTCAGCCAACAACCTAAATGAGCTTAGAAGAGAAATCCATGTCTCAAATGAGAGCACAGAGCCTGGCTGACACCTTGATTTCAGCCTGGCGAGTCAATCTGTAAAGGTAGCCAACTAGTGCTTGGGTTGTGACCCATGGAATTTATAAAATAAATCTGTGGTGCTTTAAGCCATAGGCTAAGTTTGTGGCAATGTGTTTCAAAGCAACAGAAAACTAATACAGTAGAAAAAGATGTAAATGATTTTTCTTCATTTTACCTTGACTGTATAGATTTTTTAATTTTTGCAAATATTTTTTGAAAATTATTTTTATAATTCAAAGTCAAAATTAAAATTTTTAAATTTCTATTTTTCCTAAATAACTTAAAAAGAAATAGAAATTCAGTACTTTGCATATAGGAATAAAAAGTAAATATGATACTTGTTTCACTGATAAAGTCATTTTAAAGAGATTATTCTCCAACTGTAATACCTGAAAACCAATATACTTTATTACAAATTTTACTTCAACATGTCAAAACCTAAGCATTCCCTATATCTAAAATTTGTCACTCCCTAATATACAAGCTCTCCTTTCCTATATAGAGGACCTTCCATATTATTTTTGGGTTGGGATACAATATAAAATATTAGATACTGTAACATAAAATCAGATGCACTTGACATAACAAAATGTGACCAGAGAACAGTAACAGAATTAACAGTAGCAGATTCAACACTAAAAGCAACATTAAGAAAAAGCATGTTCTAAAAGAATAATGTGACCAATAGTAACTTTATACTAAAGTAAATTTCTTTGTAAAAAAAAAATGTTTGAATTAAAACTCCAAATATATAAGCTTGGGTTACTTCTATTGAAGTAGCAGTATTCTTGAACACACAGAATGTTTTAAAGAGCAAAAGCCAAAAAGGTATGTTACAGATATTCTGCCAGGACTCCCAGATCAAACTTTTAACAAAGGCACAGCTCCTGATTTTACACTAAATAATGTGAGAGTATAAAAACTTCAAAACAGGGGCGCCTGGGTGGTTCAGTCAGTTAAGCGGCTGCCTTCGGCTCAGGTCATGATTCTGGGGTCCTGTGATCAAGCCCCACGTCCAGCTCCCTGCTCAGCGAAGAGCCTGCTTCTCCCTCTCCCTCTGCCTGCCACTCTGCCTACTTGTGCTCTCTGTCAAATAAATAAAATCTTAAAAAAAACAAAAAACAAAAAACCCTTCAAAACAAAGTTTCAAATGCATCTTTGAAATAAACCATATGTAATTGCAAACACCAAAGCACATAAAATTTGAAACGTTAACATCTAAAAATCAGTGAGCAAAATTAATAATTGTTTTCCCTTTTTAAAATATCCTTAAAACTTTTTTCTGTGGTTATAAAATATTTTACTACAGAAAAATTGGAAACTATAAAAAAAAGCACAAAGATGACAGAAAATGCAAGTTATCTATAATCCAACAATTCATCACTCATTCCAAATATACTCATTAGTGCCAGGCACTATGGATCCAATAGAAGAGGCAGACATCTCTGTCCTCATGGAACTGAGTGTGCTTTTGCAGACAGGCAATATTCTAATTAACAGTTTGCAGAGTATAGTTAAGTATACAATGAAAGTAATACTACTTGGTAAAGGGTACGCAGAACTGTGTATCTTTCTCAGGATCTCAAATCCAGAACCCCTTTTAAAAAAGTTGGGCACCTGGGTGGCTTAGTCAGTTAAGTGTTTGCCTTCAGCTCAGGTCATGATCTCAGGCCTGGGATCCAGCCACACACTGGACTCAGCAGGGAGTCGGCTTCTCCCTCCCCCTCCACCCCCGCTTGTGCGCTCTCTCTCTCAAATAAATAAATAAAATCTTAAAAAGTATATTACCAGGGAAAATGATGCCTGTTTTTTTAAAATTATAAATCTGAAGTATACAAACATCTGTCTAGTAAGATCAAACCTATACACTAAACTTTTGGTGGGGCAGGTGTGGTGGGGTAGGATCCTCCAGTTTAAAAAAAAGAAAAAGCAAGCCAGAATTTGATATATAAAAGTGCTAACAAAATTGTTATGACAAATATATTTACATGCTTCGTAACTATTCTTTCCTATGGGCTAAAGTATTTTCACATAAATAATTAACCTTTTATATTACTAAGCAAAACATCCTATTTCTCGACTATGACAGGTGTCTAAGGTTAATATTACAGTTTTGAAAACTGTTATTAAAAAGAAGCCATTTACTTTAGAATCTAACTTATAGTTTAAAATTGTTAGTAACAAAGAAAAATTATAATCAACTCTCCCTCAAAAACTACTAAAGAACTAAATTTAGGCCACAAAAACTTACTTCCATGGTCTTTAATACAAAAATTTATGTATCCTTTCCAAATTCTTGGAATAAAGTGGATAAAAAATACTCTTAAAAATAGTATATAGGAGTTACAGTGAGCCAAGATGGAGTAAGCCAACTACAGCCTCTCTCTCTCCCACCGATTACAACTAAAAACACCAGACTAAATACAAAAAAGCAACTACCTGAAGACTGTGAAAAGTGAAAGAGAAACTGATGGAAAACAAGTAGAATAGTAACCAGTGATGGGCAGGGAGGGGGGCTGTGTGTGGGTGCTGAGGTAAATTTCTTAGTGTTTTGTGTTCCTCTATTATCTCTAGGTTTTGTTTGGTTCCAGAGAGTGCAGAATCAAACCCTGGAGCAGGTGCTAGAAGCAGAAACACTAGAGGAAACCCCTTTTGTCTACCCAGAAGACTGAGTAAAAGGACTCCTCCATGCTACTGAGGTGGGCATCAGGAGGAATCTCCTTTTCTTCCTCCTCTGCCATTTCTCCCAGGCCCTGCTTAGGGCTGGAGGGCAACCACTGTGGCCAGCACCTAAAAAATCCCAAAGAATAGCAATTTCCAGACAGAGGAACTAGGAAAAGGGGCCCCTGTTATCCAAAAAGTATGGTGAGGAATCCCCACTTTTTTTTTTCCCTCACCACTTCAACTCTAAAGGCTAAAAATGGAGAGAAACCTGACTTTCTGGCCAGAGGAACAGAAAAAAGGATGGCATGGGATCTAGAAAAAGCATGGGAATCCCACAGAGAGCTGAGAAGAGGATCTCCTAATTCTGTGTAGGAACTAACTTAAGTCTTGGGCTCATTCTGGAATTGTACCAGTGTGAAACAGACCCAAAGAAATCCAGTAAAGGCTTTGAGAACTAAAATTTATGTAAACCACTAATTCCTGATTGGCACATGTGCTGGGCACATCTAAAACAGAAAACAAATGCTTATAAAATTGAACTGACATTGGAACCACCACAAAAAGGCAAGACAGAACTTGCATCCTGAACCTAACCAAGATGAACGTCTGCTAAATAAAACAAATCAACATTCTTAAGAGGATTTTAATGAAGTCCTACAATACTGAAAATGTCCAGTATACAAGCCAAACCTACATGACATACCAAAACACAACACACACACACACACACACCCAAACCAGGAAGATCTGTCCACAAAACCAAACCTACTTGACATACCAAAACCCCCCCCCCAAACCAGGAAGATCTGTCCACACTGCTCAAGCGTGAAAGGAGAAATCAATAGATGCCAACCCCAATGATGCTGATGTTGGAATTATCACAAACTTTTAAAGAAATCATAATGATCCTCAATAAGGTAAAGGAGCAAATCCTTGCAATAAATGCAAAAACTAGAAGTTTTCATGAGAGAAAGGAAAACTACAAAAAAGAACCAACTAGAAATTTTAGAACTGAAAAATACAGTATCTGGAAGGAAAAAGTAGTATGGTACTCAATACAAGAGCTATAAAATTATTATTAGTGACCTTTATATATTTTAAAAAGCAAAAGGCCATAATCATGGAATTTTTACATCAACATTTCATATAACAGTTAAAAAAATGTCCAAGAAAAGAGATTTAGTATGGTATACTAAGAGAGAGAAAGTTAACCTGATACATACGTTATTAATATAATACTATGGAAATCTCTAATATGTTACATGACAAATATAAAATATTTGCAATAACTACAACTTTATATATAAATATAAGAATTAAATGCAAAAATAAGACCAAGAAAAATGTTCAGAAAAATATGTTATAACAACTTAACGTAATTTATTAGGCATAATTTTCATACAATTAAAAAAAAGTTCTACCCGTTTCTCTATTTCATGCAATCTTTTTTACTTTTTTTCAAACCATAATCTAATTAATCAACTATGAAAACCTTTTCAAGGTAATCCTAGCCCAGTTAAAACAGAACAAAATAGAAATAATGAAGTACACACTGACTAATCTTGGGTGAAACTTTTGTTTCTGTTATATTTACATAGGTAACTACTAGATCACGACACAAATTATATTTCTTTTTTTTTTAAAGGGACTTTTTTTTTTTTTTTTTTTAAAGATTTTACTTGTTTGTCAGAGAGAGAGAGAAAGAGAGCACAAGCAGGGGTAGCAGCAGGCAGAGGGAGAAGCAGACTCCCTGTTGAGCAAGAAGCCCAATATGGGACTCGATCCCAGGACCTTGGGACCATGACCCGAGCCAAAGGCAGATGTTTAACCAACTCAGCCACCCAGGCGTCCACACAAATTATATTTCTTATTGTGGGTTGTAAAGTTTTTCTGAGACACTGCTCTGGCCCACATTTATAAGTAGAAGGTAATATTAAAATTAATTATAAGGAAAATAAAACATGGTTAAATTTTCTCTGGATAATTCTTGCCAAAGGCTGAGTCTAAAGTACAATCTCTGCTTTGTTCATTTTTTTTTTAAAGACAATTAACAAATATCTGGAAATACAAAAGACATAGTTGTACAAAACTCAAGATTTTGGGGGCACCTGGGTGGCTCAGTCATTAAGCATCTGCCTTGGGCTCAGGTCATGACCCCAGAGTCCTGGGATCCAGCCCCTCATCGGGATCCAGCCCCTCATCGGGCTCCCTGCTCAGTGGGAAGCGTGCTTCTCCCTCTCCCACTCCCCCTGCTTGTGTTGCCTTTCTCACTGTGTCTGTCAAATAAATAAATAAAATCTTAAAAAAAAAAAAAACCTCAGATTTTTTTCCTAGTTGTAATCAGAAAAATAGGAAAAGGGAATTAACTTTCATATCTGAAATCACATCCTGCCACTAGGGTGTATACATCCTCCTGCAACTGTTATACACCCTGCTATTACCTTCATAGCAATCTTATCACAAAGTAAAATTATTTGGTCATAATTTGTTTTCTGTGTAGTCTATTTCTCTATTTATCTACCTACCTACCTAGCTATCCATCTCTCCATTCATCCACCCACTTTGGAAAACACTGACCTCACATATTGTAAACCCTCAGTAAATAGGTACCAGTATCATCCTTTTTTTCATATCCTCCACAATGCCCAAAGCAGTTCCTTGCACATACTGGGTATTCAAATAAATGCTGATTCAAACTTTGATAAAGTAGCTTACTGAGTTCCAAAGGTAATCAGGTAACCAAATACAAGCTGGCAAAATAAATTTACCAGACTTCTTCATATCTGAATTCACTTGAATGCAACAAAACTATTTTCTTCAAAGAAGTGTACTACGAAAGCCACAGGTAATGATATACATTTATTTTCCCCCTTGAACTTTACTTTTAATAATCTTTTTAGCCTTGTACCTATAATTCTATGCCAATATTCATGAAAATAAGGAACTATTTCAAAGCAGCAGAATGCTTCACTCTGAAATAATCCCATCATTCTTGTAGACGATTTTCAAATTTCTTTTAACTCTTAGGGTTAATCATAAGCACTCACAATATTCTTACTCAGATCATTAAAGTTTTATTATCAAGGTATAATCAACTAAAAACAAAGAACTGAGAAAAATCCAAAGCCAAATTCAACCGATTAAGAGGTCAAAGCTAAACAATCATATAAATCTAATCAAACCAACATTCACTGGCTATCTACAGCAGATATGCACAATATTAAACAAAAAAATCTTAAGACTTCATCTCAGATATCTAACAATCTACTGAGGTAGAAGGGGAGGGTAGTGACATACCATTATTATAGTAGATTATTAGCATTCTGAGATTTACCACTGTCAGTTTTGACAATTCACTAATGATCCCAAAGCTTTCTTTTTTTTAAAGATTTTTTTTTTATTTATTTATTTGAGAGAGAGAGAATGAGAGGGCAAGCACATGAGAGGGGGGAGGGTCAGAGGGAGAAGCAGACTCCCTGCCGAGCAGGGAGCCCGATGCGGGACTCGATCCAGGGACTCCAGGATCATGACCTGAGCCGAAGGCAGTCGCTCAACCAACTGAGCCACCCAGGCGCCCCCAAAGCTTTCTAAAATGTAATCACAGGTAATTCTGCAGAGACACTAATTTGAGGTGTGTATTTTTCTCTTCTCTCATATTCTCCTTTGCATTTAACAGATGAATAATATACTTAAGTGGTATTTAAAATTTGGGGAACCATAAGAACCTGAAGATCTTGCCTCATGAAAACAAAAATACATGGCATAATTTAGTGCCAGAATAAAAAATGCTACATTCAAACAAATGATACTTACATCCAGTTGCTAACAGAGAAAAGGTTTAATAAAAATGGAAGTGAAATGGGCTGATTGGAAAAGAAAGCATTCCTGTTAGAGCTGTGATTCTGCTTCCACACTACTTACATTCGTAACACACTTGTCAATAAATCTCTCTTTACAAAACTAGCAATTTTTAAGGAGGACTGGGGAAGAGGGCTATTTCCTAATGGGAATGCATTAGAATCTCAACAGAATGCTGTGCTTTCCTACTGGAGAATCACGGAGTACCAAAAAAAACAAGACACACAGATGAGAATATATAATACACAGCTTCAGGTATATAGTAAATGTCCCCATTTCATACTGTTGTATATACACAATGTATATGATAAGCACACTTTTATATTTACTTATAAATAATCTTTATTTCTAAAATAGTCTTGTATTAAGAGGTTTAAATCCATAGCTAAGAAACCTACACAGTTGAAGACAAAGGTAATCTGAAGTGTTTTTAAAAGTATAAAGTGATTCAAGCAAAACAGTTGCTTGAAGAGACTGAGTAAAAATTAATGTAGTAATCTAAAAAAACTTAGTTCTACTGTATAAACTTGAGAGAACAGAGAACAGTAAATTAAAAGCCAATTCAAAACTAACTATAACAAACCAAGGGGGAAGTGATGATGACCTGGACTAAAGTATCAATACTTATTTTTATTATTTAACACTAAGAATAAAAAGGAAGGGAAGGATGCAAAACACATTTTTTTAAAAAATTCACTGGATTTCATGACTGAAAAGACGTAAATGAGAGAAGCACCTAGGAAAATTCCAAGTTTTCAAGTCTGAGTGTTCGGGAATATGATTTTACTGCTGACATAAAATAAAGAGGAAGTCTAGGTTTGGGCTAGAGCATCCAGGGAAGACCAAAGACTAGACCAGAGAAAAAGCAAACAGAAGGCATGTTTCAAAGACCTGGATTATAGGTATTTCATCAGTTTGTAAGACGTTAGTCTGAAACAGCTAGCAGCTTGGCTGTTGAGAGATCTCTGAATCGTGTGTGAGTGGGTTAGGATCCATCATGAGACAGGTGGAAGGGAAAAAACCTGTCACAGCATTTTCTCTAGCAATGAATGAGGGTGAAAATGTACCAAATGGGTGATGTCAGTCGAAAGACAACATGGCACAGAATATCAGTATTCTGACCAGGCCTCAGAGATGTAGCCTATCAGTAAGTGAAAAAGGGGTCCTGAATTTATGTGGAAGGGAAAGCAGACTATGGTGAATACACAGATAAAAAATAATGGGGGGCAACAAGCAACAAGAATCACAGCTGATAACATTATATTTCTGAGTGACCAAAGACAAGACATAGAGTGGACGATACTTCTCTGGCCATTATTTGGCACAGTCTCATTTCCAAATCATGTACAGTCTTTATAGTTCCTAAGGACAAGAATTAAAATACCCTTTTATATAAAATGAGGGGGAAAAAAAGGAGTCTAAAAGAAGTTTGTGGAAGAAAGACAAGTTTAGATTCAGGTGATAACAATATAATTTCATGTGCATATGAACACAAAATACCTAAAAACTTATGAGACTGAGTCCCAGAAGAGAAAAGCAAAAATACACATCATTCCTGAAGAGACAGTTGAGGAGATAAAGAATAAATACTGAAGACTAAGTATCAGAGAAAGAATAAGTAGGACAAAAGCCTACCAGGCCTTAGGGTAAAACCATTCCAGAAATAAGAGCAACAAATACAGACTAAAAAAAGGGGGAAAGAGTAGCATGATAAAGGAGAAAGAAAGAAATATTACTTTCATCTACTTTGTCAATTATTAAGTTACTATCATAAATGCTGTATCACTTTTCAGAATGGCCCAATGAGATTAAAATCTATTGTAGTCATTTTATAGATGTATAAACTTAGGGTAACTGACCTAACTAAATTCAAATTGATAATAGGCTACAGAACCATGTCTCAAACCCAGTTCTTCTGCCTACCCAGACACCGTTTCCAAAAACAAAACAAAAAAGCCCACCAGCTAGCAACCAACTAAACATATACAACTGAGTCACTGAGTAAGATGGTAGATGATTGTGGAAACATACCATTTAATAGCATCAACCTAACTAATAACCAAGACTTTAGTCAAAAGACAAAACATGGGGGTATAGCTCAGTGGTAGAGCATTTGACTGTAAAAGACAAAACATGATGAAGCTTATACATCCACTGACGAAATAACAGCTAAACAAATTCTTTTAAAAATGAATTTTAAGGGGCGCCTGGGTGGCTCAGTTGGTTAAGCGACTGCCTTCGGCTCAGGTCATGATCCTGGAGTCCCAGGATCCAGTGCCACATCGGGCTCCCTGCTCAGCAGGGAGTCTGCTTCTCCCTCTGACCCTTCCCCCTCTCATGCTCTATCTCATTCTCTCTCTCAAATAAATAAATAAAATCTTCAAAAAAAAAGTTATTAAAGAAAAATGAATTTTAAGCAATCCTCAATAAGGTTTAAGAGCCTTCCAAACTTTAACAAGGAAGCTCACTTTCCCTAAAGGATTTAATTCAAATAATATTAAGATAGACCAAATCCATCTTTCTCCCAAAGCTGAGAAACATAGTTATTTTCAGTTTGAGGGAAATTACTACAAAAGTAAAATGGTAATAAATGTTGTGAAAAATTCCAAATATTGAAAGCTCTCATTCACTGCACAATATCCACCTACTGTTCTCTCTTAAAATCAATGACCACTGTTAGACTGGGAAGCTGCCTTCCAGAATTTTCTATACACACCTATGTGTTCATATATAAGTATTGTAAATAAGTGTATGTACCTATGTAAAATAAATACATATTCCAGTGCAAAATTATACTCCTAGTAATTGTTTAAAATTAATTTTCTTGCTGGATTCAGTAAAACACTGAAATTCTTATGTTGACCGGTAATGATATTGGTCCAAAATCTATCAAATATATCATGGTATTTCATTACCATGTGTTCAAAAGTTTTGTTCAACAATTTCTCCAACTTAGAAAATATACAGAATATATCTAGTACTTTCTTTATAACTCATAATCTCCGTAAAATATGTAATATGAATATACTTTTCCAGGGGGACAGAGATATCCAGTGACACTAAATGTTCTCAGCCGCTTTTTTTCTTTTAAACTACCTTTCTTGGGGCGCTTGAGTTGGCTCAGTTGGTTAAGCATCTGCCTTAGGCTCAGGTCATGATCCCATGGTACTGGGCTCGAGCCCCAAGTCGGGCTCCCTCCCTGCTCAGCAGGGAGTCTGCTTCTCCCTCTCCCTCTCTCTCTGCCCCTCCCCCTTCTCGTGCTCTCTCTCAAAATCTTAAAAAAATTAATTATAGGGCGCCTGGGTGGCTCAGTTGGTAAAGCGACTGCCTTCGGCTCAGGTCATGATCCTGGAGTCCCTGGATCGAGTCCCGCATCGGGCTCCCTGCTCGGCAGGGGGTCTGCTTCTCCCTCTGGCCCTAACCCCTCTCATGCTCTCTGTCTCTCATTCCCTCTCTCTCAAATAAATAAATAAAATCTTTAAAAAAAAAAAAAAAAAAAAAAAAAAAAAAATTAATTATAAAACTTTTTCATTAAGGTTAATATTTAAGAGACCCTAAAGGTTACCTTGTGTAATCCCATTTTATAAATGATAAAATTATCTCCTTGTCACCTATAATCTCTCACATCTTACTTCGACAGCAACCATATTGACTTTGCAGCTTTGCCATGCTTTAAAATACCTGAACCAGGAGCCTTGTAAACAGCAGTCTGGGACAATCTAAAGGAAGTAGTTACAAAGTAGCCCTTATTACTAAAATGTGAAAATCAGAAACATGCTAAGGATAGAGGCTAATAGAGTAATTGCACTCCTCTGCCACAAAGAAGGTACAGGATATGTGAGCTCTGTACTTAATGCCTTTTTTCACTTTTCTGCGGAGGGCTGAATTGCTACAAAACTGCCCACTAAGGGGTAGTGGGGGTGTTACCGCACAATACTTTGCCAAGGCCTGCACATTTTCCCATGGTACCTTATTTTATGGGCAGGAGAACAGGAGTATAGTTGTTTGTTCCTTATCCTGACCCAGGTGTAGCATTAAATGATAATAACTAAGAATCACCTATTCCCACTCCTCCTCTACCTCCAACACACATAACTATTACCAAAATCTCACTAAAAACATACTGAAAACATAAAAACGACATTAAACTGAGACACAAAGAACAGAAATTTCTTTTAATTTGGTTGCTATGTGCCTTTGATACTAAACAAGTTTCATCATCTCTCAGTCAATTCTTCATCCATAAAATGAGTCTGTTAAATGATACACTATCACAGGTCTTGCAGGTCTAAAATTTGTAATTTCTGGAAATAGAGTTTAAGCATGGAAGTAAACAAGAAACCCCATCATAGAACCAAACACTCTAGTTATGCCTAGAGCTACAAATGTATAACATGACTGTAATGGTCTTTAGCTACCCTAGTATTCTAAAGTCAAAGAGAACAGAAATGATTCTCCAAGCAAGAAAACAAAATCTATAAATATGAACAAACATGCATATATATAAAAATAACTCTTCAGTTCAAATTTTCCCTGAGATACAAACAATCCAACTTCAATTTCAGTTCTTCCCTATGTCTTCTGTAAAACATTAAAATTAAATAATATGATTTTTACATACTTTTAACTTTAGAAGTACTATCAATAATGAAATGGCCAAAATGAAAATAAGAAAGAATAATTCATTTGTAAATTCTCTCCATAACATATCCCCACAAACCACATTAGCTGAAATTTCTCAAATAAATACAGGTTCTATTTCTAAATGATATAGTCTTTACATTCACAATTCCATGTTCACAACAAATCGTTTATTATAGATAAAATTAAGGTAAAAAATTATGTGACTAGGAGGAGCTAATAAAATGTTGGATGATATGAATAGGCTTGATGTTAAATTCTAACAAAATCTCAAACAACATTTAAATCTTTAATTTTATTCATAGATCATGCCATTTATAACTTAAATTGTAATTGCACAGAAGAACAGCAATTGTGTAAGCAGAATTCAAAACCAAGAGTATTCCATGCAGAGTTGCTTTTAAATGTCCTCATATTCACAAATATAATATAATGGAAAGCGCCAAAGCTTTATCTTAAAAAAATTAACAAAAAAATTGAAGAACATAAAGATTCTACAAGATTTTGCCCTAAGCCTGCTTAATTCTCTGTATCATCTCCCTAGGCAACTATACCCTCTCCTAAATCCTCATCTTTTATCTATTCTCCTTAGGTGCCTATATATCCAGCTGGGTATCTCCCACCTTGATGTTCCACAGACACCAAATCTTCAAGATATACAAAATTACTACTGTATTCAGCAAAACAGTAAAAGTAAGTATCTTTGGGTAGCTGCGATATGGATACTTCAGTTCTTCCATACTAATGATCTTTCTTTTATTCCAGGTTATTAAAAATGATCCCACCCACCAAATTATCTTTCTCAAGTTTTTAGCTCCTCCGGATTTGCCCACCCTAGTAACTAGTACCATACCATTTTATTTACCTCATCACTTAACCAAAGCCCTGGCACCACCCTCAACCTCATATCCAGCTCCCTATTACTAATAAATTTCTCTTGCGTTCATCCCTTCTTCTCCCTATTATTACTCTAGTTGAGCCCCTCATCTTCTCTATGCTAATTTAACCTCCTTTCCCCCGATCTCATCCCGTTGCCCTGCCCTGCTCCAAAGATACTACTCATTTTACTAAAACACAATTTTAAAACCCTTCAGAATCTCAATTCCCTTTTGACTAAAAATGAGGTCTTATACACAGTGTACAAAGGCCTTTCATCAAAGATCCTTGGCCAATTCTCATCATTCCTCCCATCCTATCCCCTTCCCAAAGTTACCATTTCCTCAAAAATGATCTTCACCCTCTGCCTCACATAACATCTCCTGCCTCATTCTGTGTACATCATGATATACATAAAGAGCTTACACATAGTATACACAGGCTATATCACTATTTCTTGTATCATACTATTCATTATACTACCTTTTTTTTTTATTAAAGATTTTATTTATTTATTTATTTGAGAGAGAGAGACACAGAGAGAGAGGGAACATGAGCAGTGGGAGAGGGAGAAGCAGGCTTCCCGCTGAGCAGAGAGCCCGATGTGGAGCTCGATCCCAGGACCCTGGGACCACGACCCGAGCCAAAGGCAGACGCTTAGTAACGACTGAGCCACCCAGGCGCCCCTCATTATACTACCTTCTAACTCTTTGTGGTAAAACATTCCCATTCCCACCCCTATTAGAATATGAGCTGAGAAAAAGAACACGGGTATCTAATTAACGCTGGTAACCACTCTGCAGAATATAATGCCTGACAGATGGCAAATATGCATAAAAAATAAAGCTCAAACAACTAGCAAACTACTTCACAGCAGCATTCTTTCCAACCACTAGTTGCTATTACATGAAAACCTTCATGGGATATCATTACATTCTAGCAACTGGAAAATTGTTATTAAAATTGAATAAGTTACCTAACAATCTTGAAGGACTAGCAAAATAAAGGAAGCCCTCGCAGAATTATTTGGAATCATTAACTATTACGGCTCTAAGAGACCTAAGACATCTTAATCCTCTGATTTTGCAAATGAATAAAAGTACTGATTGGTGAATTTTGTACAAGGAATGATATGCTAGCCTCTGGCCAATTCTCTAAAAAAAGTTCTGAGTTCTCTGACAGAATAGAGACAAGAATTCAGAAAATTCTGCTCAATAAGAGGAATTCCTATATAAAAAGGCACTTACTGGTTTATTAAAAGCTTGAAGAAAAAATACTCAAAGATAGAAGTTCTTTCTGCAATAAACATATAACATAATAAAAACTCATTCTGATGATTTTTATTCAATATTTAGCCAGGGACAATACTGAATAAAAATCAAAATAGATAACCTGCACACAGTTCTGGAGCTTTTATTAGATTAAGTAGTAGCCCTATCAGGAGACTTTTTCCCTATTTTTTTTTTTTTTTAAAGATTTTATGTATTTATTTGACAGAAAGAGAGAGAGCGCATAAGCAGGGGGAGCTGCAGGCAGAGGGAGAGGGAGAAGCAGGCTCCCCACTGAACAGAAAGCCCGATGCAGGCTTGATCCCAGGACCCTGGGATCATGACCTGAGCTGAAGGCAGACACTTAATTGACTGAGCCACCCAGGTGCCCCAACTTTTTCTGTATTTCAGGAAGACTATATAAGCAACTGCTTTCACCATGGTCCTCAAACTTTGGAGAGTATTTTAAGAATCATTCTCATTATATTATTCATTAAAGCCTTAAAGAAAGACTGGCTGAATTACTATTATATATTTGAATAACATTTTTTAAAGATTCTATAACATACATGTATTTACCACTAAATTAAGTCTAGGTTCTCTGTCCCAATTAATGAAGTCTAACTTGTCATCTTCTAGTGAGTTAGTGTAGCTATACACCGAAAGCATCATGATTAAGAATCATTTTCAAATAATCACACGTCACAAAAAAGAGATGGGAACCAATGAGTCAAACTTCTAAAATTTGCCCCTTTGCTGCATTTTTTATCAAGTTTTCAGGAAAATGTTTGCTTTGCAAGTAATATGAAAACAATTTTTAACAGATAAAAATGTCACTAAATGAGGAAAAACAAGAAATACGCATTTCCAGCACACATCCATACACAAAAACTGAATGTAAACTCCATGAGGGCAGAGATTGTTTGTGGGTGGGGTTGTGTTTTCTTTTGGAATCTGTTTTATACACCGTTAAATCTCTAGAGCCTAGAATAGTGTCTGTACTTGGTGGTAAGTGCTCAAAATTTTGAATAAATTATTTTCACTAAGGAAGCTTTTTAAATTGTTTTTGATGTTCAAGTAAGATTATAAAGGCTGTAAGGAATATATTTTCTTGCTCAATTATAATTTTGACTTATTAAGTAGCATGTTATTAATCAAGTTCTCAGGTTTCAAAGTTTGCAGCAGGAGCCAGCAAAAAATGGCCCATGGCCTATTTTCGTAGGCTCTCAAGCCAAGACCATTTTTTGTATTTTAAAAGAACTGTGAAAGACCAACAAGAATATGTGAGAGACCTTAAGTGGCTAACAAAACCTAAAATACTTACTATCTGGTCCTCTACAGAAACAGATTATTGCCCCCGTGAATGGAGATTCCATTCACGAGAGAATAAAAGTTTTGCACGCTTCCTTTCACCTATGAATTGAATCTGCACTATTAGAAACGGATTTTTCACCTAAGACCCTCTCCATAACTGAATTTCTGAATTTTGGCTTGTTATTTGATTTGAAGAATGTTAAGAAAAAAAATTTAACTATAGCATAAGTGGTTATGAATGCTGAAGCTAATAAAAAGGGAAGATTAAAGTTAATTTATGGTTAATACTTTCCATACTAAAGAAATAACAAAAATGGATGAAGGAAAAAAAAAATGGAATACAAACAGGAAAAAAAAAGTGAATCTAATTATATTTCAAACAAATAGCAGAACTATATTAAAGTGAAAAAACTAACCAAGCAATGTTTGAACACAGCATTTTGACTATATACCGTCAGGTTAAACAAAAAATGAGCTATAAACAAGTATTAAATTCTAGTTAATCGGTTTGTTTTCAGAGACATATGGTTTAGCAATTCTGAAACTACTTTGTGTGTTTCAGGTTTGAACGAATAACATGTAAATACATTGTGGATAACAGAAACTAGTTTTCTCACTATCAGAAAAAGGAATTACATACAGAATTGGAAAGGGGAAAGGCTAGAATGAACCCATGGCTTTTTAGATAGGCAGACAGTTAAAAAACAAAAATTTATGCATATATATATATATATATATATGTAGATATATATACGTACATAAATATATATCTACATATATATATATATATATATTCTAGTTCGACCCATTAATAAATATCCACAAGAAGAAACCAGATCAGAGGTCCTTGGAGAAATGACTGACTCCAAGGCTAGGATGGTAATACCTTACTATATAAGAAGCTAAATACTCAAAAGATAAGGAGCACACATCAAAAGGACACAAGAGACAGCCTGAAGTAGCTCTGACTGGTCAAAATTGAGACAATCTACATCAAAAACCCCCAATGAATAAAAAAGAATCCATGAGTTCATACTGATACGCATACATACATACATACATACATAAATGGGGAGAAGGAAAAACTCTTATAGAATGCCAATAATAAAGAAATGACAAAGAACATCACCTTTTGGCAATCATCCTAGTACTGATTCAGGCAAGAACTAAATGGGTGGCTTAAATGGGTGCAAGTTTGACAAGCAACAAGGTATGTGCTTAGTTTCAAAACACCTCCCCAAATGATACTTGTTACAAAGGGAAGAAACAGTAACTTTACAATGGAGAAACCTTTCAAAAAAAAGTTAACATCCCTATTAGTGGGATAAACGGACATCATGTGCTTCCTGAGAACATAGTATCACTTTCTGGAGTATTCCTGCCAAAAACGCATAACCTGAATCTAATCATGAAGCAACAGCAGACATATCCATAATGAAAGACTTGCAAAAATAACTGGCCTATTATCACTAAACATCAAAGGTCATAAAAAGTAAAGAAAGAGTTATAACCAACTATTTCAGATCAAAGGATACTAAAGAGACAAGATGAATGAATGCAAGATGTGGTATAGGATTTACTCTTCCTATTATCACTAAACATCATCAAAGGTCATGAAAAGTAAAGAAAGAGTTATAACCGACTATTTCAGATTAAAGGATACTAAAGAGACAAGATGAATGAATGCAAGATGTGGTATGGGATTTACTCTTCCTATTAAGGACATTAATGATATAATTAATGAAATCTGAATAAGATCTGCAGACAATTGCATTATACCAACGTTAATTTCCTGATTTTGATCACTGTACTATGGCTATGTAAAAGAATATCACTGTAGAAAATAGTCATTTAAAAGTAAAAGTAAAAGGCATCATGAATTGCATTTCCCATCATAATGCCATAAAAAAAGTTTGCATGTGTTCATGTTTATGTGGAGAGTGAACAAAAAAGCAAAAATGGTTAATTAACATAATTAGGTAGAGAAATCAGGATGAGGTGTACATAAAATTCTTTATCATTCTTGTAACTCTCTATAAATCTAAAGTTTTAAAGTTCAAAAGTGTGAAAAAATAAAGCTAATTTATAATTAGACACTGTGCCAGTAAAAAGGAATTGTGGAAAACTAAGTGATAGTTCTCCTTTACACAGAAGGGTAAGAAAAACGACCAGAGGTTGAGACCTGGGGTCCTTCTCAGCTCTAATACTTAAAAGTAGCATTTTATTGGTAAAATCACAATGGTGGCCCGTTTTCTAGTCAGTAAAAGGAGGATAGCACCTATCCTACTTTTCTCACCAGCTTATCCTAAAATTCCACTGAAACATGATGGTTGGGGAAAAGAGGGTCAGAATACAAAACACTGTATTATAAAGTGGCTCACTTTTAAGTGTTTGGTAAACAAAAAGTATTTCAGAAATACCTAAGCCAGACATTTTTCATCACAGAAAGCTACTACAGAAAGTAGACATCCACTGTATGTTTTGGTTTGTAAAAATTTTAACTTATTCAACATTCTTTTTACCCATATACTTCAAATATTTTAATAAATTCAAATACCCCTATCTTTTTACCATAAAATTTTATAGTGTAAGAATCTTACTAAATTTTAAAAAGCCATTAACTAGGGCTTGGTCAACTTATTTTTTTAATTAAAATATAACTGAGAGAACACTGTATCAGTTTCAGGTATACCAGTAAACCTTTTAGGTGCTGTCACCAGTATAAAAAAGATCTTTAAACCATTCCCCAAGTTCTACACACTAAGATATAAGAAACATGATCCTAAGTGTTTCATCTTTCACTCACAAGCTACTCAAATTAGCCCTGAGGAGTCCAATCAAATTTAAAAAGTGTTTATAAGAAAGAGACCAAATTTTATCATGTACTTAATCAGAAGTTCATTTTAAAAATAGTTCTATTCTTTCAAATTCATAAAGGTTTGGTCACCACTTAAGCTTTTTTTAAAAAATCATTTGCACCTGGAGACTAATTAATATCTCATTGACAAAAAGAAACATTCTTAAAGCTGTTATCTTTTAACAACAGTTATATTCCAAAACAGAGATTTTTAAAAAAATACATGACAAAAAAATTGGTGTAAAATAAAACTTAATGTAGCTCATCTTATTTTGCCGTTGTTGAAAACATGTTTAAATAAGTCTACTTGCTCAATCACTATTTTGGATAGCAGACGAGCTTTCTAGACTCTAAGGCAAAATGGTGAGAGAAGAGCAAGCAGAACTGCGCCTGCAGAGAAGGGCTGTAACCAGCCCAACCCCAGCAAAACCCCCAGTCAGCGATGCCTGCACAGCCTCACTAGCTCCACAGCAGGGTCACTCACCGCACACAAGGCTGATGAAGTGAAAGAAAAAAAAAAAAGATTACAAGAACATTAGCTCCAAGAGGGTATGCTTCCTGTTTGTCTTGTTTACCAATGTATACCAGCAAAAAGAAAAATGCCTGGTACACGGTAAGCACTTCAGCACTGGTTAAATGAATGAAAGAATGAAATGCTAGGTCTTTCAAATCAACCTATATAAATTATAATAAGTTGCAGAAGTATTTTAAAAACAAATTTGGAATACAATAACTTAATAGCCATAACTATCTTTAAAAAACATTAATATCCTATATTCCCCATTCTGACTAACTGTAGTGATGTCAAAGTTACTAAGATACTTCCTGACCTACAGCAGATACCAGAATGCATTTACATATCCTTCCCTGAGTTTCAAATACGGTGTATCAGAAATGCTTGTAAAGCAGAATTAGAAGACCAAATAAATGCATAAAATTAAAATCAAAGCACAAATGCATCGTTTCCCATCAAACTTGAGATAGCATTAACTCAGGTAAGAACAGGCTACAGAAACATTTCTCATCAGCATTTATTTCTCATAATAGTAGCACTACCAAAATCTGCTCCTCTATAATTAGAAAACCAAAAATTTGATTTAGTCTTTTTTTGTATCTCCATCCCTACAGCATATCTGTCAATGATCTGTCATCTTATAGTTTGAAGAACTTCCTCAAAATATAAGATGGATTTTATTCCCAATCATCAAATTAATAAGCTTGCAATTTATTCATGTTAAATAGGTAATACTATATTCCTTTTACAATACAGTAAAATTATGTGGAGCAGAATGCAAGTAAATGCAACAAGAGTATATATGATTTATGTTCACTATTAAGCACAATAACTTTTTTTTCAGTTAACCTATTATTTGTGAAGAAATTCAACTATTCCCTACATGTTCTCTTTAAGATTACTAATTCATTTGAAGTGACAAACTTTATTCTGCTTCCCAATTACTACCCATATAATCAAGACATCATTTCACTACCAATTTAAACCTAATATTTTCCAAAGGGCCTGCCTTATGTGCGTTATAATCATCTTACTATGCTTCTTGTGTCCATGCTGCTGGAAAAGCAGTCTGTACAAGCAGGAGTAGAGGCACAATCCTGAGAGAGAGGAGTAGAGAAAGATGTTGAGAAAACAAAACCAGATAAAATGAGCTCACTCGAGTTCAGGAGCTCAGCCAGTGTTCAAGGTCAAGGTTGATTACATTCTCTCATACCATTTTGAGTTAGAAGTTGTCCAATAACAGGAAAACTGGCCCTAGAAAGAGATATCTGAAATTCCATGTACAAGTAGTAATATCACTTATTCTAACCCAACTATACTTCTAAAAAAAAGCAGCAAGTGATCATAAAATATGACTATTTAGGAAACTGGGGAATACAGATGTCCCCTAAATGTCAATCAAAATTACTATAACAAACTCAATGCTAGCCTAGAATAAAATGATAGAGCTATTTCAGTCTTGCCAAAAATTTTTTATATTTATCTTGAATGATTAAGACTGTAACACTCTCAAAGCAGTCTCAAAAAATCATTATCATCGATCTCAATTATCCTTGTTTTCTAAATTTTTAAAATAATAAGGAAAAAACCCCACAACGTTTACCATATGTTGTTTTAAATTGAAAAACAGTAAAGAAAAAAAAAAGTTTGAAAATAGCATAATTACAAAACGAAGCTTAGGATGGATTTAATCTAACTGGAACCTTCAAATGCAATAGCTCCCTCCCAACGCTCCCTCCTTAATAAGTGAAAATTACAAAAAGATCAGAGTTCTGATTTAAAATTTTCCACCTGATCTCCTAGACTCCCACAGTGCCATAAAATGGCCTTCAAAAAAAAAATCCTTATATGTACTAAGTCCTCCCCAAAATTAATTTTATATTTAATCAAAGAATCCTCTAATAGGGAACCTAAATATAAACTCAATCATCTACTTTACACAGAGGAAACCAAATGTCCAGAAATGTTAACTACCTTGGTCCAAGTCATTCAATCCCAAGTACATCATTCATTCATTCATTCAAGAAATCTTTGACACACAGTATGTATTTAAGGTACTGAGCTATGTACTGAGGATATGAAGCAATGAAAATATATGGTCACTATCCTCATGAACCTCACAGTCTGGTGGGAAAGATTTATTACTATATTATTTCCAGTAATCACTAGAAGGGAAAGTACAATTTTTTTAAGACCGTGTAACGGGAACTAAATCAGTGATTCTCAACCAAGGTCTATTTTGTTCCCCAAGGGACATCTGATAATGTCTGGAGACATTTCTGGTTGTCACAATAGTGGCACCTTGTGGGTAGAGGCCAGGATTACTGCTAAACATCATATAATGCATAGGACAGCTCCTCACAGCAAACAATTATCCACACCAAAATATCAATAGTACTGAGGTTGAGAAATTCTCATCTAAATCGCTGGGGCACGGAGGGACTAGTGAAGGGTTCCTTCCTTTACAACACTAAGTATGCTGTATCTTTAAGGGAGTTTCACAAGGTAGAAACAAAAAAAGATGGTTTGATTGATCCAATTAGCCAGAACACCCACTGGAAAGTTAAAATAGGAAAGACTAAGGAAAGGAAAAGGAGAGAGATTCCCTGATAGGTGAAAATGAAACAAAAAAATGCAAAGTTTTATAGCTGCTTCACATAAAATCCCTTTCTTGAACCACAGACAAAAGGAAAACATACAAATAAAAAACAGATTTCACAGGCTTTTATTACTCCCTCTACCTTTTCCACTGTTCACCATCCCATGTCTACTACTAGATACTACTGGGAAAAGTATATAAAGTCCTGTAGTTAGACAAATGTACACTCTGGAAACAAAAGTGGAAATGGAGTAAAGCAGAGATGGGATTTCACTTTTGATGTGAAAGACAAGGCATGGAAGAGGAAAATGTCCTGGATGTTAAGGGGACTCTGGAAAGTCTGCATCCTGGAACAGTTTAAAGAGTAAGCTATCTGACTAACTGAAGAGTCCTAAAGACAAAAAACCCTAAGAATTTAGGCATCCTAAAGATGATAAAAGGTACTAGAATCATCTCAGAATTTATGAACCAAGGTAAATCCAAAATTTAAATTGGAATAATTTTCCTGACACATCTCACACCTACATATCTGGGCCTTTAGCTAACCACTCAGCCTTTTCTGAGCAGCAAGAGAAATGGATCATGATGGAAAAAACAACCATAGTAATGCAACAAGCTATACAAAGAACTTGGGGGGGGGGGGGAAACCTGATCACTAATATTTGATTATCTGAAAGTGTTAACTTGTTGAAGTATAGTAACGGTACTGACACTCTTTTTAAGTCCTTAAAAATTAAAAGAATCCAATATACAAGTAAAAGTCATCTCCTCCAGTTACTTTGCCTAAGCATAACCAATGCATAACAGATTCTTCTATTTGCCATGTATTAAGAGTTCCTATATTATCCAAGTGCCCTCTCCAATTAAGTTATAGTTTTCTAAGGAAAGAGTCATGCATTGCTATTCTTTTCCTTCTTTCCAAAAACAAAAACAATAACCTTACCATAATGACCACCATACAGTGGCATTCTTAAGGACAAAGTACAGATATGCAGCTCACATAAAACTGCTGCCTTCGAGTAATCAACCAACTGTGGTCCTAAAAACGGAATTTAGGCAGACCAATGAGACCCTTTTCACTGAAGTGAGAACTCTAAACCTTCATAACAAGGATATGCCACAATCCTAGAGCAGCTACAACTATGGCACTTGTAATGATGATAATTCTTTCAGAGTTAACTGCTCAGGTCAAGCATAGACTCTTAGGGAGTCTTATATACCAATCTGAACAAACTTTCTTTCATCATTTCAGAACTGACATTACTATTCATGGGATTAACTCATCACAATGATAATGCTTAACTGTAAATTATGGCTTTCTCACAAAACTAGCACAGTGGGCACTTAAATATCAATTTTTGGGCCTCAATCTCATTGACCCCATGCTAAGAGGAATTTACCTCATAAAGGATCTTCTGACAGTGACTCTGAACACAGGGAAGGAGAGGCCACAGACCCATTTGAAGATTATGATACTTGGGAGTGGGGGCAGTTGCATATGTTGACCACGACTCATAAATACCCTACGTAAGGTCATGGATTTTCAGACTGAAACTCATCTGTGCTTTGCAAATTAAAAATGTATATTCTTAACTTGGGGTGCGTGGCTGGCTCAGTTGGTAGAGCATGCAACTCCCGATCTCAGGGTTTTGAGTTTGAGGCCCATGTTGGGTATAAAGATAACTTAAAAATAAAACCTTAAAAAAAATACATATATATTCTTAACTTTAATATCTCTGGCATGTTCTTATTTTCAAGCCAATGCTAGAAGGGGAGGGGGATAGTCTTTAAAAAATCTGAGAATTAGCAAGCATTTCATATCTTAAATAGGCCTTTAAAAGCCAAATTCAGTCTACTATAACTCAAAATTCCTTTATTTTTGCACTTTGCAATACATGATTTAATGGAAAATATTCATTACCGAATTATTCCCTATTACATGCTTACTTGCAACAACGTTTTTACATCAGCAAGCATTAGACATTCACAGAAACTATATTCAAAATCAGAAAAAAAATTATGTATTTTGTGTTTAAAATAAAAAGGATATTCTTCTGAATCTTCTTTGAATATAATTTCTTTCCCCAACTCTGTGACTGTATTGTTACTATTATCAAGCTAACTCCACATTCAAACATGGTTAAGTTTGAACATGTTAGTAAACAAAGGAGTTAAAAGATTTTCTAAGTTCTTTCAAATCCACAGGGAGAAAGAAGAGAGTGCTACATACACTAAAATGGGACTGCTACTGCCCATCTCAAATTCCTGTAAAGGTTAGATGAGAAAAAAGGTGAAATATCTAGCTAGCCATGTAAATGTTAGGCTCCCTATCCTTAAGGGAAATACTAAAATGAAAACCAATTTATCATTTTATTCCACTGTGCTCTATTGTGACTACCATAGTGTAGTAACACCTTTTTTCTATCCACTACATGAGAGATCCTATTCAGAATTTCGTGGGAGGAAGAGGTGCTGGGAGTGAGGGAGGATACATATCAGGAACCCCCTAGACAAACAGGAGAGACAATCAAAAAGGTGTGGGCTAGGAGCACCTGGCTGGCTCAGTGGGAAGAGCGTGCAACTCTTGATCTCCAGGTCATGAGTTCCAGGCTCACCGCGGATGCAGACATTACTAAAAAAAAATAAACTTTAAAAAAAACGGGGGGGGGGGGGGTAAAAAAAAAAAAAAAAAAAAAGAAAAGGAGGGGGGGGGGGGGGGGGTGATAAAATCAAATAACTGCAATGGAAATGAGAGAGGATTTTTTTTTTATAGAGTTTTAAAAAAGTTTAACACTCTATAGTGCTGTATGTAGCACACAAAAAGGCTACACAGAGCTGTTTTCTTTCCTGCACAGTTGTGCAACTATTAACAATTAAGTTGGAACATATAGTACCGTTAAATACGTTTTCTTCTAGAATTTAAGTGCTATAAAGTATTGCTGGGAGAACCAAATTTTCTAATTATCAGCTATAAATTCCTAAATAAAAATGAAAAAAAGATTCTCAAATCTATTGCACTATGTATCAAGAAGTGGTTAAAAAAGTGTTTGCTTTCATATAACTGTGTCACTACTATGTACTCTAATATGGAGAGTCCAACTCAAATGAATGTTATCGAACTTTTAGCCCTTTGCTAAGCTTCCCAAATGCTAATTCTTAAAGAGAAAGAAAAAATAAAAGAAACAAAATTGTGAAACAGCTTTTGAAAGTATTGTCCTGCTGGGATTATCACAGCAGTATGTCTGGTATTTTAAGAGGTGAATATTTAAGATTTTGTTAATCATACTATCGAATAGACTATTAGCACTTCACACCAAAAGTTCATAAAATTTATGCGATTTTAGTTAATATCACATTAAAAATTTTCTTCCAAGGCATACAGATAAGATTAATTCTGGTTGTGTAGACAGGTACTTGTTATGTTTAATGTTTGCACTAGGGTCTACTTAAATCGGAGTTTTAAAAAAATTAACATACTTTATCGAAACCTATCTCTTTTCAGACTAGTAAATTCAATTAGATAGTGAAAACTGGACACCTGCTTGTTTTCTAGTGTTAGATTTTACGTGTGAATGAGCCCATGGGAAATGCTTCCCCAGCATCTTCCCCTCTCGAAGCATAGACCTCTCTCCCTAACCATTTGTCTTTTTTGTCCTGATGATGAGAGAAGGGGGAAGTAAGGTATGATAAATCGCAGAAAACCTTGCCTCCGGATCAGCCATTCTCTTAGCGTAAGTCCCTAGTTGGCACGTTCCCTAGCCAACACTGTCTCAAATATAAACAGTACGTAAAACGTGACCACAGAAATCCCCCCTGCAGGTTCCCTTCCTGTACTACCCCCACCGGTCCCTGCCTCATTAAGGACCAAGGGGAGGTCTGGGCAGTGCTGTCCCGCGAGCAGTTAAAATCCCGCAGGCCCAGGAAAGACGTGGGCGGGCCAGGCCTCGGCGGAACTGACCCCGAGAGACCTGCCAGGAGCCTCCGGGGGAGGGCCCTAAGGGGCCTTCCCTCCAAACCCTCAGCCACTCAATAGGGCGCTGGAGACACCGGAACCTCCCTCCGCCCCGGGGCGGCCCTCCCCCAGCCCTCCCCTCGGACTCGGAGGAGGGGCGCGGGGCAGAGAAACACCCCTCCCCCTCCCCCCCTCGACACAGCTAGGCCGCCACTCGCCCCACCCTGGGAAACCCTGCAGGCCCGCACCCACCCTGCTCCCGCGGGCCTAGTCCCGGTGGGAGGTGTGGGCAGGAGGGGAGGCTAGACTGCAATACCAACCTCGCTATTGAAGGTTTTCACAGCCTCCATGTTGTCGGTGCGGAGGCCCCGAGCCCGGCGGCGGAAGAGGCGGCGGCCACTGCGCTGGGTGGGGAGAGCGAGACGGGGGCGGCGGCGCGGCCGCGAGGAGGGCCGCCGGCGGGAGACCCGGCTGCTGAGACCCCGGGACGGGAGTGGAAGGGCAAGCACTGGCAGGGAAGGACTCCCTCAGGGGCAGCGAGGCCCCGGCATGGCCGCTAGGGCGGGCGGAGCGCCGGTCTGGGGAACACAGGCGCTGCCGGGGCGGGTCGGCAGCGGGCGGGGGAGGGGCTGGGCCGCGGCGCCTTCTCTTCTCCGCCCCGCTCGGTCTCGGTCCTCCGCCCTCTAGCCCCGTCCCCTACACTCTCCACCCCCTCCTTCTTCTTCCTTCGTCAGACTCCTGTTTCACCTCCCCGCCGCTCGGGCCGCAGGAACCAGCAGCGCACAGCGAAGACGGAGGAGGAAGCGCTGGCAGCAGCGGCTGCGGCATCCAATATGGCGGACGCGAGTCGGGCCGCGCAGCTCGGAGATCCGCGGCGCCGGCCAGCGCGCCCCCTGGTGACTGGACCGCGCGGGCCCGAGCGGCCGCGCGGAAACCATCGAGCGAGCGCGGGCCAGAGCGTCGCCTCTCGGAGGTCCCGCTCCGCTCGGCCCGGGGCCGCCCGCGCCTTGCCCCCTCCCCGCGCCTTGCAGACACGGGAGCGAGCGCTGCGGCCGCGCGGAGCGCGTCGGCCCGCCCTTGGAGGCCCCTGCAAAGCGTTACTCCGAGGAATGCCTAAGTGTCCCCGGAACGCGACAAGTTTGGGAAATAATGTCCACGTTTCCGTTGTTTCCGAGTAGATTGGTCCTCTTACGTGAGCTGTTGGGTTCAGTTGTTTTTCAGAACTTTACTGGACAGTGGCCTAAAGGTTAACAGCCAAAAGAAAAGTTCCTAATCATTCATTTATTTAGTAACGATGTGTCCATGCATTTTAATAGCGTCGGGAGGAAATGTGAGAAACAAAAGCTTCGGATCCGGGTGGGGGCAGGGGGACGAGGGAAGCACGCACACAGCCAGCAAGCAGCTCAGAGCAGGAAATGCACGCTGCATAAAATCCAGGGGGACTGGTGCACAGACAATGAGTGCATTTGTCTGTGCCGCGGGAAGCGGGTCCCAGGCGCACAAGATTTGGATAGGTGAAAGGGAACTCATGTTTAATGGAAGATGAATTATTCTAAAGGAATTTTGCTCTAGGCCGTTTGGAGTTAAGACGGTGAATTCGAAGGTATTCGAAGATGAAGAAAGAGAAGCTGCTAGCAAAATGCCTTCTCCCACTTGGTGCAAATGTAAAGTAACCAATACCAAATTAAAAGCGAACATTAATTGAAATGAAAAGTTAGGGTGTACCACTGAACCCCAAACGCCGCTGTCCTCTTGCTGAAAGCCCTTTTTTTCAGCGGTCACCTCCCAAGTTCATTCAACGAGAAGGGAGGAAAATGGCAGAATTTTATGCTGGGGGACTGTTGGACCCAAGGTACTTTGGTATAAGATCTGAGCCCAAAGCCTATGAAACTGAGAAAGGCAGGCCCTTCCTGACTTTTTAGGGTCCAGGTCTACTTCATTAAAACAACTTTAATATAGGGGCTGACTACTTAAAAGGTAAAAAGGATAACTTCTTTATCACTAAGAGCTTATATTTTCACCTTCAGAATCTCAAATGTGGTCACAAAAGTTCTCCATCACCATTGGCCTCCAATCCTCATAGGCCTAGCCGTTTTGATCTCTGGTCAACAATTGCTGTAGCCTTCTAACGGTTCTCCTGCTTGTCTTCCTAGGATTCATTCTCCAGACTAGCCAGAGGGACTTTTTGTTGTTGTTGTTAAGACACAAGTCAGATGAGGTCTGACTTATATCCCTTTAGGATTTTCTCATTGCTCTTCAGATATTGTCAATAACCTCTTTCTAGGGCCTGAAGTTCCCTGCCTACCACAATCCATTCTACTCTGCTTTACTCTCTTCATTCTGGTCACACTGGCCTCCTTTCTGTTCCTTGGCAACACAAAGCATTTTCCCACCTAGAACACTTGTATGTGCCCCTTCCCTCTGGGATGCTGATGCTTGTGCTCTTTTGATAGCTGACTCTTCATCCTGTCTTCCTCCTGCAAGAGGTCTCTTCCAGTCAGTCCATCTAAAGGAGCATGCCATGACTTGCATAAGTACCCCACTCAGTACGATTCATGCCAGATTCTAAAGCTCAACATTCACTGCTTTGGCCTGTCAGGGATTATTTATTCAGTCATTCATTAATGAATGTTGACCGAATTACTTAGGCCTGAGAGAGTGAAATGCAATACAAGCTAAAAAATAAAATCAGTTGTTAATATGTTACATGACTTGATTTTATAAAGCTTCCACACCCAGAAAGATAGCAGTCGGCATACTTTGATCAAGGGAAGGAAAAGAGAGGGAAGAAAAAAAAAAAAAGAGGACAGCCTAAGCACTCAAGATGAGAAGGAAGTAAAGCAAGAGGAAAAGTAGAGAACGATCAGAGGGGCTACAGGAAGTCTGGAGGCCCAGTGCAATGACTAAGTACAAAGTTTATGAACAACCACACATACCACAATGTGAAAATGTCAATACCCATATCTATAGTATATGTATGTATGTGTATTAGTTAGGATTCCAATTCCCAATATACCAACCAATTCAAGCTAGCTTAAGCATACAAAAATTCATTATTATTATTAGGATGTGGGTAGTTTTTGTCCTGATTCCAAAGTCAGGAATGCCAATGGCCTAAGGAACCAGAATATAGAAAGCCTAAAAGGCAGCCTACTTACCTGTTTTAGTTTTCTTTCTGTTGCTTTATCCAACTCTGTTTTGCTAGTGAGATATGACTTGTGCTCCTGGTTTTATAATCCTAGATACCTAGAAGACTTGACTGAAAACTTCTCCAAATTCCTAAGGGAAGGAGAAGGAATTTGAGGGACCCTGTTTGGATTAGGTGACAATCACCAAAAAAACTGAAGATCACTAATTCATATTTTGAGGAAGAATTATATGGGAAATAGCACACAGAAGTATTCCTGTTCCTGGAAGAGATATGCCCAATTATAAATTATGAAACTCATATTTTAGAGTTTATGACATTCTCTTCTGAATGTGGTTATCATTGGCCTGTCCCCTAGGACTAAATCATTTCTGGAAATAACTCATAAGCTCTAATTCAGCCACAGGCAAAAGGTCAGAGTCAAAAACAGAGTCTGGAGCAGCACTCACTATAGAACTTCTGGGATCATGGGAATGTTCTATATCTGTGCCACTCAATTCAGTAGCACAGGCTCTGTGTGGTTATTATGTTCTCAAAATATGACTAGAACAATGGAGGGAATGAATTTTTATTTTTATTTCACTTTATTTGACTCAAGTTTGAATATGTGCTAGTGACGACCCAATCAGAAAGCAGAGGGCTAGCTAGAGAGGACCTACTCCCATGGATAGGGCACTTCCTAGATATGGGGAAGTAGTTGTAAGGTGATACCCAAAATCAACTTGATTATTAGCTATCGAAAGTAATGATATATGCATATGAGTTTTTTTAAACTGGGGCAAAAACCTGGAGCATTGTCTAACCCAAAACTAATTCCCATCCAATGGAAAAAAAAAGAAAACTTGAGAATCCTTAGGAAACATTCTGGAATGGTTTAGGAAATTAGGGTATAGAGACAAATGGAATATTATACAGCCAGTAAAAAATGATTAGACTATGGGAAATGGTATAGTGGTTCCTCAAAAACTAAACACAGAATTAACCATATGATCCAGCAATTCTACTTCTGGGTGTATGTCCAAAAGAACTGAAAGAAAGGACTTGAACAGATACTTGTACACCCATATTCATAGCAGCACTATTCACAATAACCACAAAAGGTGGCAATAGCCCAAGTATCCATTGATTGATGAATGGATAAACAAAATGTGGTGTATTCACATATAATGGAATTTTACTCAACTTTAAAATGGAAGGAAATTCTGACACGTACCACATTCATGAACCTTGAAGACATTATGCTAAGTGAAATAAAACAGACACAAAAAGACAAATATTATATGATTCCATTACATAAGATACCTAGAATAGTCAGATTCATGGAGACAGAGAGTAGATGGCGGCTGCTGGGGGGGCAGGAATGGGGAGTTAGTGTTTAATGAGTATAGGGTTCATTTGGGGAAGATGAAAATGTCCTGGAGATGGATGGTGATGATAGTTTCACAACAATGTGAATGTTCTTAATGCCACAGAAATGTATACTTAAAAATAGTTAAAATGGTAAATTTTATGTCAGTTAAATTTAACCACAATAATTTCTTTTAATGGTTAGAATAAGACTAGAAATAATGGGAAATGCATTTGATAGACTATTAGGTACACAGGAGTAAGATAAACTGTTAATGTATTTTAGCTCCTAAAGTATATATGCAAAAAGTGAAAAATCGTATTTGAAAAATATAGTGTGCTGGGATTGTGAGGTTGTTGTTTTTTTTTTTAAGATTTTATTTTTAAGTAATCTCTACACCCAACAACCCCAAGATTAGGAGTCACATGCTCTACAGGCTGATCCAGGCAGGCACCCTTGTGAGATTGTTTTTAATAACAATTTTGCCCCTTTTCATTAATTTCAGGATTTTATATCTCATTTTTTTAAGATTTATTTATTTCAAGTCCCTTCTTTCATAATATTATTTATTATGCACATGCACATGTGTGACGGGAGGGGCAGAGGGAGAGGGAGAGAGAATCTCAAGCAGACTCCACACAGAACACGGAGCCCCACGCAGGGTGGATCCCATGACCCCAAGATCATGACCTGAGCCAAAATCAAGAGTCAGACGCCCAACCAACTATGCCACCCAGGCGCCCGTCTCATTTTTTTTAAATAGGCACACTATAATTCACCAAACTTGACACTGAAAACAAGTATTATTCCCTGAGAGAATCATAAGATACTGAAGGTACAAAGTAAACATTTTGCTTTCACCAGCTTAAACTAAGTAGGAATTTTGAATTTGGTAGGTGTGTTCTGTTTTCTGTTAAAGAGTTAGTTCTTTAAATGGCTAAAGGTAAAACAGAAGACATCATCATTAGTAGTAGTACAAATAGTAGTACTGGGAGTCAAAGATCAAGAAAAACTTCTAGATGTCTAGGCTCCATAATGGGAATACTGATTTAAGTTCAACAGTTGCACGCCCGCCCCCCGCCACCCGGCAATGAATAAGCCAGAAGATTCATGTCTTCCCCTTCACAATGAATTTTTCCTTACTTCTAACACACACACTCCTGATCCAAATTATTTGCCCAGCCTACAGACATAACCTTCACTTGTTCCGCTAGACTTTCCAAATGAACACTACTACAAGTTGCCTATGAGAAGGGGCTATTTTGCCTTCCTTAAAGTTTTATGCCACTGCTGTGAAATGAGAGTTTGTGCTGACTACACAAATTTTTGTTCATTTCAGATCATTGAGGAAGTCACTGAGAAGGCTCAGTCAGGTTATGATCAAAGAGGTTATATTGCCCAAAACGCATTTCCTTTTATCTCTAGACTTAGTCTAACTTTCTGCTACAAACACCTGTTATAAGAGGGCCCAATGGTGGCTGGCATCATGGTGGCCATCCAAATGTGGCCTTATGGGGTTAGAATAAACTGTGATCATTGTGTTCCTCTGTTGGCAGATTAGTAAGTTAATATGTCCAGAGTAGATCAGTGCCTCATAGACAAATTATAGATAACCAAATGGGTGCCTAGCTGGCCCAGTTGGAAGAGCATGTGACTCTTGATCTCAGGGTTGTGAGTTCAAGCCCCACAAGGGCATGGAGCCTACTTAAAAAAAAAGAAAAAAAAGATAACCAAGCACACTAGAGTCTGATATACATCCCCAGAATGCAAGTCTGTTAATTTACTATATCACTTTTAAGTGACTGAAATTCCCCTGTCTACTATTCAAGACAAAGTTTTTCATATCAAGATACCTAGGAAACTAATAATCTGAAAGTTGCTTTGAATTATTAAATGGTAAAAAGGAACTTTAGTGAGTAGAACTTTTATATCCTTCCCCACAACATATATCCAAACTTTAGTGTTCCTTTTTCCTAGACTGCGCTGAATAAACACTGCAAACATCTCTCTAGTATCTCTTTTGTTTTTAGGCTGACATCTCTAGGCTGAATTTAATGCCTATAGTAAGACTAGCTGAACCATGATCTTCTGAAGACCTAACTTTATCCATTATATCTTAATTTGTATGGATTTTAATCTACATGTGAAAGTTCTCAAGGTGTTTTTTTTTTTTTTTAACCAGTTTTGAGTGATGCCATGGGATAAATTGTGTCTCCCAAAGTGTATATGTTGAAGTCCAAATGCTAAAGTACTTCAGTATGTGACTGTGTTCGGAGATAGGGTATTTTCCCCTGCCAGCTTTACTGAGGCACGATTGACAAATAAAAGCTGTATATATTTAAGTAATACAATGTGATGTTTAGATATATGTATACATTGTAAAATGATAAACACAATCAAGCTAATTAACATATCCATTAGCTCACATAGTTACCACTTTACTGTGTGTGTGTGTGTGTGTGTGTGTGGTAAGAACTCTTGAGATTTACTCCCTTAGCAAATTTCTTTTTTTTTTTTAAAGTTTGTTTAAGTAATCTCTACACCCAACATGGGACTCGAACTCATAACCCTGAGACTGAGAATTACATGCTCTTCTGACTGAGCCAGCCAGGCACCCCTCTTAGCAAATTGCAAGTATACTTTATATTATCATTGACTGTAGTTATCATGCTGTACTTAGACTTCTAGAACTTATTCATCTTATAACTGAAAGTTTATACCCTTTGATCAATACCCACCCCCTTGCTCCCCGACCTCTGGTAACCACCATTCTCTCTGTACTATGAGTTAACTTTCTTTTATTTATTTATTTTTAAAGTTTGATTTATTTAAGTAATCTCTACACCCCACATGGGGCTTGAGCTCATGACCCCGAGAACAAGAGCTGCACACTCCTCCAACTGAGCCAGCCAGGTGCTCCTGCTATGAGTTCAACTTACTTTTAGATTCCACATGTAAGTGAGATCATGCTGTATTTGTCTTTCTGTGTCTAGCTTATTTCACTTAGTGTAATGTCCTCTAGCTTCATCCATGTTGTTACAAAGGGCAGGATTTCCTTCTTTCTTATGGCTGAATAAAATTTCATTATATATATCTCATCTTTTTCATCCATTTTCTGTCAATACTTAGGTTGTTTCCCTATCTTGACTACAGTGAATAATGCTGTAAAGAACATAGGAGTACAGATATTTTTTTCTAGACAGTGATTTTATTTCCTCTGGACATATACCCAGAGGTAGAATTCCTAGATCATATGGTAGTTCTTTTTAGTTTTTTGAGGAAGCTCCATACTGTCTTCCGTTGTGCCTGCACAAATTTACATTCCCACCAACAGTGCTTCCTTCTTCACATCTTCACCAACACTTCTAATTTTTTGTCTTTTTGGTAGTAGCCAATCTGACCAGTGTGAGGTGATATCTCACTGTGGTTTTGATTTGCATTTCCTGGATGATTAATGATATTGAGCATCTTCTCATGTGCTTGTTGGCCAGCTATATGTCTTCTTTGGAAAAATGTCTATTCAAGTCCTCTGCCCATTTTTAAATTAAATTATTTGTTTTTTATATTAAGTTGTGTAAATTCTTTACATATTTTCAATATTAACCTTTTATCAGATGAATGATTTGCAAATATCTTCTTCCATTTAGTGGGTTGCCTTTTTGTTTTGCTGATGGTTTCCTTTACTGTGCAAAAGCTTTTTAGTTTGATGTAATCCCATTTGTTTATTTTAGCTTTTGTTGCCCTTGCTTGAGGAGACTGGTGCAAAAAAAATATTGCTAAGACCAATGTCTATGTTTTCGTCTAGGAGTTTGACGGTTTCAGGTCTTACATTCAAGTCTTTAAATCCATTTTTAATTTAAATGGAATTTGATCTTAACTGTGGGGTCAGGGAGGGCTTCCTGGAGGCAGGACACATTAGTGCATAGTTTAGGAACTCCAGCCTTATCCCCTTTGCCCTTTAGCCCCTTAAATTCCTTCAGACGGTTGACTCTTTAAAATGATGAATTTCAGTAGAATGGCAGACCAGATTCCCTAAACATTTTTGTTGCGTAACAGCTACTAATGATGGTTAAGATACTTAAATTTTCTTTGGAAGTGCATTGCTGAGATGATATAAAGTAAAGCAGTTGATATAAAGTAAGCAGTCCTCAGAAGCCAAAACAAGTAGAAAAAGGAATGCCAAGAAATAAGATAGCACTGAAATGCCAGTCCCTTATGTTACTAAGCTTTGACTTTGGTGGCTATACAAGATATGCACTCAGGACACCAGATGACCACGTTATGGAGTCTCAGAAGAGAACCTTGAATAACGCCACATGTCAAGGACAACATCATCAGTGAAGTGGTTGAAGACGTAAAGGGGGGAAAAAACACAAATACAAACTTTTCCAAAGATGGGGGTGGAGTGGGGGAGGAGGGAGCAGCAGGGAAATTTGCCTGGATCAACATTGGAGCAGAGGGAAGAGAGGGAAATTTTTCCCTGAGAATTTGCAGCCATATGTCAGACTTCATGCATGTTTGTGGTCCAATTCATAATAGCCGGGTGATGTACAAAACTGCAGGCCAGTTATCTTAAATTGGTTCTAGGGTGACATTCCCCCAGGCAACAGAGAAAGTAACTGCAAATTCTTTCTGGAGGAAAGCAACCTCAACCTAACCAACAAAGAAGTTTGACAAATAAGGTCTGTTGAAAATACAATGATAATTGAACAAATAAACAAAACAGGAAAACAAAGCATCAAGAGTGGGAGCCAACAGAAACAGAGGACACCAGGATCAGACCAACATGATGTTTATATGGTGGAATTGACAGATTTGGAATGCAAACCTTTTTGTAGGTTTCCTAGAATATGAGGGACTAGATTATTCAGACCAGCCCCATTACTGAAAGTCACAACAAATACTGTCCAAAAGAAAAAATAATAATAAAAGAAACTTTAAAGCACTGAAAACAAGGTAAAACCCAAATAAAATAAGAGCCAGAGAGGACCCTGAAATTGCTTTTGCCTTGAGGGCATTTTCCATTCCAGACAAACTTGAACTTTGGGTTTTGACAGCCTCCTGGGGCAAAGGGGACAGAAGTCAAAGCCTACGGCCACCTAGGTTGGGAAGGCTAACAGGAGGGTCTCTTCACATTAAGGTGGCCCCCCAAAGGGTGAGGGGGAGCCAGGAATTGGGGGTTATAGAAGTAACCTCACTTCTCTTCCTCCCCCCAGGGGACTATGAGAAGGTTGTCCTTATCTAAGAGAGCAAGAAGAGGGGGAAACAGTAAAAAGCACACACATCCTAGCCTTGCCTGGATTTGCACTTCAAGAGTACATTACCTGAAACCCTTAATGTGGTTTAAAGTATCCCTAGGCTAATTGCGCCCCTAGACAACTAGGAGAAGTAAATACGATTTCTCTCTGGAAGATTGCCCCTTCATCTAAGGCTTTAAGGAGATCCTACAAGTAAATTCTCAAGGATAATGAGAATATTCCTTTTCTATTGCTGCTGTGACAAGTTACCACAGACTTAGTGGCTTAAAACCACACAAATTTATTACCTTAGTGTGCTGAGTGTCAGGAGTCGACAGTGGGTCTCCCTGGGCTAAAATCAGGATGGCCCCAGGGCTGCGTTTCTTCTGGCAGGAGACTCTAGGAGCAGCATCCGTTTCCTTGCCCTTCCTCAGTTTCTAGATGCTGTCCCCATTCTTTGGCTGGTGCCTCCTTCTTCCATCTCCGAAGCCAGCAAGGGCAAGTCCAGTCCTTCTCACATCAAACCACTGACACTGCTTTCCTTGGTACACTTTCCCTTACATCTCCTGCCTCCTTCCTTCACTGAGAAGGCCCCCAGTGATCACGTGCCCACAGTATAAAAGACAACTTCCTTAACTTGTATTTCTTTTTTTTTTTAAGATTTATTTTTTTAAGATTTTATTTTATATTTTTTTATTTTTAAGATTTTATTTATTTATTTGACAGAGAGAGAGAGAACACACAAACACAGGGAGCAGCATGCAGAGGGAGAGGGAGAAGCAGGCTTCCCTCTGAGCAGCGAGCCTGACGCGGGGCTCGATCCCAGGCCCCTGGGATCATGACCTGAGCCAAAGGCAGACACTTAACCAACTGAACCATCCAGGCGTTCCTTATTTGATTATTTTAGAGAGAGAGAGAGCACCAACTCATGCACACATGTGAGCAGGGAGCGGGGGGGAGGCAGAGGGAGAGAGAGAGAGAGAATCCTCAAGCCGACTCCCCACTGAGGGCAGAGCCCCATGTAAGACCCTGAGATCGTGACCTGAGCCAAAATCAAGAGTCAGATGCTTAACTGACTGAGCCACCCAGGCGCTCCCCCCACCCTAACTTGTATTTCAATCAGGATCTAAAAAACAAATGTTAACTAGACCTATTGTGGTGATCATTTCACAAATATACAGTATACAAATATTGAATCATGTTGTACACCCAAAAGTAATGTTTTATGTCAATCATATCTCAATAGATAAATAAAAAATAAAAAACAAAAAACAGCTATAGAAAATATTAAACATTCCTTTCAAAATCAGGAATAGGGAAGAATGTCCATTATTACCACTTCTATTCTACATTATCTTGGAAGCTCAAACCAATGCAGCAAAATAAAGAAATGAAAATTCCAAGAATTGAAAAGAAAAATGAAGAAAATATTATTTTAATTGACATAATTATCTATCTAGAAAACTTAAAAAACACCCAGAGATAAATTATGGAATTAATAGCAGTTCAAGACGATTACATTTCTATATTCCCACATATGGAAATTATATTAGAAAATCTAATCAACTATAAAAATATATATATCATGTAAAATAGCAACCAAAGCAGTGCGGGGTATTGCCCTTCCTGCTATGATGAAATACTGACACCACATTTGACCTTTTATATGAACAACCAGAAAATGTGCAAATTATATGCAACAACTGTTTTCAGACATTGGGCAACAGACCCGGAGGGATATAAAAATGTTCTCCCGGGGCACCAGGGTGGCTCGGTTGGTTGAGCTTCCGACTCTTGATTTCGGCCCAGGTTGTGATCTTGGGGTGGTGAGATGGAGCCCTGCATTGGGCTCCCCGCTCAGTAGAGGGTCCGCTTCCCCTCTCCCTCTCCTTCTGCCCCTCCCCCCTGCTCCTGTGTGCCCGTGCTCTCTCTCTCTCTCTCAAATAAATAAATCTTAAAAAAAAAAAAAAGTTGTCCCAATGATTCCTCTACTTTCTGCCTGGCAGCTCTTTTAGGACCACAATTCAGGGAGGGAAACTCAAACAGAGCATGGAAATCTTGCTGAGTTGAAGAGACAGAGATTAGATTTTAGAAAGATGGTGGAATTTGCAGAACAAGGTATTATGTAGAGAGGAGTAATCTATGTGAAGAAAGGACTCTAGAAATTGGCAGAGAGGTCACCTTAAGTTTTGGCTAGATACAAAGCAGCCCATGTTCAGAGTAAAACAATACAAGGCCAGGCAAAGAAAAGCACTTGGGAGGGGGCGCCTGAGTGCCTCAGTCAGTTAAGCTCAGGTCATGATCCCCAGGGTCCTGGGATGGAGCCCCACATTGGGCTCCCTGCTCGGCGGGAAGCCTGCTTCTCCCTCTCCCACTCCCCCTGCTTGTGTTCCCTCTCTCTCTGTGAAATAAATAAATAAATAAAAATCTTAAGAAAGAGAGAGAGAAAGAAAGAATGGAAGGAAGAAAGAAAAGCACTTGGGAGTTGAAAACCGAACAATTCCCAGAACCGGGGGATATTTTAATTCTCATCAGCCAGAGCGGGGAAACGTTACTGATGGCCTGGAAAGTGCTGTACATTCGCATGCATGCACACACGCACACACACTGATGCGTATGTCAAAGCAACCCAAGAACCAGCTGAAAGAGCTCCCAGTGGCCAAAGCAGAAACAACGTGAAGAAAATAAAGTAGTATTGAATTATAATCTAAACAAAAATGATAAGCACATTCATGGAAGGAAGACTCAATATTATTAAGATGACAATTCTTCTCAGAATGAGTTGAAGGTTTAATGCCAATTTTTAAAAAACAGATTTCCCTGGAAATCTACAGACAGATTCCACATTTTCTACAAAGATGAAAAAGATTTAGAATACCTGAAATAATTTTAAACAAATCAGGAGGACTTACACTGACTGATCTAAAAAATTATTATAAAACTACAACTTGAGGACAATGTGGTAGTGGAGTACCAATAAGCCCATAGATGAAAAAAGGAGACGAGAAAATCCACAAATCCATAAATACGTACATGCATACATTCATACCTATTTCCACATAGATATAGTTTATTAATTTTCAACAAAGGCACCAAGGTAATTCATATTCTTTTCAATAAATGGTAATAAAAAAGGGCAATCCATACAGAAAAATAAGCACATGCCTCAATCCTTGCAGCACACTCTAGAGAAAAATTAAAAGGAGAAGAAGGAGTACCTGGAGGCAGATGGGATTGGGGGTAATGAAGACCACAGGGATCACAACCATGGCTACTTCTGATTAATTCTCCAGTTTCACTGTTTCCTCTGACTCCCCTGTCCATGGTTTCAGTTCCTGGAATGCAATATTCTATGGTTTGATTCTAGACATCGCCATGCTATTTCATTTTACTGGTACGCCTTCTACACAGTTGTATCTCATCTTTATTTGGGTAACTCCTATTCATTTTTCCTTTCCTTTTCCTTTTGATGAACTGGTAAATACATACTATATATAATACATGAAAGATACAGAGATTTAAAAATGAACACCTGTATAACCCACTTCAGAAAAGGACTCGATATTAGCTAGGAGCACTCACAGACTCAGAATCCAGGAAAGTTCACAGTATGATTTATTACAATGAAAGGATACGAAGCAAAATCAGTAAAGGGAAAAGGCACAAGGAAACCAGGTGCAAGCTTCCAAGAGTCCTCTCCCAGGGGAGTCACATGAGACATGTTTAATTCTTTTTTTTTTTTAAAGATTTTATTTATTTGACAGAGAGAGACACAGTGAGAGAGGGAACACAAGCAGGGAGAGTGGGAGAGGGAGAAGCAGGCTTCCCGCTGAGCAGGGAGCCCGATGTGGGGCTCGATCCCAGGACCCTGGGATCATGACCTGAGCCGAAGGCAGACGCTCAACGACTGAGCCACCCAGGCGCCCTGAGACATGTTTAATTCTTCCAGCAAAGAGGTAACACGAGTTGTTGCCTATCATGAAATATTGCTTATCAGGGAAGCCCATTAGATACTCAGAGCCCAGGGTTTTTACTGGAGGCTGGACGCATAGGCTCCAAGACTTGTGAAAGGAAAGCAGGTGTTTGATATAAATCACATGGTTTGTAGCTAGGCACAGTGAGCCACTCTTATCAGGCAATGGTGGGAACTCTCCCAAGATGAAATCCAAGCTCCCAGACAACAGCCACAGTCTAAACTCGCAAGCAGATTTTTCTAAGGATAGTAGTCTCAGACCTGCTGTTAATGTATTCTGCCACCCACTTCCTGTTTATCCCCATCCCAAAACCTGTCACCCTTCATCCCAAACACTCCCCCCTCCTCGTTCACCAAGTAATCTCCACGTTAAACTCAAATTCCATTAATAAAGTAATGGATGATTAAGTTATAAGGCAGAAGGTAATTTAAAGATGTTACTTTACTCAATTGAACATTGTATTTTATCTTCAACAGATACGTGTAGAGAATCGATTACTTTCTTGGAAGGGATGAACATGAATGTAGACACACTTGTCTGTTCATGTGTCATAGTTTTTAGTTACCATAGATTTATGTTGTTTTAATATCTGATAATGTCAGTTCCCCTAATTAATAGTCTTAGTTTTCCAAATTTCTTGACAATTCTAACTCTTCTTATTTCCTATTTGGAATTTAGAAACGTACTACATAGTGGTAACCAAAAAATTGCTTTTAGGGATTCTCATTAAATTTACATATGGCTTTGGATTTGGCTTTATTTTTTCCCAGATGGCTACTAAATTGTCCCAAATCATTTACTGAAAAGTTCATGTTTTTCCCAATGATTTGAGAAACAATCTTTCTCATATGTGAAGTTACCATACATTGTCCTATTCTTTTCTATATTTTGTTCATTAATATGACTACTGCTATTTTAATATTTTAGCCTTTTATAATATATTTTATTACATGATATGGTTGGTTCCTCCTTATTGCTCTTTTATGTCAGGGATATCCTGTCTATCATTCCTTGATTCTTTTCCCCTATGAAACTTTAGAATCCATTTGCCTACTACCATACATATCCATAGATATTTTTATTGGGATCCTACTAATTTACAGATGAATTAGGGAGAACTGACATCTTTTTGAGGTTGAGTCTTCTGTGGAAAGATAGACAATAACCAAAATAAACAAGCTAAATATATGATAGGTTATTTGTTGATAAGTGCTAAATAAAGCAGGGAAGGAGGCTAGAAGGTGGGGGTAGAGGTTGCTATTTTGAACAGAGAGACTCACTGATATTTTAGTGTAGACCCCAACAAGTGGAAGGAGGGAGTCCTGCTCCAGACAGAGCTAGTGGCAAGTTCAAAGGCCTTCAAGGGTTGACCTTTACCAGGAGCACAAATAGCTCATGCACAGTAACAGGAGAACATGCAGAGCCTCCAAGCCGAGATGCAGTTTGATGGGCAGATGTGGTGGTTGGCTGGTGCAGAAAGGCTCCTGTTTTCTTAGTGAAATAGGAAGCTGTGCAGAGTGAGGATTTGGAAGGCAGTGTAAGAGGAGAAGGGGACTATGGTATTAAGGGCAGAAAGCATTAAGGGACTATTCAAGAACAGTGACTGCGAATTCCAAGTGAGAACTGGTTAACATTCCCTAAACACATTCAGCCACGTGGGTAGAGGCACAGTAGAAGCAAGAGTTGGACTTAGTTGTGACTTAACCAAGCAGGAGCCACAAAGAAAGAGAAGGACAAGGCAATTGAGGATGATATATTCAGGGATGACGATGGTGACCATGAAATTTCAGCTGGATACGGAGAGAAATGTGCACAAGAGGGGGCTGGTCGTACCTCCAGCTTCCATAAAACATGCACAAGTCACTTAACTCTGTTAAGGATAAAATGTCTATCTCTTGAGTATATTAAAATAAATAAAGGTAAAAGTATTAATAAAAAAAGTATTAATAAAAAATAAAAAAAAGTATTAATAAAAATAAAAAAAATTTTGTTAACTCACTTAACAAAAAAGAGAAACATTTAACATTTCTTGTGAAATGTATCCCTGGGTCTTTTAAACTAGAATATCAGAATTATTTTGTAAAATTTATTGTAAAACTAGCTTTCTAGAGATTATCCTTCAAACTATCAAACAGCAAAGAAACCACTTAATTATTTTAATTAATTAAAAGAAACTAATTACTAGTATTCTTACAAACCTGAACATTTTTATATTCCTAGAAGTTATCATGTAGCCAAGAATGCAGTGATGGTTAAAGACTCTCTTATTAAATTTCAACATCAATCATAAAAGAAGTTCAACCCTTGTAGCATTCAAATAATTCTTGATAATCTGTGATATTAAAGACAGGAATGGCATGAATAATTGAAATTCACAGAAAATGGAGAAAATTTAGCTAACAGTTAAGATAATTGTTCCATCAGAAGCCCAAGCCTCTTCAGTTTTTGTTATCCCAGAATAGCAAAGCTGATTAATCACCATTTTATATTCTCTTTCTTCCCTTGCAAAGGATATGAGAAGTAAAATGGTAGGCTATAAGACATATCCTAGGCCTTGTTGAAATCAAAGCCACAATTTGTAGAGCACTGATTAGTTCTCTGGAAATAGCAAGTTGATTTTTTTTCATCTATAACTTAATAAAGCATCAAACCCATATTTCCTTCCTCCTCACTCATATTTCATAAAATCTCAAAGTTGAAAAGATAATAAACATATGCCAGTGCTTAATTCCTATGTGAATTTTTGACAAGAGGTCATTTAGTTTTCTGTTTGGGGGGTGCCAGTGATGGAGAAGTCCAATTTATTATTCAATTTATTTCAGCTCTGTTTGCCATTAAGTTCCATCTCAAACTGAGCCCTAATCTGTTTCTATATTACTTTCACCAGCTTATCTAAGTCCTGTAGCCCAGAGTCGCTCTGTGCAGGTTTGGCTTCTCTTTCATGGTATCATCTTTAGAGAACATTTTTAAAAACTGTCATATTTTTTCTCAACATAAACAACTATACTTTCCACCACTTCTTTTAGGTATTCTTCCTATGATCATCTCACCAACCAAACCACTGTCTTCAGATCTGCTCAAAGGATAATTTTCTTCCTAAATAGTGGTTCCCCAAACTGAACACAATACTATGAATAAGGACTGCCCAATGCAGAGAGGACCAGACCTATGAAGAGCACTATTCTATGTCTATTTGGATGACTTAAAATTCCATTTGCTATTTTTAGCATCTATATCACATCATATTTGTGCTCGTAAGCTATGCTGCTGTGTGCTTGGTTTCTTGGACAAAGTCCTGGATGTTACACTTGCCCATATATATTTTTAAAAGATTTTATTTATTTATTTGAGAGAGAGAGGCAGACGAAGAGGGAGAAGCAGGCTCCGGATGTAGGGCTTGATCCCAGGACCCCGGGATCATGACATGAGCCAAAGGCAGGCACTTAACCGACTGAGTCATCCAGGCATCCCAACACTTGCCCATATTAAACTTTGTTCATTTATATTAAATCCATCATTCCAACCTACCACCTTCTTAAAAATTCTGTCTCTGTCAAATCTATTAGTCTTCTAGTTTTACCTCATTTGAAGAGGTAAAATTTGTCATTATATCAATTGCTATAAAAACAGTCTGATTACTAAGGACTCTGTTCTTCACCTTTCCCAGCTCGAATCAAACAGCGCTATTTCAATCTTTTCTGATTACTCCATTGAATACAAATCCACCCATGTCGCATCATCTTGTCTATAAAAGCATCATGCAATGCTGATACATTCCTTCGAAATGCTAGTATTCCTTTTGTGAATCATCTTTTTCAAAAAAAGATTTTATTTATTTATTTGACAGAAAGAGAGAGACAGAGAGTGTACAATCAGGGGGAGAAGCAGGCTCTTGGCTGAGCAGGGAGCCTGATGCAGGACTTGATCCCAGGACCCTGGGATCATGACCTGAGCCAAAGGCAGACGCTTAACCGACTGAGCCACCCAGGCACCCCCTTTTGTGAATCATCTTTAAGTGTGACTCTATGGTGGGATCACAGCTTTAAGACTGCAGCTAAAGACTACCCCTTTGTGATTTAAGGCACCACAAAATGACTTAGAGTCTTCTGGTGCAAGATAATGGACCGAGCACATACATTTGCCTCATGTCCTTTCCAAGACCCCACTGATATGACACTATGGAAATGTACAAAGTTAAACACTCTAAGAGGGAAGATTGGGGGACTTATCAGCAGATAAGAAAGTTCAAACAAATTCTGAAAGCTCAACTGGGTGCCATGGAGCTCAACCTATAGTTCGGTGGGGTAGCAGTATAGTTGGGAGACCAGCAGAACCTACAAATCAGGAGTGGCGTGCAAAGTGGGACTGAAAATACAGAAGAGCTATGCCAGTTGACTCCCTACTTTCCTACCTCACCCCCTGGAGAGGCTGTATCACAAAAAAGAAAAAATCTGATTCCTAAGGAAGATATTCAAAGATGTAAGTTTTCCAAGGGAAGTCTTAAGTTTGACTCCTTGGCTGCTAATGATGAATTATAGCATGCTCCTTCACATGTCCCTCCATCATACAATGACTTCCCATTTAGGGAAAAAGAGTCATCCTTATTTTTTTAAAAGATTTTATTTATTAATTTATTTATTTTAGAGAGTGCGAGCAGGGGGAGGGGCAGAGGGAACCAGAGGGAGAATCCCGAGCAGACACCACACTGAATGTGGAGCTGGTGGGAGGAGGGGAAGCTGGATCCCAAGACCCCGAGATCATGACCTGAGCCAAAATCAAGAGTTGGGCGTTCAACCAATTGAGCCACCCAAGCACCCCAGCTTATCATTCTTACGTAGCAGAAGGAAAAACCCATAGCAACTACATGAAACAACCCATCACATCTTTTATTCTTAAATATAAAGAAACTATCAAGGATCAACAGATGTATGAGGGAAAAAAGGCAACATGAAAGAGCTAGACCAAGATACCAACCCCCCCAAAAAAACCCCGGAGGAAACAGATAATTCATGAAACAGGAGAGAGCTTAAAATAAAACTAATTATTTTCAAGAAAATATCATATACATAAAACAGAATAAAATACCTTGAGAAAGGAATGGTGTAAGAAAGGGCTACCAGAAACAAAATATATATATATATATATATAGGAATGCCACAGCTAAAATATTTCAATAGAAATGGAGGGTAACAGTGAAAAAACAAATCCACAATACCTCTCAAACTTAAATGTGCATAAGAAACACCTGGGGATCTCATTAAACTGCAGAGACTAATTCAGTGGTTCTGAGGTGAGACCTGAAGTTCTACATTTCTAATGAGCTCCCAGGTGAGGCCAGTGCTGCTGGGTTATGCACACACTTTGAGTAGAAAAACCAGAAAAAAGGAAGGAAAAAAGAGAGTCTAAAATTATAAAACAGAAAATAGGAGAGAAAGACCATTAAGGAGAGCCAACGTATGCAAACTAATTGGAGTCTCAATTAGAGAAAATATTGTCAAAGAAATAATAGAAGAAAACTTCTAGAATTGGAAAGGGATTATTCAAGTCTTTGGACTAAAAGGGCTCATTGAGTGCTGAGTAGGATGAATTTTAAAAAGATCCACTCCCAGGGGCACCTGGGTGGCTCAGTTGGTTAGGCATCCAACTCTTGATCTCCGCTCAGATCTTGAGCTCAGGGTTGTAAGTTCAAGACCCGATGGAGCCCACTTTAAAAAAAAAAAAAAAAAAAGACTCTCTCCTAGGCTCATTTCACACATAATTTCAGAACATTATAATAGAAATAAATATAAAGATCCTAAAAACCTCCAGAGAATAGTTATTAGAACTACAAAGAAACTTGGAAGAGACAGGTATAAAAATTGTCTTAGATGCATTGGATGCCAGCAGGCAATGCCTTTGACATTCTGAGCATAAAAACTAGGGACTTGAATTTTTTAGATCCAGTTGCTCTTGATCATTCAAGTTAGGACAGAATAATGATATAGCCAAGATACAGTAGATACTGAAGTTTGACTGACCCATTTCCATTCCCCAAATCCTTCTGCCCTGCCTGCTTCTCCAATAGAGGCTGGTGAATCCCACAATTTGTATCCAAGCTTTGTGCAGTTAGCAGTGGCCATGAGACATAGGTCTAGAGAGCAAGAGACAGGCAAAAGTCTGAAGAGGGTATTTTAGGGAATTTTTGTCCAGGTCCATGTATGGTTCAAAAATATTTTTGTTTGTTGGTTAAGTAGCTATTTCTGTGAATTTATTAGTCATGTTACTTACAGCATCTGTAATTCACTATTTTTAGTATGCTTTATCAATAAATTTCAGTGACCATCTTTTAAAGGCTACAATTGCCCATTTACATATCTGATTCTTCTGGAATTCTACTAGTTGCTGTTTCTCTCTCTTAAGGCATTAGAAATTGTATCTTGATTATTTTGTTAGTTTTAATGCTCCATTTTTCTTTAGAGCTGAAGGCAAAAAATATTATCAGTGTGGCCGAGCAGATGGCGGTGTGACAGAGGGCAAGGAGCTAGAGTTCTATCTGAGGAAAATCAAAGCCTGGAGGGGCAAATAAATCTTCCTCCCTCCTATCTTCAGTCATGTAATGAAGGTGTTTATTGTTCAAAAAAATTATATTTTGTCATATTAAAATTAATCTCCTGGCTTTATTTTGTTTCATTAGTGTCCAATATGTATCTGTACCCATCCCTTTATCTGTAGACTTTTTGCATATTTTTTCTCATAGACAGTTTGTTATATTTTGCTTTTTAATCCAGTTTTAGGAATCTTTTTGTGTTTTTATTTACATTACTTAAATGTAATAACATATTAGGAGGCTATACCATCTTATTTAATATTTTCTAATTATTTCTCTTTTCTATTTTTTATTGAATAGATCCAGATTTTGAGAGGGGATATCAAATAGAAAGATATTTATGATATTCTAATTTTTTTTAGGTGGTTGCCACTAAATTATTAAGATCAATACTTGTTTATTTTTCTCCATCAATTTCTTTTATTTTTTTAAGGATTTTTAAAAATTTAAGTAACTGGAAATAGGAAACCAGATTTGGGGGGGGAGAGAGGCTGGAACAAATAATGGCTACCTCCTCCCCAGCAGAACAGGGGGAGAAGGCGGCCCCTACACCTTCCATGGTCAACACAGGCCCCCTTCCCCACTCTGTTGTAGCATCCTAGGGGCAGGGCCCTACCTTTCCTGGGACTGGGGTGGTTGGTAACCCAGACTACCTTGCCTCAGGTATCTTGGAAAAGGGGAACTTGGGCAGAACAGGAGAAGGCAATGAGGATGAACGTTTGGAGCTGGTCACAGCAGGAGTAACAGATGTCTAAGAACGGAAACATTGAGCAAAACCAACACAACTGTCCAGAGATAGTTTGTGAACAGAGAAAAAATGGAACCAGAACCTTGGGGGGTGGGGAGGAGCAGAGGTGTGGGAGTGGGCAGGGCTAGCTCCTTGCTATTAGTGCCCCCTGTGAGGAAAGGGGAAATTGAGGCATAGGGTGGAAGAGGATGGGGTTGGGCAGCGGCTCCAGCCCACCTCAGGTGGCTGCCACAGGGACCCTGGCCTCCTGGACCTGGCCTGGATAAAGGCTGGACTGCATTTTCATTGCTGCAATAGCTTCCAGGGTGGGAGTGGGTGGGCTGGAGCCCATTTAGAGAGGGTAGTGGGCTCCAACCCCTCCTGCCTTCCTTCCTGTGCCCTCAAGGTGGCTGTCCAACCTAGAGCAAGGACTAGACAAGGTGGGTAGGAAGAAAATGGTGTGAGCCGCCTCTGGTAAGACACAGGTTGGTTGGGGGCATCATGCCGCCAGCGTCCCTCCCCACTGGCCACACACCTGCTGCAGCCAGTGTTGTGGCGTGAGTGGGGCAGATCAGAACGAGATGGGGCTTGGGCCCCTTGTAAGGCCGGGGAGCCCCGCCCCACCCCGCAAGGTCCCTTAGTGGGAAGCCAGAGGGAAGAGTGGGGAAGCAGAAGGGACCCCTAAACCCAGTCAGCTATGTCCCCACCGCTGAGTGTGGGGACGCAGCAGGGGCGGGGGCAGCAAGGTGGGAAGTGGGCTTTGTCTGGGAGGGCAGGCGCGTGGGTGAGAGGCGTCCTGGAAACTCAGACCAAAGGAAAATTGCTCCGCACTCGGCCTCAGGGCCCTGCAGCAGGCGGATGGCTGGGGTGCGTGGGCCCGGGGGAGGGGGGGGGCGGAAGGGGTGGTGGCGGTGGGAGCGGAGCCGAAGCTGTGCAGTCCCAGAAGGAAACTGCCCCTTTGGCGAAGAAGCAGGCAACCCGACCGTCACTGCTCCTCCTTTGAGGATTCCTGCAAGATGCCCTCTTCTTCCTCCTTCTCCAGTTTTTTTGGGGGGGATCTGCCCTTTGGTTTCCTCCCTGGAGTCGTGGTAGTTTTCCGGGTCTGGACAGCACCCTTGTTCTTGCTCCCTTTTGGTGGTGGCACTTGGCTGGGTTCCCCGCTCCTTATGGGAGCCATCCGGGACCAAAGCTGCTTGAGCGGCCTGCCCCACCCCGCTTCTCCGTGCTTGAAGGCCAAGGGCGGGCTGGACGTCCAGCCCGGCTAGCTCATCCTGCCTTCTCTCTGGGGCAGGTGGACGAGCCATGGCTAGGATGCGGGCGCTGGGCCGGCCGTGGCTGGTAGCAGCACCAGCGCCGGAAATAGCCCGGGCTCCCAGTCCCGACTGGGGGACTCTGTCCACTTCTTGGACTTACCAACATCTCTGTCTTCTAGCAGACTTTCATCTCTCTTTTATCATCCCAGTTCTTCCCACATCGTGCCACCCCTGCCCTCACTACTTTGATATTTACAATTCAGGTTCTGGGTTATTATAGATCTACTTTTTTTGTTCCTTTCTCTTTTAGACCAGAGACTATGTCACTAAGTCACTTCCATATGTCCTGTGTTATTCTCATTTTTTTCCTTACTGAGATATTTCTTCCAAGAGTGCTTCCGGAGTGACCTTCTATATCCGTACCTGCTTTTAGTTCCATGACAGTTTAGCTGAATGCAAAATTCTGTGTTTGAAGTTTATCTCTTCTGATATTTTCAAAATGTTTGCCATCGTCTTTTCTATATCCAATGTTGCTTTTGAGAAGTTTTGTATTAATCTGATGCTTGTTCTTTTGTGGGTATTTTGCTCTTTTTCTGTGTACTTTTATAATTTTCTCTTTTTGATGTTTAAAATGAACATGTCATCCTGTTTGACAGTTTAGTACCCTTTGGATCTTAGATTTTTCAGCTTTAATTATGGAAATTTTCTCAGTTATTATTTCTTTATAATTAAAGAATTGTATTTCCTCCTTCTGGATCTCCTATTACATGAATGTTGACAGGTTTACATGATAATGTTTTAAAATTTTTCTAACTTTTTTCTACCTGAAGTCTTCTAAAGGACTTCTGGTCTTCTAAAGAGGAGACAAGTCCTAGTTGGCTCAGGCCTTTCCGGTTTTAGTACAGAAAGTTTAGACAATGAAACTCTTCAGTACTTAGTAAAACAGGATGTTTGGTCACTCTGCTTCCAGGTAAGACAGGTTGAACCCATTTTTTGTGACTTAATGATGCATATTGAGTTCCTTTTTTCAACTATTGTTTTTCATATCCTATATTTCTATTTGGTTCTCCTTTAGTACTGTTCTCACTTCATGTTGCTAAAATCCTTTGTTCTTTCTCTGAGGGAGGCTTATTTTGAAATAGTAATCTATATATGCCATAAATTCTACTTTAAGCGATAAGGTTTTCTTAAATTGCTGTTGTGTCTTCCTCTCCCATGTTTGGTGTTGTCCTGAGAATATCAGCTACTTTGACTGGGAATGAGGTCTAGTGTAATGAGCAGAAGCCCAAGTTTTGCTTCCTACTCATGTGGGTTAGTTTAAGGTACAAGGATGTGTGTGTGTGTGTGTTTGTCTGTCTATATGTGTATGTGTGTGTGTGTGACTTTATCTCAGGATGAAGAGCCCCTGGGCTCATAGTCTACGCCTGACCACTGCCTCCTGCCCCTCATCTGCTCTCCCCAGCTAAGGCAAGCATGTCCTGAGAAACGCTCCTTTGATCTCTGCCCAGGCACTGCTCTTTTCAGGAGTATCTCCCACCTGGATCATAACCCTCTACACCATATACACATGAGCTAGTGCTCATGGTCTGGGGGAAGGAGGAGAGAAGCTCAAGGGCCTCAGGTTGGCCAACACTGTTTGAACTTTTCCCTGAACCCAAATGGCTGCCACTCTCATGTCATCCTACCAACCTGGCCAGTGTGAGGTTTCCATTCCTTCCTTGCCTTGCAGAGTGAGAATGTGGGCAGGAGAGTTCTAGGGCAATGTAGTGGAGAGAACAGAGTTCAGGTCAAATTCTCCTCCAGTTACTCTCTGAGCCCCACACTCCCACTTTCAGCCTATTTCTGCCCCAAACTGCTGTTTCCTCTCAAACTATATCCCAACTGCTTCCTGCCTCCCCAAGGGTTTCTCCAGTTTTACCATAGTTTTTCAGACCAACACAATTCTTTCCTTCTTCCAAGGCATCTTCTGGTTTGGGTTGGGGAAAATGAACTAGTTTGCCATTGTTTTCTGGCTCTGGAAGCTTGGCCTACACAGTGAGAATCTCCTTATGGCCTAATATAGAAAATTTTATAAATTTTTTTAAATTTAAATTTTAGGTAGTTAACATATAATGCAATATTGGTTTCTGGAGTAGAATTCAGTGATTCACCACTTACATACAACACCCAGTGCTCATCATAGCAAGTGCCCTCCTTAATGCCCATCCCCCATCTGGACCATCCCCCACCCATCTCCCTCCATCAACCCTCAGTTTGTTCTCTATTGTCAAATTTTTTTAACGCCCAGTGTGGAGCCCAATGAGGGTCTTGAACTCATGACCCTGATATCAAGACCTGAGCTAAGATCAAGAGTCGGATGCTTAACAGACTGAGCCACTTTGAAATACAAATATTTCAAAGATACTTAAAATTTGCTGTCATAGGATACTTGTTCTTTTAAATTCATCTATAGGCCTTTTCCAGGTCTCCTTAATTACTGATCCCCTTGTTTATTTTTCATCCACCACATACTGGGGAGGAAGGCAGTTCTCTCAGCACTACCGTGTGTGTTAGTCTTTCCAGTATTTCCAACCATTTTGCTGTGCAGGTGGGTAGACACTATGCCTTTTGGTTCAGTGCTCCTTAGTAAAACTTCATGGAAGTTATAATTTATTGTGAAATATAACTTTATTGGTATAAACTTTTTATTCAAGTTGATATTTTATAATATATTAAATAAATAATATAATTTGATAATATGTTAATTTAGAGAACAATTCTCCTATTTGGATGCCCTGTTTTGAGAGCACCTTGTTTGATATTAACGTAGTGGGAACAGCTTTCTCTCTTCACTTGACTAATGTGTTTTCCATGTCCTATGACTTTTAATCATTTTCTGTCATTTCATCTTATGTGTTTATCAATGAATAGCATACAGTTAGAATCTATCTTTCAGCCCAATATGACTTTTTTTTAACATGAGCATTTTACCCAAATATACTTATTTAAATAAATGACTTACCATATCTTCCTTTTGTCATTCTGTTCCATTCCCTGTAACTTTGCAAGCAAACTACACTTTCTCTGCTGTATCTTCTCTAATGTTTTGGGAGGCAGTAGGATATAGCTTGAATAATAATGAGTGCATGCTCTGGAATCTGGCAGATCTGGCTTTTAATTCCTGTTCTACAAATGATGTGCTGCATTCACTTCATGTGTGTCAACTCTAAGGTGTAGTTTCCTCATCTGTAAAATGAGATAACAATAGTTCCTAGTTCATAAAGCAATTATAGAGATTTTAAAAAGATGATGCATTCAGGGAAATACAAATCAAAACCTCAATGAGATACCACCTCACACCAGTCAGAATGCCTAAAATTAACAAGTCAGGAAACGACAGATATTGGCAAGGATGCAGAGAAAGGGGAACCCTCCTACACTGTTGGTGGGAATGCAAGCTGGTGCAGCCACTCTGGAAAACAGTATGGAGGTTCCTCAAAAAGTTGAAAATAGAGCTACCCTACGACCCAGCAATTGCACTACTGGGTATTTACCCCAAAGATACAAATGTAGTGATCTGAAGGGGTACATGCACCCTAATGTTTATAGCAGCAATGTCCACAATAGCCAAACTATGGAAAGAGCCAAGATGTCCATCAACAGATGAATGGATAAAGAAGAGGTGGTATATATATACAATGGAATATTACGCAGCCATCAAAAAACCCGAAATCTTGCCATTTGCAATGATGTGGATGGAACTAGAGGGTATTATGCTAAGCGAAATAAGTCAGAGAAAGACAAGTATCATATGATCTCACTGATATGAGGAATTTGAGAAACAAGATAGAGGATCATAGGGGAAGGGAGGAAAAAATGAAACAAGATGAAACCAGAGAGGGAGACAAACCATAAGAGACTCTTAATCTCAGGAAACAAACTGAGGGTTGCTGGGGTGGTGGGGGGTGGGAGGGATGGGGTGTCTGGGTGATGGACATTGGGGAGGGTATGTGCTATGGTGAGTGCTGTGAACTGTGTAAGATGAGTCACAGACCTGTACCTCTGAAACAAGTAATACATTATATGTTAAAAAAAGAAGATAGTAGGAAGGGAAAAATGTAGGGAGAGAAATCAGACGGGGAGACGAACCATGAGAGACTATGGACTCTGAGAAACAAACTGAGGGTTTTAGGGGGGGTGGGGAGATGGGTTAACCCGGTGAGGGGTATTAAGGAGGGCATGTATTGAATGGAGCCCTGGGTGTTGTATGCAAACAATGGATCATGGAACACTACATCAAAAACTAATGATGTAATGTATGGTGACTAACATAACATAATAAAATAAAATTAAAAAAAAAGACGATGCATGTCAAGAACTTTGTATATTGCTTTGCAAACAGTTCAAGATCAATTTTTAGCAGTTATTATTGAAATATTACTGTATTATGTTTGGAACTTACTAGTGTTGACCATTAATTTTTTCAAAGCTGTCTTTAGTCCAGACTTCTTGTAATAGCATCAACAGTGACACAAAATCTTTAATTCCTCTCATTTTTGGCAAGCAGTTTTAGTATGTTATTCTATCTCCTCTCCCCTCCCTCCTTCCTTCTCTTTTTCTAACAAAACCTGAAATGAATTCAGATACATTTTAAGTTAATTTTAAGATTATCTAATCTCATTTTGAGAGCAATCTTTAATATTTGCTTTGTTTTATAATGAATTTAAAGTTTGTATTTTTGTGTATTTTAACTTGTTTCAGTTCTCACCGCTCATTACTGAACCCTTAAATCAGCCTTATCTGGGCATGAAGCAAAAATCCTACTTGAAGCCTCACTGAACTCTGAGGGCAGGTATGGCTACAGGCTACGGAAAGAGGGATTTGGTGTAGCTTTGTGTGTTTCATGTGCATTCTCTTTGATCCCAATTAATGAAGAGCAAAATCAGGAGCATCCCCTTGCCTGCTGTGGGCTAGTTTTATACCTTACCACAGAAGAGGAGAGTTCGCTGGCTACAGTGCTGATTTCATTTGTGATATTTGGCAAAGGATTCCAAGGAATTTCAGTTATAGATGCTATAATTTCTTACTCACCATACCTGAAATCTCAGTGGTGAAGTTCTTGAGGCCCAACCGCAGGTCCAAGGTAATGATCTCCATGGTCCTAGCATTGAAAAACTATTGATGTGCCATATGGGCCCCCACCTCATTTAATGAAAAATACCCCCCCAAACTATAAAATAGATATTAGAACATCCAGTACAAATCTGGCATTTCTCCCAGTCACTTGAATGTTTTAAAAGCATAAAGATTTCAGAACCAAGTCTCATGTTTTGATGGCCTGTTTTCAGAGGAGCTTCAACACATGCTTTGTTAGCCTATTGGGCTATTTAGCACAGGTCACATTTCCCCCTCTACGCCCAGCGGGCAAATCAAATGCCTACGGGGCAGGAGGTAACACAAAGTGACTGAAGCCATTATGTGTAGGGTCATAAAGGGTTGGGGACCGTAGCAACTAGGAGAAGATACCCTTTCTAAGAGTGCCTGGGGCTGTTTGGCTCCAGGCAGTTGTTGCCAAGAATTAATGCAGACTGAATACTGCTGATTTTATAATAGAAGCCTGAAATGCAAATTTTACATGGCTGCCTCCCACATTAATTCTGGCAAGTAGTAGAAACTCTTTAGTAGTTACACATTTTATTTATTTGTAATATATACTTTGTGGGTCAATAAGACACAGCAACAAGCTCAATCCAAGCCGATGGGTACCACTTCATGACCTCTCACATCCATGGCCTTAATGTCTTCTGACACATAACAGGGAAGACAATTCAGAACACATTTCTCACCATTTGGTGGGAGGGGGTTTGTCAAAAGAGATTTCAGCTGACTTAAAGAAGATGGAAAATGTTGCTAATTTCTTACAGGTTGGAATGTGTGATACTCACAATAACTCATAACACAAATAATGGTTTGGAATCTGACTGTGCCTTACTAGGAGTTCAAAAGTTCTGCAGTAAAGTATACGACAATATACCAGTCATTACCCCAGAGGCCAAGCCTCCAATCAGGATGAATAAAGCATACTTCTAAATGTAAATCTTTTTCAGTAATCATTATTATGTATACTGATTGATTATTCTCTGTTCTGATAAATGCATTCCCATTAAACCAGTTTCCTTAACTCTTCTCTATATTTCAAGCCCTGGCTACCTCTCAATATGGCTTTAATTTTTTCCCCCTCTTAGAGTCTTAAGTATATTTTGGATGGAGCAAAATTGTTTTTCATCTCACAGAGTAGTTTTCTAACAACCACGGAGAACATTTTAATTGCAAATGCAGTGACTCCAAATAGCTAGGCAAATTAGCATAAATACAGAACTGAAAGCTGTTAGGAGAGTCCTAAATTAAGTCAGGCTACAAGAAGAAATTTTAGTGAACAGAAAAGCTTAAACAGAGACAACTCACAGACTTGGTGCTGTCGTTCTGGCCGTTGGCACTTACAGCTGTGCATTCTTCCTACTTAGCACAGGGCATTCACATAATTTGGGTGCTCAATATATACTTGTTCAGTGAATGAATGAATGCGTAGGCTATGGCTCCCGGCTTTCACCACACATTTATCCTAAATGCCTCCGTTGGATTAATACTGCTACAAAGCTGATTTCATCATGTGATTCTTCAGCTCAAAATGCCGTTGCATTGTCTACAAAGCAAACATATTCTCAGCCTGAATAAAACCTTGTTTTACTTTTAATTCTTGCTACTTCTAAAATAAGTCTTCTTACCCCAGCCAAACACATCATTTAGCACACTTCTTAAAATACCCAGATACAACCTTCTTCCACCTCTGAAACCTAATTAAATCCTCTCCATCCTGTTAGGTTTAGGTGCTCATTTCCTTAATGAAATACTCCTTGGGCACAGCAGCTTACTTTGCTTTTATCTTAATAATAATCAACACCCGGCCCTTGTAAATTCAGATTCCTTGGCTCCTCCCCAGACCTGATCAATAAACTCTAGAGGAGAAGGCTGGGAATCTCCTCCAGGGGTATTGTCTTTTTTTTTTTTTTAAGATTTATTTATTTTAGAGAGAGGTGTTGAGTGGGGCTCATCTCACAACCCTGAGATCCTGACCTGAACCAAAATCAAGAGTCTGTTGCTTAACTGACTGAGCCACCCAGGCGCCCCAAACTCCAGGGGTACTTTTGAAAGGAAAGTATAGGGGAGTTGGCCATATCGCATACTTTTTTGGTCAAGTAATCATTGGTAGCCTTTTAGTGTTACCTTTTCCTCGGTATTTCTCTGGCGTGAAATAATGTGCTCCTGATGTATGGGGACTATATTTATAGCTACTCTGTGCCTAATGTCATTCTGAGAGTAAATCATTTACAAATTCCATCTACATAAATGGATTATCTGCTAAAAATTTTGCCTAGGCAAACCTTTTTTAAAAATGTGATTTGCAACATTGGTCCCTAGTAGAAGTTATTTGTGAAGAACAAATGTTTCTAGTTTACAATGTTCCTTTTTATTTGGTTAAGGAAGGAATAGAAAAATATATTACATAGCTTCAATGTTAAAAGGGAAAAAGGGCATACAGGACTGTAGAGGAGTAAACTCTGGTTAAGTGCTTACTCATCAGAGATTCTATATTTAAGCACTAATGTTGGAAGGAATTCAAGAATAGACGATTCTCCATGAATATTTAAGTAAGCCAGAAATGTCAAATGAAAAAGTGAGACCTATGAAACTGGAACCAAACATCTAAAATTCCATAATCAATTTTAATTTTTTAAAAAAGGTTAGTGGATGGGACATTGATTTGATACTAATGTGTTTTCTTCAATTTGAGTTCTAAAGTGAGTAATCCATTTTATTTTGAAAGTCTTTCCTATTGGGTGTCTTTTAGTGAATTTGTTGACCTTCGAAATCCATGTAGGTAATGAGAAAATAGAAGCAACTTCTGGTTTCTTAAAGCGCAAAAGGAGTATTTTCCAACTTAAAACTCCAACTTTTCCAACTGGAAATAAGATAAATGAAGTTTTGTGTTCAAATACTCTCTATTCCATCGATCTAATTGAAATGATAAAAGAAATGGCTGTTTAGAGATTTACAGGAACATACCCATGACTGTCTGATAAAGGATGAGTGTATGAGAAGTTCATTTTAGCTTCAACGTGTTTTCTCAGGGAAGGAGAAAATGCCATTTCTGGAGGAAGAAAAGCTGACCTGACTAGAGTAGTTTATTAGAAGAAGCAAAGAGATAATCTAAGGAGATTTTAAAGAAGCTGAAATAGGAGTTTGGCTTAAAAGGAAATGCCACAGTTTCTGTACTATTTTCGAAGTTTTTTTGCACATTTGATAAACTTCTTTATCCTTTTGTGACAGCAGTGGTCCATGTCACACTGATTTGCATTTGCTTTACGTGGTGCCAACTTAGAATTCTTCTCTTATTACATTTCATGCTCCAGAAATATCAAAACACTTGTCAGTCTCCGGGTGTACCATGCTCTCTGAACACTTTGTGTTTCTCAAATGCTGTTTGGAATGTCCTTCCCAGCTCACACACTGCAGACTCCTAATCTTCTAAGTATGGGCTAAAACTATCACTGCTTCCATGGTAATTCCCCTGTCTCAGGATAAACTTAGAAGTTCCTTCCTCCTTGGCCCCATGGGGTCTCACGTGTCCCCTGTGCCTATTTACCTCTCCATTTCACCATGAGATTGTAAACAATTTGAGGTCCAGAATGTGAGGGTTTGGGTTTTTTTTTTTTTTTTTTAGTTTTTGGTCTCATTCTTTTCAGTGCCCAGAGCAGTTGTTCTTGCCTACAGTAAGAATTCACCTGTAAATATATTGCAAATGAATGGAAATTAGACAATTAGTAGTGATCAATAAATCTACTAGTAACTGAGGGCCTCTATAATATTTTTCGTATTAAAAAGAACCCCTCCCAAATCTTGTAAAACTGATTTTTCCTGGGTGTGGTCTCATAACAAGATTGAAAACTGGTGGGTCCAAATCTAAGGAATTGTTTGATGATTTGTCTTCTTTCCAACCCTGATTTTTCTGAGCAGTTCTCCAGTGTCTTTGTGGGCTCCCCTCCTTAAGGCACTACTCTCCTTTCACTTTTAAATATTCCTCTCTACACAGAAATCAGAAAAAGTTTAGATAATATTCATTTGTGCTTGTTACATAATAGATTATAATTGAGTAAGGTCCAATACTTTACCTTAATTATATGTAAATAATGTAGTCTAATTCATTTGTTTGGGGGTACAAAGTTCCTATTCAAATTAATTGTGAGACTTCTGATTCAAAGTAGTGAATTGAGCTCATGCTTTTTTACTTCCTCTCCTGAATCCTTAACAATAACGACAAAAATATCTATAATCATCACGACAAAGAAACGGAAGATGGGCAAGGATTTTAACTTGTTTGGAAAAGATGGAAAATAGATGAAACAATAACCAATAAAGCAGAGTAGATGCCCTATCACCCAGAAACAATGTGTAGAGGATACTGTTAAAGAGAGAACCCTCCACGGGTGCCTGGGGGGCCCAGTCGGTTAAGCACCTGACTCTTGATTTGGCTCAGGTCGTTATCTAAGGTCATGAGATCAAGCCCCCCGTTGGGCTCTGTGCTCAACACAAAGTCTGCTTAAGACTCTCTCTCCCTCTCCCTCTGCCCTCCTCTAAGATAAATAAATAAATAAATAAATAAATAAATAAATAAATAAATACTTTTAAAAAAAGAGAGAGGGCGAGCCCTCTGCTCTGCAGCACCTTGGGGACACTCAAAATTTGCAGACACCAGGCACAGTGGATGATGCTAAAAACACCAAAATTAATGTGAGGAATCATGGAGGGCGCTTTTTTCTTCTAAACATATTGAATAAAGGGGACAAAATCTGGTGGGTTAGGATGAAATCTGGGCAAAACCAGGGTAGCTTTGGCCTTCTGGCATAGGGGGGGCTACTCTCAGTACATGCATCTTAAAATAATGCCTGCTAGTTGACAAACTCAACTCACAGATACAAAACTTCCAATCTGCCTTTTCAATTCTTCAGTCATAAATATGATGAACAAAAATCATAGAAATGAATGAGAGAGAACAAAATAGAAGGAGGAAAACTGACCTGAGAGGAAACAGATGACTCAGGCAACAGAAAAGAACATAATTTTGTTTTTCTCTAAATAGTACTGAAATGTATGGTGATTAACATAGCATAATAAAATTAAATTAAAAAACCCACAAAACTCTATTTGTGTAACACAGGAGAAAGATGCCCTGTAAAGAGAACGCTTAGATAAGAAGAGATTTCCTAACCAAAATGCTATGGAATATCGGGGTTGGGGGGAAGCTGAAGAGAGATTTCAGGAAGTTGAGCAAAAAGAGATGGAAAAATAAGGCCAGAATCAGAGAGGATCATCTCAGTGGATCCAACAACAGGTGAGTTGTTTGTCATTATGTGGTTGTGCAATTTACAATTTGTAACAGCAGAACAAGACTGGTCTGGAGAGAGAGATTAGAAATAACAGAGAAGAGGAAATGAGAATTTTCTAGAGTTGAAAGATATGCGTCTTCAGATGTGAATACCAGAACCCTGAGGCTAAAGAGATTATTTTCATTTCCATTGTTCAGTCAATGTGTTTTGCCTCCCAAATGTAAAAGTCTAAAGATACAAGTGAGCATGTGATGAAATGGGAACCACTATACACTGTTGGTGGAAGTGTTAACTGGGATGATTACTTTGAAGAGCATTTTGTCAATACCTAGTAAAGCTGAAGCACACAAATTATGAGGAAAATTCCACTTACGGATCTATTCTCTGGAGAAACTGGGACCTTTCCTTAAGAAAACATAAGTAAGATTATTCTTTGCAACACTGTTTATAATAGAAAAAACAGATTGTTGTATAATAGTTAAAATTACTATGTATCAACATAGGTAACTCTCAAAACCATTATGTTGAGAAAAAAAAAAAAAGAAAAGAAAAAGCAGGTTATAAAATGATACATTCAGAAGATACTATTTAAGCAAATTTAACAATCCAAAACATGATATTACATATTTTTTGATAATGAAAATAGAAAAAAATCCCAGAGATTAAAAGAAGCAAAGAAACAACAGGTCATTCAGAAAGAACATGACTCAGGGGCGCCTGGGTGGCTCAGTTGGTTAAGTATCTGCCTTTGCTCAGGTCATGATCTCAGGGTCCTGGGATTGAGCCCATCATCAGGCAGGGCTCCCTACTCAGCGGGGAGTCTGCTTCTCCCTCTCCCTCTGCCCCTCTCCATGCTTGTGTGCTCTCTCTCTCTCACTCATTCCCTTTCTCTCTCACTCACTCTCTCTCAAATAAATAATAAATAAAGTCTTCTTAAAAAGAGGAAGAATATGAATCAGACTGGCATAGGCTTCTAACAGCAATATTGAATATTAGAAAATATAGAGTGATACATTAAAAATTCTGAAACTATATGATCTTATTGCCTATTGAGTTTTATTGAGGTAGAATTTACATACCATAAAACTTATCCATATTAAGTGAAAATATCAATGATTTTTAGTAAATCTATAAAGTTGTGAAGCTATGCTCAAAATCTAGTTCCAGAACATTTTCATCACTTCAAAAAGATTCCCCATAATAATAGTCAATTCTCAGTCACACCCCACATCCAGGTAACCTCTAATTGGCTTCTCTCCCTGATTTGCCTTTTCTATACATTTTATATAATGAAATAATACAATAAATAATCTCTTGCATCTGGTTTCTTTCACTTAGCTTAATGTGCTTGAGGGTTTATCCATATTGTAGCAAGTATCAGGAACAAGTTGCTGTTTATGTTTATATTTAACTTTTAAAGAAACTTCCAAACTGTTTTCCAAAGTTGCTGTATCATTTAACATTTTCACCAGCAATGTACAGGGTTTCAGCTTTTCCACATCCTCACCAACACTTGTTATTGTCTTTTTTATTACAGTCATACAAAGTAGGATCTCATTGTGGTGTAATTGTACTTCCCTAATGATTAATAAGGTTGAGTATCTTCAGGTGCGTATTAGCCTCTTTGATAAAATATCTAATGAAATGATAGGTCGATTTTTAAAAGTTGGGTTGTTTGTCTTTTTATTATTGAATTATGTCTCTTATATATTATGGATACTAGTCCTTTAGCAGATACATGATTTATAAACATGTTCTTCTAATCTGTGGTTTATCTTTTCATTTTCTTAAGGGTATCTTTTGAGGCACAAAAGTTTTTAATTTTGATGAAGTTCACTTTATCAATTTTATCTTTAAAGATTGTATTTTTGCTATTATATTTAAGAACTCCTTGCATAACCAAGGGGAGCCTCAGTGGCTCATTAGGTTGAGCATCCAACTCTTGATTTAGGCTTGTGTCATGATCTTGGGGTTGTGGGATCGAGCCCTATGTCAGGCTCCACACTCAGTGGGGAGTTAGCTTAAGATTCTTTCCCTCTGCTCCTTCTCCTGCTCACTTGCTCTCTCTCTCTCTCTAAAATAAATGAATAAATCTTAAAAAAAAAACTCTTTGCGTAACCAAGTCATGAGGTTTTCTCCTGTGTATTCTTCTGAAGTTTTTATAGTTGTACCTCTTACATTTATGTGTTTGATCTAATTAGAGTTAATTTTTGTGATGCTATGAGCTAAGAGTCTAAATTAATCCTTTTGAACCTGGAAATTACTCCAGCACAATTTGTTAAAAAGTCTGTGTTATGGGTTAAATTGTGCTCCCTGTTTCCCACCCACCCAATTCATATGTTGCCACCTTAACCCCCAGTACCTTAGAATGTGGCTGTATTTGATATAGGGTCATTGAAGATGTAATTAGTTAAGATGCGGCCATCCTGGAATAGGGTGAACCCTTGATCCAATGCAACTGGTTTCTTTATAACAAGACAAAATTTGGACACAGACATGCGTATAGGGAGAATACTATATGAAGATGAAGGCAAAGATTGGAGTGATGCTTCTACAAGCCAAAGAACCCAAAGATTGTCATTAAACTCCTAGAAGCCAGGTGAGAGGCATGGAACAATTCCTCCCTCACAGCCTCAGAAGAAGCTACCCCTGCTGACACCTTGACTTTGGACTCCTGGCCTCCAGAACTCTGAGAAAATGAATATCTGTTGGTGAAGCCACTGATTTTGTGCTATTTTGTTACAGCAGCCCTAGCAAACAGATACAGACTGGCTGTATGATTTTTTAACCTAAAATTCTAATCTTAGCTCAAACTATTAATCAAGGAAGAAGGCTGAATGAAGGCATTTTTTTCTAACATGCAAGGACTCAGAAAGTTTATGTCTAGTACACCATTTCTTAGGAAGTTACTTTAGGGTATATTGTAGTAAAATGAGGGAGAAACTAGGAAGAAGAAGAAATGTGATCTGGAAAGTGTGGAGCTAGGAGGGGAGAAAAGAAGTCCCAGGTGACAGGTAGCAGGTCTGTAGAGCAGTTGATCTGGATTATGGCAAGAATATGGAGAGTCTTAGGAGGGATTCCATAGATTTGTTTGTGCTTTTGTTGTTGGGAAAATGTAGCTTTATGATAAAAATGGGGAAAAAAACCCACAAGAATCTTTTATTCATTTTCTAGGGCTGTCATAACAATGTACCACAGACTGAGTGGCTTAAATAACAGAATTTTATTTTCTCACAGTTTTGGAGTCTAGAAGTCTAAGATCAAGGTGTCAGCAGAGTTGGTTTCTTTTGAAAGCCTCTCTCCTTAGCTTATAGATAGATGGTCTTTTGTGTGTGTCTGTGTCCTAATCACTTCTTTTTATGAGGACCTTGGTCATATTGGACTGGAGCCTACCTACATGATCTCATTTTACCATAATTACCTCTTTAAAGGCCCTATCTTCAAATATAGTCACATTCTTAAGTAGGGAGGGTTAGGACTTCAACAAATGAATTTTGGGATAGGAATGGGGGACATGATTCAACCCATAATCAAATTGAAGAAAAGAATACAGATCCAGTGGTCTAGTTTTTCAGCCATCTTTCTTCACAGCCAGAAACACTGTGAAGTTTTCCTTCCTCCCCCAAGTATGGCAGTGATTGTTTACATTGTGGGGGTGCTAGGTGGTAGACAACTCTCTCCCGGATTTCTTTCCCAGAGGCACTCCACCTCATCAGGGTAGGTTTGGGCTCCCCATGTTATAGTTAATTGGGAATACGGCTCTTTTGGTTCACCCCTATATGTCTGCTGATGTTCTCCCTGGTATGGCCGTGGTGGTATCAGTGGAACTCAGTTGGGATAGATTAAATCAGCTGATTTGAGTATCAAGGCAACAACAGGAAGGTGAGCGCCATGCAGAATGGGATATATGTGCTGTCTCTAAAGGAATAGCCCTGTCTCACGTCAGCCAACTTTTGGAACATGAGTGTGCTGGTCCATTGCTGCTATATCTATTTTCAGTAGAAAGTTGGAAATCTGGACTTTCATGTGGTACTTTCCAAATTCTAAATGGGATCAACAAATTCAAAACTGAAACACTGTGGATCCAGTGCCTTCTGAGTCAAACTAAACATTTCTACAGGTGGAATTTGGCGAATTTGTAATCTTGGTGCTGACTTTACCTGGCCCTCTCCTAAACATCTTGCAAATATTTCACCATTGCCAGTTCTGTACTACAAAGGCCGTCAGGCATGAGGCCACCATTTTATTGAAGCACAGTGGGAGGGCAGGTTTGGCTAAGATCACAACGCTAGGTAAGGTCACAAAGCTAGGTAATAGGAAAGCCTGGTCTAGAAGACAGGTCTTCTGACTCCTTGGTCACTGCTTTTGCCTACACATTCTCTCATTTTCCTGTTGACTTCTGATAAATTGACCTATAGTTATTCCCTAACATTTTCTTTCTCTTTTAATCATTCAGTTTGTATCAATTTGTATTCAATTTGCATCTGCTCTTTTTATGAGTTTAGATTCCTCCGAGACTGTGTATAATCAGTTCGGTGGGCAGTCATATATGGACCTGAAGTGGAAACTTTTTGATTTTCAACCTGGTAAGTCACAAAGATTTTGTGAAACTTTTGGCCTTTTTGACAACTTCACTCTCTATGATAACTGGTGGAAAGGTTATAGTGATTGATTAAGAACTGGTTATTCAAAATATTATTGAATTATTAGGCTATTAAAATGTGATTATTTAAAAAGAAAATTTCTTGATTGAAATCTGAGAAAAATAAAGTCACATACATGTATTAGATTTCCTTTTTGAAACATGAAATGTTTTGTTTAAGTAAAACTTCAGCTCTTGTCATGAGAAGAAAATAAAGGTATTTCAGATGACACCTAAAAATTTATAGATTGTTATAAATCTACAACTTACATTTATTAAGTGTAATGTGTACTTAATATTATATAAGCAAATTCCTAATGACTTACTATTCTTCCGTAAAAGGAGGTAAAACAGAATTTTGCCTAATTTTGAGGTAAAACATTAAACTGCAGTAATTTAAATTATTTTCAGTAAGCCATGCCCCACGTTGATCCTTGGTCAACATTTTTGGAAAGTTGATCTTAAAGTTGTATCCATTGTGTCAGGCTGCTCATTTGGCAAGAAGTTCTAGGGTAACTTTAAGTCGACCTTCGCATGTACCCTCACCTTTACAGACCTCAGTTTGTCACGGCTATGACTATTTGAACCTTATCTACAAGCTCATAGCACTCTCTTTAGGACCAGTGCTGTCCCTAAGTAGGATATATTAAAGCATGTTAGGCAGTCTGTCTAGAATTCAGCAGAACCTTCCTTATCTTGCTAGTGATCCAGCTTTGACCTTATCTCCAGTTCTAATATTTAGGCACTTATATTTTCTCTCAGACATATTTTTTTTCTATAACACACATAAGATGATATTCATGAAAAAAAGTACACAGACTGTAAGTGCTCAATTATCTCAAAGTGAATACAGTCAATTACTACCACCTGGGTAAGAAATAGAACATGAACAGCACCCCAGAAGCCCTGTGTTCCCTGCCAATCACTATCTGCTGCCCTTTTCCCAAAGTTTATACTAGTCTGCCTTCTAATGCCTGGTTTTGAGCTTTATGTACAGAGAATCATTGTAGATATTCACTCATGACTGGCTTCTTCACACTCCACACTGTGTGAGATCCCAATAAGTTACAGATAGCAGTAGTTCATTCTTTTTCACTGTTGTATAAAATTCCACTGTATAACTGTACTGTAATTTATTTTGCTTATCTACTAATGTTGCACATCCCCACTCCCCCCCACCCCAATTTTTGCTCCTGTGAGTAATTCTGTTCTGGAAATTCTTGAATATATCTTTTGGAGTACATAAGCATGCACTTCTGTTGAGTATACATGAAGTCAAGTCAAGCTGTGGGGTCACAGAGTATTTGCAGATGCTAGATGATGCCAATGTTTTCCAACATAGCTGTGTTCATTTATACTCACTTACAGTGTAGAAGATTTCTCATTTGTTCTTAGCCTCACCAAAGATCTGTCTTTTAAATTTTATCACTTGGGAATGTTGTGCTATTTCATTGCCATTATAATTTGCATTGCTCTGCTGATTGATGAATTTGGGCTCCTCTTCAAATGTGTGTTGGCCAGTAAATTATTCTCTCTCTCTCTTTTTTAAAGATTTCATTTATTCACTTGAGAAAGAGAGAGTTCAAGAGAGAACATGAGCGGTGAAGAGGGGCAGAGGGAGAGGGGGAAGCAGGCTCCCCACTGACCAGGGCGCCTGATGAGGGGCTCAATTCCAGGACCCTGAGATCATGACCTGAGCTGAAAGCAGATGCTCAACTGAATGAGCCACCCAGGTGCCCCCATTAAATTATTCTCTTATAAAGTGTCGGTTCAAGTCTCTTGTCCACTTTCTTACTGTCTATTTTTACTAATTTGTAGAAGTTCTATATATATAATGGATAGAAATCTTGAGTCAATTATATTGGTTGAAAATATCCTTTCCTACTCTTTGGTTTGCCTTTTCACAGCCTTAATGGTGTTTTGTTGAAAAGCAGAAAGCTAATGAAGTTTAATTTTCCTAACATTTCCTTTATTGAGACTGCTTTTTGTATCCTTTTAAAGAAAAATTTCCCTATCCCAAGGTTTGAATCTTTTCCTGTGCTGTCTTCTAGAAGCTTTTTTGCTTTGTTTTTCATAGTTAGATCTATAATCAACCTGGAATTAATTTTTGTGAATGGTGTGAGGTATGGAAAAGTTATATTTTTTCTTTATGGCTACCTAAGTGACCTAGCACCATTTACTGGAAAGATTGAGCTTTCCTCCTTTGCTGCCTGTGTGTATGTTTGTGTATGTATTTAAAGACTACTATTGCAAGTGGAAATGTTTTTGGTAAGATGCTCTGAGACTTGATCATTATTAGTGGTCACAAATAGATGCAAACACATTTGAAGTTTTATTTGTAAATTACAATATATCATATCTCATAAGAAATGCCGAGAAAAAAAGAAGAGGCAGATAGGGTTAAAGAAGCCAGAAATGGGAGGAGAAGAAGGAACCGCATATAAGATATTCTAGCAATGAGGAGGTGAGTCAGAGCCCCCGCAGATCTGTTCTCAGAAAATTAAAAAGGAGAATACACAGTCTATGAAAGCCTACATCATGGTGGCAAGAAGAATTATCCAAGTTTGCACACACCCATATTTCAAGACTGGTGAAGTGTGTGGCAGGAATTTAAGTGCAATTTAAATGTGAGACTGACGAAGAATCCATAGGTCTCTAGAAGAGACTAGGGAGGCTTCCCCTAGTTGTAAGTTACTGAAGGAAGTGAGAACAACAACGGGCAATGAGGGTGGTTTAGGTTTGAACAAAATCTTCATTGCTGAATAATTGCATTATGCTCTTTCTAAGCCTAACTGTGGAATTCCTCCCCGTAATAACTGAAGAGAAGTTGTGGCTGTCAGAGATTTAAAGATTTCAGAAGCTTCCACTTGGGAAGGAAACAGAAAGACGCTGAGGAGTGAGAGTATTAAGAGTTTCACTTGTTGCTTTTCACTTTCAAAAAGGGAAGTCTCAGTTTCTGCCTGTGGCTGGTGATCATGTAGAGAGAATGAAGAAGTATGCAAAAAGGCACCCATAGGAATGGGCCAAGGAAGTGGTTTGTACAGGGCTCAGGGTGGAGGGTGAAAGAGCTTTGGCTTTTATTCCATTGCAGACAATAGCCATTATCATGTGACAGATCTAGTTCCATTTATTAGGAATAATCTTTTAATCAGTTCATTTATAGTCATCTGATTTATCCATGAAGATCACTTGGTGGGCATACATATGGCTGGCTATTACTAGAGCTTTAAGGTGAGGGGAAAAAAAAAAAAACTCACCAAAACTATGGCCTTTGGTGTTCCTACTGAAAATGTGTTTCCAGGCCCATAATAAATGGTATTTGATTTGAGATGTTCTAAAATACCCTCAGTGTTAAGCCAAAGAAACTGCAGTGTAAGTACAAAGTACCAAACATATTATCTCAGGCTCCTCAAGCTCTGAGTTAATAGTTGAACCACTTTGTATTTGAATTATTGGAATTATGAGCCACTTGAGAGCTTGTATCATGTATGTAATCCAATCTCCGAAGTATCTAGTACAGTGCTCTGAGTATATGGGACTTAATAAATGCTTTTTGATTGATTGCAACTAAAATCTTCAGCAGAATTCTATAATACTCACTGAAACTGAGCTATATTGAATTGGGGATAGTCAGGTGAAAGAACACTCAAAAATAACAAAATGCTTGAAAATGTTGTCTCCTATGTGGTTACAATAATCACTGCAAAGCAGACATGCAAAGAAGAGCACCTAATAATAGTTTCTCATTCCAACAGTCCAGATCTGTATCTTTTCGGTTTGCACAATTCCTAGCACCTAGCCTTTTTGAAGTAATGTAAAAATTCCCCTATGATCCCACGTAGTTCTAACAACCTCTAAATTCCTGAGAGAAAACTCCTACTTACTTTGTTTTCAGCTCCTAAGATCCACATCCTTTGTCTTTCCATCATCTTTGACGGTTTAGCATTATCCTGTCAAACTAGTTCGGTGTTAGTAGCCCCAGTGCATCTCGGTACAGTATGTTCTGCTTCTTTGGAGCACTGCCAATCCTGGTAAAAGAAGCAGGAAATGATGAGCAAATAGTTTTTCAAGACTGGACAGTGCTCTTTAATATGTTGAAGATATTGGGGCGTCTGGGTGGCTCAGGCGTTAAGCATCTGCCTTCAGCTTAGGTCGTGATCCCCGGGTCCTGGAATTGAGGCCGCATTGGGCTCCCTGCTCAGCAGGAAGCCTGCTTCCTCCTCTCCCACTCCCCCTGCTTGTGTTCCTTCTCTTGCTGTGTGTCTCTCTGTCAAATAAATAAAAACTTTCAAAAAAAATATGTTGAAGATATTTTCTCAATCCTTCCCAGTGATGGCTTAATTTCACCTTACCGTTGTTGATATTCTATCCCTACGAATTCTGGGTCTCCATGAAAAACTTCACTGCTGACCGATGTTTTTCTACCATCCCTTATTCCCCAAATGTCCTTGATGTACTCTGGTAAGCCTTCTCCTCCTGGGTACGTGTGTGTAATCTTGGGAAATAGCTATACCTAAAACCATCTTTAGATCTTAAGAAGTGCTTTGAAGATTTACTTTGATTTTATGTCCTGCTGGATCTTCTCACATCAGTTCAGTTCAACAAATATAATTAAATTCTCCCATATGTGTGACATTAGCCCAAATGCTGAGGATACAAAGATGAGTATTTCCTTTGTCAAAGGGGTAAAAATCTAGTACAATGATCCTCAACTCTAGAGCATTTGCCTCACTTGGGGAGCCTTAAAACATCTTAATACATGGGGAGAAATACCCAGAATCTTATAAAATAGGTCTTGGGTGGGTCCTGGACATCAGAATTAAAAAAAAAAAAAAATCTCCCCAGATGATCCTAACATATAGTGAGGAACAATCAATCTAAAAATAAAATTTAATTATTTTTAAATTTAATTTAAAATTAAATTAAATTATTAACTAAATTTAATAAAATGTAGTTAATAAAAGTTAATTAACATTTATTAAGAATTGCTTTACGCCAGGTGTTTTTCTTTTCTCATATTTTATATTATTTAATTCTTCTAATAACCCAATAAGATAAATGTATTGTTACCTCCATTTTTTTTTTTTTTTAAAGAGACTGGTTCCATTTGTTTATCTATTTTTTAAAGGCTCAATGCCCATTGGGCCTTGAACTCATGACTCTGAGATCAAGAGTCACATGCTTTAGACTGAGCCAGCCAGGCACCCCTGTTACCTCCATTTTATGGATGATAAAACAAGCCAGGGTACAGTTTAATGACATATCTAAGGCCACAGTTAGTATGTGGGAGAACGAGGAATCAATGTCACAATCTGCTCCGGAGCCTGTGTTCTTACCACTACATAGACGGCCTCAGGTTCCCTTGCCAGAGTGATTTAACGTGATAAGCTCTTTAATGGTGGCAGTTTCTAAAATGTCCTGAGGGAAGAGAGTTTGGAGCTGTTGATTCTAACCATGATTGAGGAGGCTGGGGAATATTTTACAAGGAAGGAACTATTTGAACATAACCTTAAATGATGAATAGGATTTATAGGGAGACAAGACAGTTCAAACAGAAGAGATGTCCTCTGCAAAGGCATTCAAAAGTTATGCATGGAAAATTCCAGAAATGTGTTCTGTCTTTTGAGTTGAGTTCTCTGGTCACTTTTAAACCCTTTGTCTGTGAATGATCTATCCTCAGTATCCCAGCCTGCCCGAAAAGCATACTTTTCCTTGGTGCTTTTAACACTTTCATTTTATATTTCAAGATATAAAGATAGCTTTTAATACATATTTAGACATTTTAAACTGAAATGAATAAAAGTACAAGTAGAAATTGTGTCATTCAAACACGTGACTGTTGTTCTCAGCACGTGGTTCTCCTAAGCAAGTGCCACTTTTCAACACTCTCTACAACGTTGATAAAGTGGGGTAGGTTTTACCATAGGTAAATAGTATTTTCCAGCTGAAACTATGAGTTTTTATTATTTCAGCTGAGTCATAATAATAAAAATGTTTATAAAAATGTTCATGTTTTATCCCCATACTTATTAGATATCTTTTTGCTCTGGGAATGTTGCATTTATGGAATAGGCAGTAAATAGAATTGGATGATACACACCAGACTCTGAGGGTTGTTGATGAGAGACCTTCATGAATGTCTCCTAGAGGCTGCATCTGTCTGTGAAGTGCTAAATTAATACAGCTTTCCTGATAAATTGAGCAACATCCTAGAGCTAAGGTATGGGTAGGGTTGCTATAGGTATGCTGACAGCATAGGAACTAGAATGCTGAAGTAACTGGTATAGCAATAAATTCATTATAAGGTAATAGGGCGGATCCTCAGGGGGTTGACATGGCCTCCAAGGCCTAACATGGTATAAAAGGCCATGAACCTGTATTCCAGGTTTCTCTGACATAGCCATGTCCTCGTGTAAGGCTGTATTGATCACCTCTATTTACCACTAAACTTGATGCTATGGAATGAATTGTGTCTGCCTTCCCCTGCCCCTGGTTCATATATGGAAGTCCTAATCCCCAATGTGATGGTATTTGGAGATAGGACCTTTGGGAGATAATTAGGTTTAGATGAGGTCATGAGGGTGGGGCCCTCTTGATGGGATTACTGCCCTTGTAAGAAGAGACTCCAGAGAGCTTGTTTCCTTTCTTTCCATCATATGAGAATACATTGAGAAGGTGGCTCTCGGTAAGCTAGAAAGAGAGCCCTCACTAGGGAGCCAATTGGTCTGCACCTTGATCTTGGACTCCCAGCTACCAGAACTGTGAGAAATAAACTGTGTTGTTTAAAAAGCCCCCCAGTCTTTGGCATTTGGTTATGGCAGCCTGAGCAGACTAAGACCCTTGGGAGCACCTTGACAGGGAACACTGGAAGCACTGGAAGCTATGTGCACTTATTTGTATCCCCGATCTTAGGCGTAGTATGGTTTTTGGTGAAAGCTGTTGTGAAAACAACCTCGAACCCAGTCTGAGTTATCATTCCTGTCATTAACCCTCTATTTTTCCCTCAGTTACCTTGTTATTTCAAGCAGGCTATCTTATTTTGTTTTCTTTCCTCAGAAGATAAGTGAATCGTGTGTTTTAGGGAGACTATCTTGACAACCAAATAGTTTTATACTTTAAATTTTATTAAAATAACAAACAGCATAACCTGCCTTGACAGAGTGAGATGCTTGAATTAGTGAAGTGTAGCTGGTTAGCGAAGAATCAACTTCAGGATCCATGGGATTCTAGTGACATCTGCTGGACACATGAATGGCAGCCATCATTTGTTGCCGCAATCTGCCCTCTTGCCTGGTAAGAAAAGACCAACCAGACGCCACAGTTAGGAGAGTGACCTCTAGCGAACAAGACTTAGAAAGTTTCTTTTTATTTGAATTTATAAAAGCTCAGAATGCCATTTCGACAATTGATAATTAAGGGAAAGAAAGGTAAGAGTATAAGTATTGAGCATATTCAAACTTGTTGGTGATGTTCAATTCTTTTCCTTATGTAGAGAGATCGTCTATATGTAACAGAATTATATTTTGATGACTATAGCCTGTTTTATGGATTTACAATTTTGCATTCATGTGTCATTTTATACCAAAAGACTTTCTAATTTAGTAGTTTAAAGCATAGGCTCTGAAGTCAGAGCCAGGATTAAAACGCAGGTTTTGCCACTTAGAAAATTTTTGTCCCGAGCAGGTTACTTACCTTTCCTGTGCCTCAGTTTCCTTGGCTTGAAATGGGGATAATTGCACCTACATCATAGAGAGTAGAATAGTACCTGATACAAAGTAAAACACAAAGTTAGCTATTTTTATTAAAAGAAAATAAACAAAATCTTTGTGATTTCTATCACTCTGGGATAAGATTAGTCTCTCGGCCATCTTTTTGTTGGTAGTACGCTGCAGACAAATAACTCATCCCAAGGATAGGGGAGAGAGTCTACAGAAGAGAGGATACAAATTTGTGCCCATGGCCTCATAAAATCTGGATAGAGAATCCACGAAGACAAAGATATTCTTAGTGGCATGAATAGGGGTGGTTGTGGCTACTGCAGATATATGTGAGCAGATACATAGTCGGGGGGATGGCACTGGATTAACGCCATGGGGTAGTGGGGGGAGGTAGGAAGCTCAGTGATAAAATGCCACGTAGTCATTGGATATTGGAGGGTGGCTGGGGAGGTCTTCAGGCTGTTGAGCTGGGTCCTTGGATTGGGTACATGCTCTCTAGGTCCTCAGATATTGCTCTTGTTCTCCTAGCAAGAATTCTATACAGAGTGTGCACAGAGAATAAGATCTCAGGCAAGCCTGTGTGGGAGAGGAAGGTACAGATACATAAGTTGAGCACAGAGCTTGATGGACCCTTGCAAAGTTAACATTTCTGCAAAGTTGCTGGAGCTGCTGTTATGGCCTTGGGATAGCAAGCAGTAATGGTGAGTCAGTTGTTTCATTTCTCTGATGGAAATACATTTTCCAGCCAGGGAAGGCAAATCAGATTTGGGATTTTGTCAAGGGATTTTTAAATTCTTTTTATTTAAAATTTTTTATCAAAATAATACAGGGAAAAGTTTAAAAGCCAAAATAGTATAGACTAATAAAAACTGCTCCTTCTTATGTTGTTCTAAAGACAGTTTAGACCCCCCAGAACTGGGGGTTTTAAACTTTTTAGCTTTCTTATTCCCTTAGTTACCCTGGTAGGTCTAAAGAATGCACTAAAATCACTATTCATAAATATATCCATTTAAGAAAATATTTACTGACTTTCTGCTCTGATCCACAAGGTTTTGATTCACTATTTTAGTGTCTTGCAAGTGGGTCTGGCAGTCTGTATTTGGACTACGCAGTGTTTGAAAAAAAAGTTTGAGCCAAAATGTAAGGGATCAAGTATAATTATAACATGAAAATATAGATTTTCCTGCTTCTTTTGAAAAATCATCGAATATTCAAAACTGGGTTGGCATTCTTTCATGGAAACAGTTGGCCTGAGCTGAGTCATGACTCGGTCACTCAGATTTCCAGGGTCCCCCAGATTCTAGCACTCCTCATTGGTCTTTAGTACTGAGGCTGAGTAGATATTGCCATTACCATCATTTGGCTCTATTTTTTTCCTGTACTCATACAATATTTCTTCATACCCATGTGGGACAATTAAAAATTGACAAAGCCGCCCAAATAATCTTTCTTGTCTCAGGCCTGTTTTGCTCATTTGCTTTAGCTGTCTGCCCCTATATGCACATGTATTTGCGATCATTGACTTCTCTATTTGCCATCCTAATGGTAAACAGTGTACTAGAAACAGTATATGAAAATGGGACATGTCTTGTCTTCATTTTGACCAAAGTTCTAATAGGATATATAGCATAATAGATGTGAAACAAACTCCGTTATGCAGAACTATAAAGGAAGTGGTCAAGAACCGGCTTACTGACTCTAGAGCTTTTCTTTACCTACTACTGCTTCAAGAGTATAAAAATGCTGCCATGTAGATGGAGAGAGAGCATTGTGTGAGGAAGATATTTTTGGAGAAGATTCTGCTGTGAGCCTCAGCCACATATCCCAGCAAGAGGTTGGGACAGAGACCGCCTATCTCACTGCCTCAAAACAAACATGAGGGAGCTTTATGTGGACCAAATGGAGTGTCCAGTATGGACCCCTGGGATTTGGGATGCAGAGCGGACTGGCGTCTAATTCTCATTCTAGGAAATCTGGAGGACAAACAATGTGAGGCTGTTGGCCACGGAAGAGCCTAGATGATAGAATACCCAGGAGCTGCTGTTACAACTGGGGAATAACTGGATTCCTGTCCAGTGGCCAGTCCAAAGGGACATGAGTATTTCCAATGGACCAGATGGGGACCACATCTGGATAGTGTGGGATGCTCTGGAGCCATTGAAAGTCCTGCAGAAGGATGGTGGGATGCAGACAGCCAGCATCCTTTTCAGTGGATTGCTGGAGAACTAAGTGGGGAGGAGGGAGAGGCCAACTAGAAGGGATGCATCACCCATGAAACAGGTGCTTCAGCCAGAGTGACCCAGTAGATAAGCCTTTGCCAGTGCTCATGAGAGAGACAGTTCTAGACATCTAGGACAGAGAGTGTGAGCCTACCTTACAGTGTTATCAGTTTCAGAAGGAAATCTCCCTGCCCCCATTCCCCTCCTTCCTGTGCTCCAACCCTGGAGGAGCAAGAAGCCCTTGCTTCAGCAAGAATAGCAGCCAGAGAAAGACCCCACGTGCCTCTCCTTCTGCAACACTCAGCCCGCAGTGGGACTGGCAGGTGGAGAGAGGAAGAGCTGATGTTAAGTCAATTGAAAATTTTGATTATTGTTGAGGACTGGATTTTAGATTTCTGATTTAAGACTACAATTTGAAGTAGCAGGGGTACATCTATTACCTGGCAGTTGGCAGAAATGTCACGGGATCTGGCCAAGATTTTATCCAGGGGCAGAGAAAGGTGAGCATCACCGACTACATCTCTGAGGACCAATGGAAAGCTAGAGTAAAGCTCCATTTTGATCATATGCCATGAGTTATGCTGGTTAGCATATTGGAATTTATATCTTTATTCCTGGAACCATTACAACCACTTCATAAGATAGGGCTGTTAGTGGCTTTATCCTTCTCTTCAATACTCTTCTCACCCTCTCAACTGCTGTCATCTGCATTTAACTCCTGAAATGCCAATGTTAAAAACGTAACTTTTAGGGGCCGCTGGGTGGCCCAGTCATTCGGCCCAGCATCCGACTCTTGATTTCCACTCGGGTCATGATCTCAGGGTGGGGCTCTGTGCTGAGTGTGGAGCCTGCTTGGGATTCTCTCTCTCCCTCTGCCCCCGCCCCCTGCTCGTGCACACGTGTGCACATGGGCACACACTCGCTCTCTCAAAAACCCACATAACTTCTAAAACCATTACTATGTCTTTAATGCTTTATCATGCTTTAATAAACAGATTTCTGATTTCAGTTAGAAGGGTATAGCTTGTAGTAGACCAATGCTCCCATCAAGAAAACCTGGAAAAGCTCAATACCGAAAACATGTTTGAAGTCATCTGAGGTAGTATGGACTTGAGGTACAAATATATTGGAGAGAAAGTCACATTACTAAGGAGGAGACCCCATTCTGCCTGCAGTATGATCCCTCAGGGCACTTGCCAGTTCTGGGTATGGGGACAGAGGCTGAGAAGTTGGGTAGAAGGTGAAGGCTAAGAAGAATCAGAACTGGCAGAAATTTCAGCAATCTTGCAAGGCTGAAGAGGTGAATTTTGGAGTGTGGGGACCCGCCAAGACAGCCAAGGCTTGAGGGGACAAAATCCTGGAAAGAGAAAGGGAGTGCAGAGAAGTAAGCCCAATGCTTGGCTACAGTTTTCTCCTTGGGACATTGACTGATTCTTAAGCTGAAAAGAGAAACTGAGCAGAAAGTGGTTGAAAAGCCAGTTGGGAGTCTTTGGTAGCTTCACAAGTGCCAGGTAAGGAGATATAAACTGAAGTCGTGGAGGAGGTGCTCTAGTAAAAGCCCCAGGCTTTGTTTGGAGACCTAAAGTCTAGGAGTGGGTACAACTAAGAAAAGTCAGACATGGAGAAGATTGTAAGGCAGCCTCCAATCTAAATGCACTGAGTGTACTGAGGTGGTTTACACCCATGTCTGTTGTCTGCCAGAGAATAGGGTGAATCCTCTCTGATGGAAGATAACATCATCCAGAGCCTCTGCAGTTTTTCATATATAATGCCTAGTATTCAATAAAAAGTTACTACTTGTTTCAAGAAACAGCATTAAGAGAGAGAATAGACCTGCAAATGACTCAGATGTCAGAATTACCAGACACAGACTTTAAACCGATTATTCAGATTTTCCCTGTTTTCATGAACTAATTTTGGTAAAGCTTATTTTGCTGGAATTTCATCCATTTTTATGGAATCTTCAACTTTATGGGCATAAAGTTGTTCATAACATCCTCTGATTATTTTTTTTTTTTTAAGATTTATTTATTTATTTATTTTGACAGAGAGAGAGCGAGAGAGAGAGAGAGCACAAGCAGGGGGAGCAGCAGAGGGAGAGGGAGAAGCAGGCTCCCTGCTGAGGAGAGAGCCCGATGTGGGGCTCGATCCCAGGGTCCTGGGGTCATGACCTGAGCCAAAGGCAGATGCTTCATCGACTGAGCCACCCAGGTGCCCCTGATTATGTCTTAAATTGGTAGAATCTGTAGTTACGTCTTCCTTGCATTCTTTGCATTGATCTGTGCCTTCTTTGTATTCTCCCTTATCAGTTTCCACAAGGGTTTCTCAATTTTCTTAATCTTTCCCGAGAATAACCTCTTGATTCTCTATTATATATTATTTACTAGTCTTTTATCTTTATTATTAACTTTCTTTTATTTTTTTAAGATTTTTTTCTGTTCTTTTTCCAGTTTCTTGAAATTGATGTTCAGTTTGTTGCTTTTCAGATTAATTCCTTCCTAATATAATAAAGACCATAAGTGTCCCTTTAAATGCTAAACATTTTGACATATATTTGATAGGCTTTTATTATCACATAGTTAAAAATACTTTCTAATTTCCTTTGTAATTTCTTTTGTGAGTCATAGGTTATTTTGAAGCATATTTCTTAATTTTAAATAGATGGTAAACTTTCACATAGGGTTTGTTATTAATTTTCATCTTAATTTCATTTTGGTCAGAGAATATACTCTGGATGACTTCAGTCTTTTGAAATATGGACTTGCTTTAGGGCTAGATATATGATCTTTCTTTTTTTTTTTGATAAATATTTTGCATATGCTATGTGATTTGTTGATTAGGCCCACACACACATACAGCACTACCACTTTTTGTGGGTTTCATTGATGTAGTGAGTTTCATTGAAAGGCTTTGCTATGAAAAACTTGTAAGTCTTGGAAGTGTTGTGTAATCCCTCTGGGACTTGCTTCCTTGTCAGCGAAGTATGGTGGCCTGACTCCATAATCTACATCAGGATCCCTACTATATTGTTCTAATTTTTCCTGAACTTACATGTGCCCAGAGGGGGGAAATTCCTTTTTCTTATAAGACACCAGTCCTCCTGACACCAGTCATTCAGCATGGCCTCATTCTGACTTGATTACATCTGCAATGTAAATAAGGTCGTCCATTTCTAACTAAGGTACTTTGGGTTGGGGCTTCAATGTATCTTTCTGGGGGGACATAATTCAATCCATAACAGGGACAGTGATATTCTCTGTTTACACAGGGGTGTCCAAACCGAGGGCAAAATTCTCTCCAAAATGCAGAGCAAGCAGGAACTGCCCTCACAGCCTCTTACACGAATGGTCCTGTGATTTTAGGTCCACCCTCAAACTCTCATCCTGGACTAACAACAATCAAATTATTTTTGCTTAACCTTTGCTTCCATCTCCCTTCCCCATAAAGGGACAGTCAGTGACTATTAACTCTCTCCAGATTGTCTTTTAATTTCCACACTACTCTCTTTTATTCTCTCTTCAGCATCTTGATTAATTTGGCTCTTCACATCATGCACAGAAGGCTATCAATAAAGCAATACTTTAAAATCATTACTGAAACCCTAACATTTTTCCTTTAAACTATCCTGAGCAGAAATAATCCTGGGTGGGTGGTATAATTTTTGCAGTATTGAGAAGACCTCTTTCTGTCCATGGTTATGTCCTTCACTTTTTCCCATTTCCTTGATATCTGAAATTGATTTGAGAGGTAATAAATCTTATTTTGCAATTAGAGAAAAAGCAAATGCCCCTGGGAGGGGTAGCACATTGTTTGAGTTTATTCTGGGTGTAAGTGATGGATAGAAGATCCTCTCCTAGGAATGGGGTTGATGGAATGAGGAGCAAATACCACCAGCTGGAACTCTAAAATGAGAGGACAAGGGCGCCTGAGTGGCTCAGATGGTTAAGCGTCTGCCTTCAGCTCAGGTCATGATCCCAGGGTCCTGGGTTCAAGTCCCACATCAGTCTCCCTGCTCAGCGGGGAGACTGCATCTCCCTTTCCTTCTGCCTGCCACTACCCCTGCTTGTACTCTCTCTCTCCTGTCAAATAAATTAAAAAATCTTAAAAAAAAATAATAAAATAAAATGAGAGGACAAGGTCATGGATAGCATGGAATTGTAATATGAAATATAAAATTTCCCTATTGAAAAATTTGCTCTGCCCCATTATTATTCACTTAAAATTCTCCACATTGTAAAAGGAATTCAAATCTATTTCAAAAGATACACACAATTTAGCAAGATCAACTAAATTAAGTATGGAAAATGAGGCAAATGGAAAACATGGGCAGGAAAGTAAGGCAGGGCCAGGGGTGTCCCCCCACAATGTCCAGGCCATGTCCATGTGTGATGCACACGCTCTGTCACCTGCTTCTATTCACTTGACAGACATAGGTCTCAAACCTGGCCCACGTGTTCTGGTTGCCTCTGTGAAAAAAAACATGTGCCCACTGATAAGATTTGCAGTGAACTAGAATCTCAGAGGATGGGACTCATGTATTTAAAAACAGCTCTTCATGTTGGTTTTTTTTTTTTTTTTTTTAAGATTTTATTTATTTGACAGAGAGAGACACAGCGAGAGAGGGAACAGAAGCAGGGGGAGTGGGAGAGGGAGAAACAGGCTTCCCGCGGAGCAGGGAGCCCGATGTGGGGCTCGATCCCAGGACCCTGGGATCATGACCTGAGCCGAAGGCAGACACTTAACGACTGAGCCACCCAGGCGCCCCTTCATGTTGTTTTAATGTGTGTTCCTCATTTGAACTCAGATTCTTAAAGGCTTATATTTTCTCTTTCTTCTACTCTCTCTCATCAGTGTCTTGCCTGCCAGGCATTCCTCCTTAGTTTGGTGTAGAGGCAACATCATGATGTATATTCCAGGTAAAGTACAGGAAAAGCATTTTGAATAGAATAAAATGTTACAGGAAATTGCTTTCTTTGAGAGCAATCAGGTGGCTAAAGTCATATAAAGGGGAAAAAAAAAGTTTTGAGAATACAGAGTAGAATATTATTTCCCCTACTCCTAAGAGTTCAATAATTTAAATTTAAAAGTTTAACATATATAATAGAGGGGTCCATGAATTTTAATGGTCAAGTAATAAAATAATTCTTGAATGTTGTGAAGTTCTCAGGTCTTAAGGAAAAAGTGTTTGCTTTGTTAATTATTTAGGACAAATCTCGGTGAAGTCATTCTGACTCGCATGATTTAGGAATGCTAATTTGTGGACTGGAATTTCATAATCGCTTAATGAAGCCTGCTGTTTCCTTCCTAGACTATATGCTGGTGCTTTCAAAATGTAGCATTTTTAAAGAAAATGAGATAAGGCATGTATATTCTTCTTCTTTGTGTGTGCCTGTGCATATGATTTCTGAGTGCGTTTGAATGTGAGGTATGAATTGATTTTCATGCATTGATTCACATGAATAGGAATACATTTGAATTTATAGTAAATGCTTTCAGCTGCTGTCTCTGATGTTACTGTAACTGAAGTAGCTCAAAAGCACAAAAGGTCATGTCAGGCTTTACGCAAAATTTACTAGAGCTGTTTATAAAGGCACCTTGTGTGTTGTTGCTTTGTTCATGCACTTTACAGGAAATCCTGTCATCACATTACTTCCTTCCATATTTCAACTGTTTCTCATTCTAAATAAAAACATTTATTGCTAATGTCCCCTGAGCCACACGGGGGGAATGGCATGGACTTCTGTTAAGCCTCACTCGCTTTTCAAAGTGATAGCTTCACTCAATAGTGAGTATGACAAGTGTGGGCTGAATTTTACATTTATTGTTTGGCCAAGTGCAAAACGTAAGGCATCATCCATGGACAATCTCCCAAAGAAAATATTTTATATACTGAGTCACAAGTGTATTCACTCACCCATTGTTAGTCTGACTTTTCCTTAGTTACCAAATCTAATTCTATCTCTTACGTGATAATGGCCATTTATACAGAAATTTTTTAGAGAGACCTTTAACAAAGGCCTCACTTAGGAAATTTTTAAAAAACCTCCTACTTGTTATCAGAGTTGCCTTTATCCCCACTTCCCATCAGCAACCTGTAGATGCGGTCATACTTTAGACTTGGCTATCTGGACCGGCTCCCCCTGCAAGATCTGAGCTCAAACGCCTCTCTCTGATCATCACTTCACTTATAAAACCCAAGTGGTAGGAGGCAGGACCAGATAGACTGCGCTATGGAGTCAAATAAACTCTGAAATCTGGAGACTTCCATGCAACACACGTTTATTTCTCACTTGTGGACCTGCTCTGCTGCGGGTCACACAGCTCTCTTCCAAGCAGTGAATCAGACGTATATATTCTATACACGTGAATGCTTTCAGGGTGTTTCCATATCCAGCCTTCCACAAACAATTCTGCATTTTCCAGGAGGAGAAGAGGGCAATAGGAGAGGAGAGGAGGAAGAAAATGCAAGTTAAATGTTCCTGGGTAATTATTTGAAACTACACCTGGCAGTCTTTTAAGAGGTTGGGAATGGTTTGCTCCAGAGAAGGTCTATTCCCTGAAGCTTCTTTTTTTTTTTTAATAGAAAAAATTTTTAAAGATTTTATTTATTTACTTGTTAGAGAGAGAGAGAGAGAGCACAAGCAGAGGAAGCTGCAGGTAGTGGGAGAAGCAAGCTCCCTGCCAAGCAAGGAGCCTGATGCAGGACTCGATCCCAGGACCCTGGGATCATGACCTGAGCCAAAGGCAGAAGCTTAACTGACTGAGCTACCCAGGCATCCTGCCTCAAAGCTTCTTAAAAATAAATAAAGAGGGGTGCCTGGGTGGCTCAGTCAGTTAAGCCTCTGACTCTTGATTTTGGTTTAGGTCATGATCTCAAGGTCGTGAGCTCAAGCCCCAATTCAGGCTCTGCGCTGCATTTGGAGCCTACTTGAGATTCTCTCTCTCTCTCTGCCTCTGCCCCTAACCCCCCATTTTTCCTCTCTAAAACAAACAAACAAAACAAACAGACTTGAGGAATAAGCTTATACTTGTTTTATTTATCTCAGGCAAACACGAATTAGAACATGAATTGCATCTTGTTGGCTAATAAACTAAATAGTAATGAGGGGTTTTACTGTTCCAAAGCACTTTCAAACTTCAGTTTCCATCCTCACAACAACCCTGTGAAGTAAGTGGCAGGCACTTTTTCATCTTTGTTTTACAGATAAGGTAACTGAGGCTCCAAGAGGTAAGTGAATTTTATAAAGTTAACAGTTTCTAAGTGGAATACCTCTTTAGTTTCTACAACTTGATCTCTTTCCCTACATTCACTACATGGATTCACTGCTGGAGCAGAGATAGAACTTGGGAAATGGTGCATATCCTTTTTTTTTTTTTTATCACACACAGATAATCAGAGGAATGGGAGAGCTAATGCACCCCCCCCTGCCCCCCCGCCTTCTTTAAATCAGAATTAGGTCCTCCAGGGATGGGATTGAAGGGAGCAGAAAATTCATCCTGCTTTTGTCATTCATGTTCAGGTAGGTATGCACTCCAAACCCTCAGTGTCCCCAAACACTTGAAAAATTATATCATTTCTCTTGCATCTCTTTAACCTAAGAGAGAATTATAGGTTTGTTTGTGTGTGTGTGTGTGTGTGTGTGTGTGCACGCGTGTGTGAGAGATACTGAATCTTCCTACCTGTGAACGTGGTCTGCCTTTCTGTTTTCAATCTTTCTTCTAATCTCTTGGATTGTTTTAAGATTTCTTCATATAGGTCTTGCACACATCATCATTAATTCCTAAGTATTTTATTTTTGTTTGTTATTTTAATGGAACCGTTTATTCCATTATAGCTTCTAAAGGGTTGTTTGTATAAAGACTATTGATTTCTGCATATTAATTTTTGTATCTAGTCAACCTATTGCCTTTTTTTAAATAGCTTTACAGTTGATTCTCGCAGATTTTATGGGTCAAGAATCTTATAATCTTCAAATAATGATAATTTTATATTTGCCTTTCAAGGTTTTATTATTTTCCTTTTGTCTAATTGGACTGTTTAGTACCTCCAGTACTGTGTTAAATAATTATTGTGATAAAGGACACCCTTCTCCTTTTCCTGTTTTTAATGGAAATGTTTTTAGTCTTTTTCTATTTAGGTAAATCTTGGCTTTTGGGGTTGAGCTAGAAATAGTATCATGCTAGGGAAGCATCTATATGGTTACATATGTTTCCTACTTTATTATAGTTATGTGTTTCGATCAGATGGCGTATGTCAGTGCATGAGCTCATCAGATCACTTTGACCAGAGAGTTGGATGTGGTCTATGTAATGGAGTACAGATTTTTAAAAAAATCTAGAGCTGCTCTAATACGGTAGCTAGTAACCATGTGAGGCTATTGAACATTTAATGTGGCTCGTCTGAATTGATATGTGCTATAAGTGTAAGACATACATTAGATTCTGAAGACTTAGTATAAAAAACAATGTAAAAGATCTTGATAATTTTTCTGTTATATGTTGAAATATTAATACATTGGAAATCTGTATTAAATAAATTATTAAAATCAATTCTACCATTTTCTTTTTACTTATTCAAACATGACTACCAGAAAATTTGAAATTACATGCAGGGTTTCATTTGTGGCTTGCATTATATTTCATGTATATTTGCAGTATTACATATATATTAGCTAGGGCTTGTCTAATGTGTCTACCAACTATTCTCTATACATTCAGGAAGAAAAGGCCCTTATGAGCAGAACTTTTCTGTCCTTTGGTCTTGGAGAGGTCCTCTTATCATTGCCTCTGTAACATTATAGTTACACCATAGTGTGTAATTAGGTACCTTTAGATATCTCTTAGGGCTTAGCAAAACCTGTCTTTCCTCTTGGTGTATAGTCCTCTGGGGAGCGGTTGGCTTTTTTGCATAAAGAGTTCAGAGACTTCCCCCCCAAACTGCTCCCTAAAATTTAAAAGTAAGAGGAGACGGGGGATGTACCAGTGTCAGGGTAGGGCAAGAAGGTGACTGAAATAAAATTATTTTGAGGAAAGTGGTGTTCTGCATTGGTGATCCATTCTCAACAGAGAATCTAGGGGCTCAGAGAGAGAAAGCTGGTGTTTAGCACACAGCATGGAGAATGCCAAGTCCTCTAGGCTCACCTATTGCGGTGCAGTGATCCTGTTTTGGGATGTAATGTCTGAGTGTGGGAGTTACTGTTACAAATAAAACGGGGGGCTGGCACTCGGTGTCAGGCACAATGCCGCCTGTCAGTGCCTGGGCCAGCGCAGGTGTTTAGGAGCAGTGGGTAAGTTCATGAAGCCTGAGACATACCCTTCATGTCCCCTTCAGGTACTCATGCCAGTCCCCAGGGAGGCCGTATGTGTATTCAGGTAAGTCAGACCTGATACATACTTAGTGTAGTTAAGATATTGAAAAATAGGTGTAACTACCTTCCTAAAAGCAGCAGAAAAATAGCTGCAAAAATTGCCAAAGCCATTTTAAGAAAAGGTGGTTTTCCACTCCTTTCCCCCAGGATCATTATTACCAGCAGCTGGATGGTGGCTAGCTGTAACTTACATGTGCTTGTCAGGGAGGGGGGCTGGAGGAGTAATTTACTTACTCTCCAAAGCTGCAGCAGTTCTGATCCTAGGTAAAGTTAAAAAGTAGGCGAAAAGGTGGTTTGTTTCGGGCGCCTGGGTGGCTCAGTTGGTTAAGCGACTGCCTTAGACTCACGTCATGATCCCTGGGTCCTGGGATTGAGCCCCGCAGCATTGGCTGGTTCCCTGCTCAGTGGGGAGTCTACTTCTCCCTCTGCCCTTCCCCCCGCTCGTGATCTCTCTCTCTCTCTCAAATAAATAAATAAAATCTTAAAAAAAAAAAGATGGTTTGTTTTGTTCTGAGGCTCTCTCACCTTCCCTTCTTAGTCCTGGGTATGTTCCGCTTCTAGCCAATATTGTCTTCTTCTTCTCTTCTCCCTAGAAAATTTGTTTGTTCATTTATTCATTCATCCATCAGACATCTATAGAGCACCTTCCATGCCATGCATCAGGAATACAAAAATGAATAAGATCTAGTTCTTGCTGTCCAGGATGGTCTAGCAAAATGAGAAGATTATGAGAGTAAGGGGAAAAATCACAAGAGAGAAATCTTTGCCAAAGGCATTGCATCCTTAAGTGGTTATAGCACCAATATTCTGGGTAACAGCTGAAGGTGGTAATTAATTTCCCTAGAGAGGCATTCAATTTCCAGATCATAAGAACTTAGGATGTTACTCAACTTTATAGTACTTACACCACTAGGTTTTGAAAAGAAAGTAAGGAAATAATAGGTACTGAGTTCCTATTAGCTCACCGGTTTCACAGACATTATTCCCATTTAAAGAATGTGGAATTAGGATTTCACAAGTGACTTGCTTAAGGTCCATAGTATGCAGAAGAGCTGAGATTTGAACTCAGGTCTGCCTGACATACAAGTCTAAGCTCTTTCTACTTTCTCACACTGACTACACAGAAAAATTCTCTAATTATAGAACCTCAGATTCTGTAACAAGCGAGGGTCCTATATTTTTGGATAGGGAGCTCTCTGACATCCATTTTGTCATCTAAGCAGGTCAATGCATGTAAGGCTGGCCTTGGGTAGTTGACAACTGAACTACATATATGTCCTTCTCTGCTAGGAAAGCAAACCAGAGGATCAGCAGACAGAGTGGACAGGTTCAGGGGGGTCTGGCTTCTGATAGACTTTGTCATTCCATGGGGGTTGCCAAGAGCAAGTTAGATCCAGTGCCTTTCATTATGGTTCTCTGCCCAATCCCCACACCACTCTTCTCAGATGCCACACTTACCAGAGGATCATCCAAGAGCTCTTTCAGGGCAGTAGACAGGCATTGTATTAATTTTGTACCCCCTTCTGTGCCTAACACACTGCATTTGTATAGTAGGTCTACAACAGATTAGCAAGTGGCTTTGTTTTGACAAAACAAATTGTTTGAATATCAAAATTTAAAACTTCTTCAAAAATCTTTTGGTCAACTCTGCACATGGTAATCTTCCAGAATGTTGCTTGACTATATTAAAGAGTTGAAAACTGGTATTTCATGATGAAGACAGGTTTTCTCATGAACTCCACCCTGAATGCACTCTTGACTCCGACAGGAAGTGCTGTTGTGATCACGGAGAAACACATGACTCACAGGAAAGCCTGCCTTGATCCCTCCTCTGCCTCCGTGTGTTTTGAGATGCTTGAACATTTAGGGGAGTTTCCAGTCTTGTTGTGACTCCTCTTCCGTGAATCTCCCTCCTATCCAGGCTCTCTTCCCTGAAAATGTCACGTTTTCCACGTAGTTAAAAACAAAACCAAAAAATGACAAGACAACCCATCACAAAACCAGGAACTCTTCACTAGTCCACAGTGATCTTTGTGTCTGTGTGTTTGTGTTCAATTCAGATTTTACTCTTAGAGTGAGACCACATTAAATATTCTTAGCCTAGGCCTTCAAGCTTGAGTTATTGCTGCTGGCCCTGTCTCCTTGACCGCCATGTCCCCTGGGCTCCAGCGCAGAGCATGAAGGTGCCACACAGCAGTGTGATCTCCTGCGCGCACAGGTCTGCACCACCGGCCTCAACCTGTCGGCCCACAACCTCATTCTGGAGCCCCGAAGCCCTCGTTGCCCCACTGAGGCACGATGATGTCGCGGTCCGCCAGCTTCTCCCGCTTCTTGGGGTCCAGTATGTCCTTGCAAGTCAGCTTCTCTACCCCTTGAGGGTGACTCTGGCTCCGAACGGCTGCAACACCGCGCGGACCGCGCCGTGGCTCCGGCTGCGGTGGCTCACCACGCACATGCAGCGCTCGCGGTGCGTGCTGCGCGCAGTGGTCCACGGATCCCTGGAGCGGCGTGAGGCGCTTGCGCGTCAGGTCTGACATGCGCAGTGGCTTCTCCGACAGGCTGCTGGTCTCCGTGCACGACGGCTTCTCCGCAGTTTGGGGACCTCAGCCTCCAGGGTCGGCCACGGGATCCAGGAGCCAAACAGCGCCTTGTCCTTGTCCTTGTTTCCGGGGCCTGCAGTGGTCCTGGGTTGGGCATCCTCTGGGCCGTTCCCTGAGATGGCCTTGGGCGAGAAGGGGTGGAGGAGACTGGCTCACGATGACTGCCTCCTTCTCCAGGAAGCCCGGCACCTGGTGCTACGCTCTTCTTGCTACTCACGCCCGGGAAACCCTCCTGCTTCTCATCTGCCTTCTTCTGCGGGGCCATCTCCTTCTCCTGGCACGAAGTGTATCCAGGATTGCCTCACGCTCATACAGTAGCCATCTGTGGGGACCACGGGGCTGTGGCCGGGCTGCAAACAGAGGCAGCAGCAGTCGGAGCCCTTGACGTCATCCCTGGCTCAGTTGAATATTCTGGGTCCTGTAGCCTGAGGCCTTGCTGTATCTTCTCACGGTAAGTGTAGATGCCCCGCCTTGCAATTCTTGCGGCAGTGTGTCATCCTCACAAACGACTCCTTGTTTCTTCCTTGGAGCTATGCTCCAACACAGTGATCATTTAAAAGTCAAACACACATGCGCACCTACCCCCCTGTAGCATTCCCTTCATTGCCTTCAACAGGTTGAAGCTCAAGGCTACCAACATAAATTTCAAAAGTTACCTTTGGTAGGCAGACATCAAACCTATATTTTCCAGCCCTTATAGAAAAAAAAAAAAAAAAGACTTTTTTTTTTCTTTGCTGAGAGTTATTGGGGTTATTTTCATTTTCCCCAATAACTGCTGCAGAATTTTATCTCAGCCCTGGTTCCTGGACGGGGTCTTTCTTTGGTCCTCAGTTTATGGGCCGTGAAGACAGTGGTTTGCGGAATGTGATTCAAGTTTGCTTTTCCCAAAATACTGTTCTCCCTTTTTATCTGTTCAAAAACCTCTACTAACCAGTTTCTTTTCTGGTTAGTGATGTAGGTGGGGACAGAAAGCCACCATGAGGGGCAGTATAGGTCCTTAATTTGTGCTCACATACGGTTGACTGGCAAGTTGGTTAATACAGAAAGCCATATCCTAAGATGTAAGGATAATGGATAGTAGTGGAAGAAACAACAAATTTCAGGTGACTGCAGGCACCTGAAATTGAATCAAAGAAAAGGAAGGCATCCAGAAGAAGAGGGAAATGTCAGTGGTTGAGTGGGAGAAGCTTACAGCTTTGCTTTGGCTTGGCTTTTCCTATTTTGTGGCACGAACTTGAGTCTCTGGTTCTGTAAATGGAGATGAGAAAAATTAGAAAGGGGAAATAAAAAGTAGAAACCATAGAGTAGTGTCAAAAATAATTTATCTAAAAATGTTATGAGAAGGCAGTAAATCAGTGTTGATTTGTAAATATCCATAAACAGATTATCCTTCCAATAATGGAACTCAGCTGTTGAGTTGTTTTTAGATGTCATGTTTCTTTAGAACTGACAAGCCTCAGAGAGGCAAGGCCGCTATTATTCTCATTTTGTAGGTGAGAAAACAGAGGTTAGCTACTTGCACAGTCATATGACTGGTTGGTGACAGAGGTGTGACTTGAACATAGAGGTTTTAAGTTATTAATAGATAACTTCTTATAGTTTTTATATTAAGGTTGGATTTCTTGTGATACACAAAAACCTATTAGCCAAAACTTTGAGTTATGACTTGTTGGGTTTTGAGTGGAATTTCTGTTATTCCTCAAAGTGTCATTTGGGGCAGACCAAATCATGCTCTGGTAACAACCAACCCCCAGATCCCAGTGGCTTGAAACAACAAAGATTTATTTCTTAGTCATGCTTTGTGTATTAGCAGGTTGGCAAGGCGCCTTTGCTCATAGTGGTCATTCAGATATTCAGGCTGACTGGGAACCTGTCAGGCTAGAGGAAGAAAAAGGAGAACCCTGGAAGATCTCACACTAAATCAAATGCTCCAGAAAAGAAGTGACATTGCCCAAAATCCACTGGTTGCCCAAAATCCACTGGTTGGCTCATATGGCCCCACCACGCTTACTAGGAAGTATAGTCCTACCTTGTGCCCAGAGGCAGAGAACTGGAAGTATTTGGTGAATTACACTAAAAGCCATCAAAATTCATATATAAATAGATGAGACCCTGGTAAATAAAATCCTGTAAATCAAATCTTTTTCCTAGTAATGTTATTGATATAATAATTTAAAGGATGAAGTATTCCAAAATGCGTATTCATAGTAATAGTCACTTAATGAGAAGTATGGTTCAAGGTTGAGAGAAAAACAGAATTTTAACATAGTCATTATTATATTGGTCATGAATATAGGGGTGAGGAAGCTCTTCTTTTTGACTGGGAAGTATAGTAGTAAATCAAGTATTTTTTGTTCATTTATTTTGAATGGAAGATGCAGTATATTAGAGAAATTCTAGAATAGTGATAGCAATCAGATTTTATCTCCTATAACAATTCCAATTTTTTGTAAAATAGTGGACTCTAAACTTCTTTGATTTTTTTATTGGTAAAACATACGATTTATTTGCTTTCATCTCCATTTTTATATATTTATTTGATTATCAATTACTATCATAATTTATTACATATACTAGAAAACTTTTACAAAAATAGAAATTAAAACTACCAATAAGCAGTCTGTATTTTCTTCCCACCCCACAAAGAACTGTCTTATTTGTCCCCTTTGGAGACAAATGTCTTTGAGCACTTGCTGAACTGGATTTCGGGCCAGGTCAAGGCTCAGTTCTTAGTGAGTAGCAATGTCTGCCAAGCAAAGAGAGAAGGATGTCATATGTTCCAGATGGTTAAAGTCTCTGACTCAAGTTGGCAAGGGTGGGATACTCTACATCCATTTTTGCTTCTTTTCTATTGCTATAAGACATCCTACCCGAGATTTCCATTTTTAGATCATGGGAAGTTACACCCCTGACAAGTCTTCCAGTAACTCTTTCAAATGAGTACTTCCTAAGCTGAATTAAGTGGATAATTGAACAGAGGAAACTACAATGCATCTGCAAGTTCACAACTGCAAGCAATTAGGCAAGGTTGGCAAGCTGGATCCAGAAGCTCTGGATAGCATTTTAGGAAGATTTCATATAGTATGTTCCTTTAATGTGAAAGATGCCTGAACTTTTTTGTAGTGTATGAATTTTGACTCTCCTACAAGATTTTTTTTTCAAAACTAATCATAAATTTAGTACTCATAAATTCAAAGGACAGGAATTACTAGTTTTAGAAACGCTATGTGCTAGACATATTTTTTAAAATACCTTGTTTTGAATGGTAGATGGTGTCTTCCAGGAAAGGACTAGAGAACTTTCTGTGCCCATAAAAACCCATGTTTTATCTGTGTTAGCACAGAAAATGATTTTGGATGCCTTGAGTTTTTAGGAAACTTGAGAGGCTGAGGAAGAATACCTTATACCTATTGAACTCAAGTAGGAGTACCAGATATTCTGATACTTTGATGTTTATGCATTGTCATAGGCCAGGAATTTTATTCAGAACACAAAATACATATAATATCTTTCCCAAGGACTGGTATTACAATGCGAATGTCTATTTATTAATGTTTTATTTGTTTTGGATAGGGGATTTTAATATACTGCACAAAATTTATAGACAGTTCCTTCAAACCTGGCAGTGGTCCCTAGGAGTATAATAATTACCAAGATCAGAAACTTCCGGAAAGTTGTAATAACAGATTCTGTGTGGCTATGTGTAGTTGTTCCAGAGTTTAAAGTAGTGTAAGGAAGTAAAGGTGGTGACATTTCAAAGATATCTACAGGGCTGCAAACACTAATGCATATTTTTGTATTTTGTATTTAACATATATCTATGAAATAATATAAATTTCTCGTGTGTGTGTGTATAACAGTCCAACCTATATAAAAAGACTGTGGAGATACAATGAATAAACACAATTTGGTACTTGTTCCACTGAACTTGCAGCTTCTAATTCTAACAAGATTCTTTATCCAGCACTTTGGAAAGACTTAAATGTTTTTTTCATATATCAAAAATGTTTTATTGGCGATTGACATTTCTTCTTTCCAACAGATGGTGCTATCTTACTGCCAACTATTCCATGGCAAACCCTCCAGATAAGTCCCTTTCTCCAGTTACCAACTACTGGTTTAGGTACATCCTTCCCATGAGCCAGTTGGGTATCATAATATCATAAAAACAAAGTCCTAAAAACTCTAATAATAAATGCATTTAATTTCTCAGTAATTTTTCTTCCTTAGCCTCTTTTTATTAAAAGCTAAACATATAATGAATGCATAACTTATTTCTGGCTTCCTAATAGTCATTGTTTGACTTGGCCATCAACATATTGAAGGAAGATTTCATTAAAACAGATTATGTTGACCTGAAATACCAAAGGGATTTTGAATAACTCACCTGTGTACATCTGTAAATATTTGAAAAGGAAAAGATAGCTTTATTGTGTGAGACCCTTTCAGAAGCAGAGATCATCTGGTGACCTCTCTGAGTTTCTTTTAGCTACATGACTTCTTGACATCATGATTTTTGAGTTGTATTAGGCCTATTAAAGTTGGACATAACATATAAATACAGATCTAGCTAACACATCAGTCATTTGCATCTTCTTGGCCAATTTTCTGTTGAATACTGCCACAGTTAATGTAAAGGCTTGAAAATTAAATGTAGGTATAACAATTGAGTTATAGCAAATACTTAGTAGAATGTGGCCCTTATAAAACACTTTTAATTTAATCTCTTGTTACCTTATTAAAACTTTTTATTGTGAAAAATTTCAAACGTACATAAAAGTTGAAGAAATGGTATAATGAAATTCCATTATCTATTGTCCACCTTCAGTAATTATCAGTATATTGTCAAACTTGTTGTATCTGTATATTCCCACCTGATCCCATGTTGGGGAATTTTTTTTTTTTACAGTTTTATTGAGGTATAATTTTTACATGCCGTAAAAGTCACCCATTGTAAGTGAATGCACACTTCCGCTGATTTGTAATTTAGTGAGATTAAGTTAATTTATAGAGTTGTGGAGCTATCACCATGGTCTAGTTTTAGAAAATTTCCCTCATCTCAGGTTTCCCTGTGTCTGTTTGCAGTCAGTTCTCGCTCTCACACTTGTCCGCAGGTAACTGCTATTCTGCAAATCTACAGATTTCTACTTTCTGGATGTTTCATATAAATGGAATCATATAATGTGTAATCTTTTGCATCTCACTTTCTTAGAGTGTTTTTGATATGATGTTCACCAATGCAGTAGCATGTAGTAGTAGTTCATTCCTTTTTATTGCTGAATTGTATTTCATTGTACGGGTCTATTACAATTTTCATTACCATTCATCAGTTGGTCAACATTAAGATTGTTTCTAGTTTTGGGCTATTATGTATAATGCTGTTATGAACATTCATGTAACAGTCTTTGTGTGAACATGTGTTTTGATCTCTCCTGGGTAGGTACCTAGTTTTGGACTTGCTGTGTTGTTTAATATTTGTCTTTTTAAGAAACTGCCAAGCTGTTCCCCAAATGGTTATACCATTTTATATTCCCCCCAGCAATTTGAGGGCTCCTGATTCTCCACATCCTCACCAACACTTGGTATTTTTCTTTTTTTTTATGATAGCCACTGGAAAGGGTGCATAGTAGTATCTCATTGTCCTTTTTTTTTTTTAAGATTTTATTTATTTATTTGAGAGAGCGCATGAGTTGGGGTGGGGGTGGGGAATGGGGCCTGGGGGTGGGGAAGGGATAGAAGGAGAGGGAGAGAGAGAATGAATCCTCAAGCAGACTCGATCCTAGGACCCTGAGATCATAACCTGAGCTGAAACCAGGAGTTGGCCGCTTAACTGACTGAGCCACCCAGGTGCCCCTCATTGTCCTTTCTAGTTATCTTTTAAATCTGTTAAGTTTATTGAATGAGATTAGTTCTTTCTCTGCCCCAGATGACTTTTCCAGTTGCTCTTAGGTGTTACAAGGAATCTTGATTTAGTCAAAATGTCCTAACTGATTTAAAGGTGAGGCACCTACTTCCCATCCTCAGCTAAAGCCTAAGGTGAGGTGATGGTGGGGGGAGGCCAGTAGTTGGCTTTCCTCTTTTGCCTTCTTACTCTTTTAGCTTTTACCCTTATTTTGCTGCCAAGGAACAAGGATAGGGGAGAGATGGAGAGCAGAAAAGTCTTTTCTGGTACTGTAGTGAGGGGGCCTAATATTTTCTTGGCCTGCAGGTGTTTAAGGTTGCCTTTTGACTTTTTGGGTGAACACTTGATACCCCTACCTCTCCTGCTCCCTCGCATGCAGTGAATACAGTGAATACATTTTCAATATAGCTTATTCCCTGAACATCTAGAACTTGAATGATAACTTCTACCTTTTTTTGCTGAGGTCTTTTTGCCTCTATAGGTTTTGCCCCTTTTGTTAGGACCTAAAATAACCTTTTCTTACGAGGCCCATATCTGGTCCTTAGGAAACATTAACTCATCTCTGTCCCCATAAATTTTGCAATTGCTGATAGCCTAACACTGCCATCACTCTTTGGTTCATCTGTTGATAGCTCTTCATCCCTTCTCTTTCACTTGAGATTTCTCAGCTTAGAACCAGAGAACAAACAGTTCACTGTCACCCCAAACTGAGAGATTCCACTGAGCCCCCCTTGGTAGACTTGAAGAGAAGGTCAGGCGTCTCCAATACCTCCGTGTGGCAGAGGGGACACCGAACACTAACATCTAAAATCTGCCGGTCTGCCCTCCTCCTACCCTTTTATGTCCTCAGTGAGGAGAGGGGTTCAAGAGTTATATGCCTGTTTATTTGTGAACTCCTTTGAAAATCTGCATCTTGTTTGATACTCTGCTCTGGGATATCGATTATATGTTGAGACAGTTCTGGGTGATAGGTCTGGACCAGAAATAGGTCTCTATGATATATTTATATATTCCCCTACTGAGAAAAAAAAAAAATTTTTTTTTCAATTAAGTAAAGAGCAAGTGACTGAAGGCATAATAATTGTGTTTTACAACTCTAGGAAGGCAGAAGAACAAAGCAGGAGGGTTCATGATGTCTAGTTCTATATGACTTAGGTCCGTCCTTCCTTCCCTCCTTTTCTCCCTCCCTCCTTCCTTCCATCCTTCCTTCCTTTCTCTCCCTCTCTCTATTTTTCTCTTTCTTTTATTTTTAGGTAATTTCTCCACCAACATGGGGCTTGAATTCACAATCCCGAGATCCAGAGTTCCATGCCGTACTGACTGGAGCTAGTCAGGCACCCTGGCTTAAGTACATTTCTTAATCTCTTAGAGTCTATTTTAGCCTTTGTAAAATTGAGGCAATACTACCTATCTTTTTGGACTTTATGAAGAATAAAAGAAATGGTATATGAAAACAAATTAGCTCAGTGCCTGGCATATAGTGAGTGCATGCTTCTACGTAACTATATGACTGAGTTATGAAATATTATTTGCATTTGTTTTCTAGGGCTGCACAATATCACAGACCGGATAGCTTAAACAAAAGATACTTGTTTCCTTAAGTTTTTGGAGGTTAGAAGTCCAAGATCAAGGTGTCAGCGGGATTGGTTTCTCACCTTGGCTCATAGATGGCCATCTTCTTTCTGTGTCTTCACATAATTTTCCCTCTGTGTGTGCTTGTGTCCTAATCTTCTTTTCTCATAAGTAGTCATATTGGATTAGGGTCTACCCTAATGACCTCACTTTAACTTAATTTCCTTTTTAAAGGCTCTGTTCCCAAATATGGTCACATTCTGAGATTGAGGTTAGGACTTCAACATATGAATTTTGGAAGGACATAATTCAGCTCATAACAATGATTTAAAAGGAAGAAGCAAAACCCTTGTTATTTATGGATGATGTGCTTGTTTTCATAGCAGATCAAAAGGCTCTATGGTTAAGCTATTGGAATTAATAAATTAATTTATTAAGTTGCTAGATGTAAGGTCAATGTACAAGAATCATGTTTCTATAAAACAGTAAAAAACAATTAGAAAATAAAAATGAAAAATATGACTTACATTAGCATGAAAACCACCAAATGCCTGGTAACAAATCTAATAAGTGACGTACAGGACCTTCTCACCAAAAGAAAAAAAAAGCTACAAAATATTGTTTAGAAAGTTGAAAGAAATGAAAGAAGACCCAAGTATACCATGTGAATGGATTAGAGGACTAAATATTATAGAAATATCAATTTTCTCAAATAGATTTATAGATCAAATAAAATCCCAGTAACAATTCAGTTGCAGATTGAGTTTTGTGAACATTGAGTTGATGTTAAGACATATGAAAATTTAAGGGGTGAAAAATAGGCAGGATCATCTTAAGGAATAACAAATTTGGCAAAATTCTATTATCAGATATCATGACTATAAAGTTATAGTAAATAAGACAGTATGGTATTGGTGCTATACCAAGGGTCCCCAAGACCATCCTTAGGCTTGATGATTCTTTAGAAGGACTCCCAGGACTCAGGGTATAGTCATATTCATCGATATGATTTATTACAGTGAAATGATACAAAGCAAAATCAGGGAAGGGAAAAAACACATGAGGTGAACTCTGGAGGAAATCAAATGCAAACCTCCAAAAGTCTCCCAGTGGAGACACATTTAATTTCCCCAGCAAGTTATGACAACACACGTGAAATGTTGTCTATCAGAGAAGCTCATTAGAGACTCAGTGCCCAGAGTTTTTATTGGGGGCTTGTCACGTACACATATTCTGCCAAGTACACACCCAACTTCCAAACTCTAGAAGGAAAATAAGCGTCCAGCATAATCTGCATTGTTTGTACAAACAGTTTAGGCACAGCGAGACATTCCTATCAGTTCTGGGAATGGTAGGAACCCTCCACAGATCTAGGTTCCCGCATTCCAGCCAAGGGCTAACCTTATATGCAAGCCTGTCAAAGGATAACATTCTCAGACCTGCTTTGTTAACTCTTTTCTGAACAGGTGCAAAGATGGATAAATAGAGCAATGGAATAGAAAACAAGTCCAGAAGTAGATCTACACATATACAGTTATCTGATATATGACAAAAATGTCATTACAGTATAGTGGGGGAAAAGATGGCATTTTTAATAAATGATGCTACATCACTTGGTTATCTAAGTGGAAAAAAGTAGACCTTGACACCTACTTTACATAATAGCCAAATATCAATTCCAGATGGGTCAAAATAATAAAACTTATAAAAGAGAACTTGGAGAATGTCTTCATGACCTTGTAGGCAAGGTGTTTTCAAAGCTCACAAAAAGCACCAACTGTAAAGGAAAAGATAGATATATTGGACATGATTAAAATTGGGAACTTTGCTTTATCAAAAGATAGCACTGGGGTGCTTGGGTGGCTCAGTCAGTTAAGCGTCTGCCTTCGGCTCAGGTCATGATCCCAGGGTCCTGGGATGGAGCCCTGTATCTGCTCAGCGGGGAGTCTGCTTCTCCCTCTCTCTCTGCCCCTTCCCCCACTTGTACGCATGCACGCTCTCAAATAAATAAATAAAATCTTTTAAAAAAGAGATTACACTGAGTAAAATAAATAAGCTATGGAGTGGGAGAATGCATGATAAATAAATGTAATAACAAAGGACTTGAATGCAGAGGATATAAGGAAACCCACCCCCAGCCCTAAAGACAATGTAATATTAAAAGTGTGCAAAAGACTTAACCAGACTGGCACTTCATAAAAAAGGAAATCCATATGACCAATAAACATATGAAAAGGGGAAAGGGTGATTATATGAGTTTCCTATTCCTGCTGTAATAAGTTGCCACAAACTTAGTGACCTATGACTGACTCCTTGGAATATAGTCAACAGAAACGTGTACCAGTACTCATCAAGAGACATATTATTAGAATTCACACAGTCGCACTTTTCATAATAGTTCCAAACTGGAAACTATGCAAATTTCCAACAGCAGTAAAATGAGTAAATAAATTGTGGCATATTCATGCAGTGGAATACTGAACAGCAATAAGAATGAAGAAACCACCACTATTACTACGTGTAACCGCATGGATGAAACTCCCAAATGTAACCAGAGCAAAAGCATCCAGGCCCACAGAAGTGCATACGGTGTGATTGTACTTACATAAAGCTCAAAGCTAGTGCATGGTCTTAGAAGTCAGAATAGTGATCCCTCTGGGGATGATAACACAGAGGAGGGGGCAACGGGAAGTTTTGTCAGTATTGGCGATGTTCTGTATCCTGATTTGGGGCTGGCTATGCAGATGTATTCATTCTAAAATGATTCATCAAGGTCTTTACTCACAATTTATGCACTTTTCTACATGTATGCTAAATGTAGTAAAAAGTTAACTTATAAAATAAGTAAATAAATGTGCATGAAGTCTTTTTGAGAAATCTTTGAAAAATTATTATCTTATAAACTTTTCCCCTTCCCACCCCACCCTGAAGTTACTTCAAAACCTTTGTTTCCTTTTCGGGATCCTCACACTCTCCAACTGAAGGCTGGGTCCGATTTTAAGTTAGCAGAGTCGCTGGAAAGTTGAGAATATCCTTTCAGGAAATGGGTCCTTAATTGGGTGGATGTGTTTCACAGGCTACAAAAACAGGCCTGGTGGGAATTTTAGCTTCAGCATTTCATCCAGTGCCAACTACACTTGACATAGAAACTCCAGTGACTCATCATCTCAAGTTGTGACAATGAGATTAGGAGGAGTTTGGAAGTTCAGGCACAAAAGAGATCAGTTACTAGTAAGCCAGTTTCTGTGTTTTGTCTTTTCAATAAGGCGCATATTCTTAGTGGGTTTCAACCCTGTGTGTGACTGAAGATGTTCTCTAAGATTTCATACAGTCCTTTAAAAGTTCTTTTTTATCTCACTGAACGTATTTGTTTGCTTGTTTATTTATTTATAAACTTGCTTTAAGAAACCCTGTAGTTAAAGATACAGAAGAAATGGAAGACCGAAGTCCTTTCCTTTGGAATTACAGAATCTGGATTTGTGGAGCCCTTAAGGATCATTCAGTCAACCATGTATCCAGAGTTTTGGGGGAGACCATATTTCTGAATCCTCATGTTTGACTAAAAGAAGACTTCCATTCAAGTTCCTGAGGGGAGAGTTTCTTTTTTTTTTTTTCTTTTGAGATTTTACACATTTTTTTTATTATATTAATCACCATACATTACATCATTAGTTTTTGATGTAGAGTTCCATGATTCATTGTTTGTGTATAACACCCAGTGCTCCATGCAGAACGTGCCCTCTTTAATACCCATCACCAGGCTAACCCATCCCCCCGCCCCCCTCCCCTCTAGAACCCTCAGTTTGTTTCTCAGAGTCCATAGTCTCTCATGATTCATCTCCCCCTCCGATTTCCCCCCCTTCATTTTTCCCTTCCTACTATCTTCTTTTTTTTTTTTTTTTAACGTATAATGTTATTTGTTTCAGAGGTACAGGTCTGTGATTCAACAGTCTTTTTTTTTTTTTTTTTTTAAAGGTTTTTTTTATTTATTTGACAGAGAGAAAGACAGCCAGAGAGGGAACACAAGCAGGGGGAGTGGGAGAGGGAGAAGCAGGCTTCCCGCGGAGCGGGGAGCCTGATGCAGGGCTCAATCCCAGGACCCTGGGATCATGACCTGAGCCGAAGGCAGACGCTTAACGACTGAGCCATCCAGGCGCCCCGTGTGATTCAACAGTCTTACACAATTCACAGTGTTCACCATAGCACATACCCTCCCCAATGTCTATCAGCCATCCCATCCCTCCCACCCCTTACCACTCCAGCAACCCTCAGTTTGTTTCCTGAGATTAAGAATTCCTCATATCAGTGAGATCATATGATACATGTCTTTCTCTGATTGACTTATTTCGCTCAGCATAATACCCTCCAGTTCCATCCACATCATTGCAAATGGCAAGAGTTCATTTCTTTTGATGGCTGCATAATATTCCATTGTATATATATACCACCTCTTCTTTATCCATTCATCTGTGAATGGACATCTTGGCTCTTTCCATAGTTTGGCTGTTGTGGACATTGCTGCTATAAACATTGGGGTGCACATACCCCTTCGGATCGCTACATTTGTATCTTTGGGGTAAATACCCAGTAGTGCAATTGCTGGGTCGTAGGGAAGCTCTATTTTCAACTTTTTGAGGAACCTCCATACTGTTTTCCAGAGTGGCTGCACCAGCTTGCATTCCCACCAACAGTGTAGGAGGGTTCCCCTTTCTCTGCATCCTCACCAACGTCTGTCAGTTCCTGACTTGTTAATTTTAGCCATTCTGACTGGTGTGACGTGGTATCTCATTGAGGTTTTGATTTGGATTTCCCTAATGCCGAGCGATGTTGAGCACTTTTTCATGTGTCTGTTGGCCATTTGGATGTCTTCTTTGGAAAAATGTCTGTTCATGTCTTCTGCCCATTTCTTGATTGGATTATTTGTTCTCTGGGGGAGAGTTTCTGCCCTTTTCTCATCTACCTCTGCTTGGTGACTATCTGCTTGATGAGATTAGTAGAGGGCGCTGAGCACTCAGTGGCTTCATTCCCTATCTTTCTTAGAACAGTGGGTCCTGAAGCTGTAGGCCTTTATCTGTTGTCAACTGGAGTACTTCTTGAAGAGGGTGCTGTCTCTGCAGTGAGTTGGGCTTTTGTTTCTTTTCTTCCCTTTTTTTTTTTTAAATTAACATATAATGTATTATTTGTTTCAGGGGTACAGGTCTGTGATTCATCAGTCTTACACAATTCACAGCACTCCCCAATGTCCATCACCCAGCCACTCCATCCTTCCCACTCCCCTCCACTCCAGCAACCCTCAGTGTGTTTCCTGAGATTAAGAGTCTCTTATGGTTTGTCTCCCTCTCTGGTTTCGTCTTGTTTCATTTTTCCCTCCCTTCCCCTATGATCCTCTGTCTTGTCTCTCAAATTCCTCATATCAATGAGATCATATGATAATTGTCTTTCTCTGATTGACTTATTTCGCTTAGCATAATACCCTCTAGTTTTATCCACGTCATTGCAAATGGCAAGATTTCATTTTTTTTTTTGATGGCTGCATGATATTCCATTGTATATATAGCACATCTTCTTTAACCATTCATCTGTTGGTGGACACCTAGGCTCTTTCCGTAGTTTGGCTATTGTGGACATTGCTGGTATAAACATTGGGGTGCATGTGCCCCTTCGGATCACTACATTTGTATCTTTGGGGTAAATACTCAGTAGTTCAATTGCTGGATCGTAGGGTAGCTCTATTTTCAACTTTTTGAGGAACCTCCATACTGTTTTCCAGAGTGGCTGCACCAGCTTGCATTCCCCCCAACAGTGTAGGAAAGTTCCCCTTTCTCCGCATCCTCGCCAACATGTGTTGTTTCCTTGTTAATTAACTTGTTAAATTTAGCCATTCTGACTGGTATGAGGTGGTATCTCATTGAGGTTTTGATTTGGATTTCCCTGATACTGAGCAATGTTGAACACTTTTTCATGTGTCCATTGGCCATTTGGATGTCTTCTTTGCAGAAATGTCTGTTCATGTCTTCTGCCCATTTCTTGACTGGATTATTTGTACTCTGGGTGTTGAGTTTGATAAGTTCTTTATAGATTTTGGATACTAGCCCTTTATCTGATACGTCATTTGCAAATATCTTCTCCCATTCTGTCGGCTGTCTTTTGGTTTTATTGACTGTTTCCTTTGTTGTGCAAAAGTTTTTGGCCCTGTAAGCTGAACTCATGGTCATAGGTAATATAAGGTTGATTGTACCTACAGGTCTAAGACACCTTCTTCAATATGCCTTTATCAGTAATCAGTCTTTTAGTTTGATTTCTTTTCTGTGTTTCTCTCTCTTTTTTTTAAGATTTTTATTTGAGAGAGAGAGAGCATGAGCAGAGGAAGCGGCAGAGGCAGAGGGAGAAGCAAACTCCCCGCTGAGCAAGGACCCCATGCGGTCCTTGATCTCAGGACCCTGGGATCATGACCTGAGCCGAAGGCAGGCACTCAACCTACTGAGCCACTCAGGCGCCCCTCTGTGTCTCTTTCTTGATTGGGTTCATTTCACTTTGATTTCAGTTGGCCACATGCCTTAAGTCTGTTCTGGCTGCTGTAATAAAATACCATAGACTGGGTGACTTATAAACAACAAAAATTTATTTCTCACAGTTCTGGAGGCTGGGAAATCCGAGGTCAAGTTTTGGGCAGATTCATTGGTAAGGACTGTCTTTTCACATGGGAGAAAGGGCAAGGTAACTTTCTGGGGTCTCTGTTATGAGGGCACTAATTTCATTCATGAAGGTTCTGCCCTCATGACCTCATTACCCCCCAAAGTCTCCACCTCCAAATGCTGTTATATTGGGCATTAGAATTTAACAGATGAATTTTGGAGGACACAGTCTGTACTACCACACAATGCCCAAGAGTATGCCATTCTTTCCATGAGGCTCAGAAAACATGGACATACTGTCTTGCACAGTTGAGCAGATTAAACTGTTCGAAAGAAAACTTTGTTAAGTTTTAAGGAGAAAAAAAAAGGAAAGCAAGAAATATACAAAGAAAAACAAGAACAATAAGAGAATTAAACATTGAAAGCTACATAAATGCTGAAATCAGGAGTTTGGGTACCTCAAGTTTCATTCCTTGAGATTGCCTCAGTACCTCTGCTGCTCAACAGGTCAGCAAGGAAAATGACGTTCTTATTTTTCTGACTATATAGGTAAAACTAATGTAGAAAACCCTAGCAATAGAATGGTATAAAGAAGAATCACCTAAAATCTCTCCAGTAGGGTACCCACTGAATGTTTTAGGAACCATTCTTCACAGAATGGGCATGAGGGAACCTGTTGGAGTCCTAGAACTGCTTATATATTTATGTGGTTGGTAGTCACATGAATGTATACAGGGTAAAGATTCAAGCTGTACAAGATTTATGCATTCTGTATCTATATTATATATCAGTTTAAAAATCTTCTAGATATTTCTTTCTCTCTCTAATTTTACACAAACAGAATCATATTATCCATGCTGTTTTGTAAGTCTTTCCTCCAGGGATCATATATTATAAACTTTTTCCATAGCAATACACTTACCTATATATCTTTGTCCTAGGGAGTGTCATGGCAAGATTTAGAATCTTATGGAAGCTGGTTTAGGGAAAATAGAAGTTATAGGCATTCTCACAGCATCCCAGACCAATTATATTTCTTATTTTTTAACTTCTTGGTTATCTTTAAGCCAGTCTTCTGAGCCTTCTTTAATTTGTCTTTCTTTCTTTCTTTCTTTTTTTTTTTTTAAAGATTTTATTTATTTATTTGAGAGAGAGAAAGAGATAGAGAGAGCATGAGAGGTGGGAGGGTCAGAGGGAGAAGCAGACTCCCTGCTGAACAGGGAGCCCGATGTGGGACTCGATCCCGGGACTCCAGGATCATGACCTGAGCCGAAGGCAGTCGCTTAACCAACTGAGCCACCCAGGCGCCCTAATTTGTCTTACTTTCTATGCATTTGGTGATCTTAGAATTTCATCACCACCTTAGAGAGTAGCTTTGTAGTTTCCATCAGACAGTTTTCTCATGTGAAGGGCCATTTCATGAGGTCCATGTCTTAGGACATAGATGATCCATGGAGTTCACTATGTGAATATTCTCTTCTACCCAATGTAGCTATGCCTGCAAAGCAAGAAAGTAAGTATCAGAGAAGGTAATCTGCATCTTGTCAACAAATCAAGATCATTGGTTTAACTATGTGGGAAAATGGGTGGAAATAACTTTCATTACCATCTTAGAAATTCATTCAGTGGACATTTGTCAATTGAGAATCGAATGTGTGTGACATTGTATTGGATGCTGGGGATACAGCAATGAATATGACATACATGCTGGACCTCAGTGAACACAGTCCAGTGTAAAGTGGAGCATAGAGTGCCCCTGTTGAAGCAAGTTTCCGAGATGGATGTTTCCTGATTCTGTGATTGCCTAAGGGTGAGACCTGTACTAGGGCAGTCTCACTGGGGACAGTGATGGATGCCAAAAATGAAGAATTTGTATTGTTAGAGTAAAAAAAGAAGCAGAGGTCTGAAAACCCAGAGAAACATTTGGAGGTTGGTGAAAGGTAAAGAAAGCCAGTAGGAGATATTGAAGCCAAGGTTCGAAGCCAGAAATTTGAGGCCTGGTTTACAAAAAGAAGAGAATCTGGAGTTGAAGGAGATAGGTGAATTAAAATCATGAAAAAGAGAGTAAAGAAGGTAAAGTGAAGCACAGGTAAGTGCTGGCGTTTGAGGTGAGTGCATTAGGCTAAATGGCCAGGGGGAGGAAAGGGAGACAGACACTCAGGATGAAAAGAACACGGACAATAAATGTGGTATAACTCTGGAACCCGCAGAACCTGTGATTAGGTCTAGCTTTTTCGTGATAGCAGACTGAGAGTCTATTTTAAGTACCAGATTTATTGAAAAGATTATAAAAGGTTTGCCTGCTTTGGATGCATAAACAAGGTTAGTGATCTTTTCCAAAGAACATACATCTTTTGGTGTTTTCTTGGGTTCCCACCCCTGTCTACTTGGGTTACATATTGAGTAGAAACAACAACTATAAGAGTCTTTTCATTAACAAGATATAAATGCTTCTGAAGGTGGATTAAGAACACAACATAAAATACAACAAAATATTGCCGTTTGGCAGCTGGTGGGTGGTCTGGTTTGTTAATTGTTCTAGAATAAGCCTCTTACTGTCAAACTGGAAAAATGTGAAAACCAAACAACAATTATGGTCCAAGATAGGATATTTAATATGATCATTAAGAATGAGAAAGGACATTTGAAGAAGTAAAACACAAGTTAATGACTCTTTGGTGAATGTTCATGTTTAATATAATGGCTAATGGACTCACCTCTGCTAACCCCAAACCTGACATCTAAGCCAAATATTTAGCATGAAAGAAATGCTAATCGGCTGTGTTGAATTTGATCCCAGTGGAAATTTCATTTCTATTGTTTCTTAGAATAAGTGGATTTATGTTGGCTTCCATTGTTTAAGGAAATGCTTTGATTCCTTCATACTTTCCAGCCAAAGGCACAGAGAAGACTTCCAGAGTAGGAAGCAAGCTGTGTGTGTGTCTCTGTCGCAAATTTGGGCAATTATTAAGAGTTTTCAAATCAGAACTGATGTAGGAAAATGGAAGAAACTTTCTGATGAAAGAAGCAAGTAAAACCCAGAAGTTTGCTGCTGTAATCTGCTGAAATTTTAATTCTGCCACTTTCAGTGTTCCATATATAAAATACATGCATTTTTAATTAAATTTCTTGTTTATAATCGCTTATCAGAGAGAGATAAAGATAGATAAATAGAAAACTCCTATTGCATTTCTATGCCATGGAAATAATTTTGGTCTTATTAAATATGGACATTTCCTTGTATTTGTTTTGCAATCAATTTATCATCATAAATAGACATACATACATACATACAGTAGTAGGGCCATATCCAGTGCTTTAGGTCTATAAGGATATCATGCTCATTGTATAAATACTTGACCAAAACAAAGGAAAAGGGTACATTCTGTGCCAGGGAATGTGCTGGCAAGATCACTGGAAGTTGGTGTCATGGCCTGTCATTGAAGTGCTTGAAAGATTCGTGGTCATGAGATGTGAATGGTAAGAAGCCCATTTTCAAGAGAAGGAGGAGGAAGAAGAAGAAGAAGAGGAGGAGGAGAAAGCAACAGTAACAGCCACAGCAGAAGGGGAAAAAACGGAGGTAGGTGTGGGGAGAGAGAAAGAAAGAAGGAGGGAAAAAAAGAAAAAGAGTTGACTCCTACTAATCCAATCCCTGGCACAGGCAGGCTGGCCCCCACACCTTCGTGCTCTCGCCTCTGCGAGGAATACTGGCTCACCAAGCCAGCTCACAAGTTGTGTTTCTGTTCTGCCCCCAGCTCCTCTGTGTGTCAGTTGCATTTATGATTAGGACCAAGCAATCCAACACATAGTGATTCTCTAATGTGTCATGTCTGCTAGCTTTCTGTTTCTAATAGCCTGGTATCTTCATAATGGCAGAAATCCTGTGCCACAGTGCCTGGTAGTACTGTGTGAGCAATAAGTGCTCAGTTGGTCCACAACTTTTGAAAAGTTTCACTTTACTTATGTTGTTCCCCATTCACCCAGTTCCCCTCTTTATTTTTATTTTATTTTTTAAAGGGATTTATCTACTTATTTTAGAGAGAGAGAGAGAGAGCTTATGTGTGCACACATGCACTTGTGTAAGTGGGGTTAGGGAAGCACAGAGAGAGAGAGAGAGAGAATCTCAAGCAGATTCCCCACTGAGCACAGAGCCCTACACAGAAGGGGGCGGATCCCAGGACCCTGAGCTCATGACCTGAGCCGAAACCAAGAATCAGATGCTCAACTGACTGAGGCACCCAGGCACCCTCCCAGTTACTCTCTTTAGAGGTAACCATTACTAGCTTCTTGAATATCTTTCCAGAGATAATCTGTGCATATTCAGGTGATTACATGTATGGTTCCCCTGCCCTCATTTTTACCCAAATGATATTCTGCATTTTGCTTTTTTTAACTTGAAAATATATCTTGATTTTTGTTGCACAGCAGAACATAAGGAGCTTCCTCATCTTTTCTTTAGAAGTCTCTTTAGCATTCTATTCCAATGTATGGAGCACCATAATTTTTTAAATCAGCTAACTCTTGATGACTTTTAAGCTACTCTTGTTATTTTGCTATTTTGAATTTTACCATAGTTAATGAATAGACTTAAGAATATGTCATTTTACAGAGGTGTGAGTATGTATGCAGGATGTGTGTGTGTGTGTGTGTGTGTGTATGTATGTGTAATTGGCTAGGTTAAAGATACGCATATTTTAAATGTTAGTAGTTATTACCAAATTCCCTCCCTAGAGGAATCAACTACATTCCAATCTGTAATGTATGAGAATGCACAAACAAGTCATGTCGTTAGATTTTTCATCTTTACAAATCTGACATTTGAAAAAAAGTATCTCAGTAAAATTTGAACTAGTGTTTCCTTTATTTCAAGTGGAGTAGGATATCTTTTCATATGTTAAAAAGCTATTTTTATTTCCCTTTCTGTGATCTCTCTGGTAATATTCTTTACCCATTTTTTTCTACTTATTTTGTTCTTTTTCTTATTGATTCTAGGAGATCTTTATATATGAGGGAAATGAGCCCTTTGTCAGTGTTAAGAATTGCAAGTATTTCCCAGTTTCATATTTTATATAGCTGAGTCCAGCAATTCTTTATTTCATGGTTTGTATATATTGAGTTGTATTTTAAAAGGCTTTCTTTACTGTGAAGTTTTTTTTTCAAGAGTTTCTCTGTTCCTTCTCTTCATTTGCTTTTAACTCTTTGATCCACCTGGAATTTATTTTGGTATAATTTGTGAAATCCTTTAATTTAAATCTGTTACGTTAGTAACAGATACACAGTATTAGATGATTGCTCTGCATTGTCATAAAGTTATTTACCCTGTAAGTGATGTGTGTAGAAGCAACAATGTCTGTTAAAAGGAACAAAACTTATATCTAATAACAAAAATAAATCAGGGTGCCTAAGAAGGGCGTTAAACCCTTAAAGCACTACCTAAGAGATTATTAACTGTATAAACATTGTTCTACATGGTATAAGATTTCTATTATATCATTAAAAGAAATCTCAATATTGCCACTTGAAATACTCATTTTGCATAATTTGAGTCTGAATTTAATTACACCTCTTAAAAACAAACTTTTTTTTTTTCAACTCTGTGTTTAATGTATTGGGTGAAGTAATTCCTATTGATCTATTTCAGGATTTTTTTCTATGTGAAAGAAGTCATTTTGTAAGTTCAGACCATACAGAAGCTTTCTGTAAATTTTACCTTCACCAGCATGAGAGCACTGAATGGGTGCCACAGAGGGAAGATAGAGAAGCTCAACATGCAGATTTCAGGACCAAAGGCAGAAGGAAAGCTAATTTTATCCTTTTGGCAACTTTTACTGTACCTGATTAAGGAATTTGAAGTAAAAACAGATAATTCGACTGAGCAAAACATTTTAGATTTATGTCCACTTACAAGTGAGCACGATGTTGACTGTGTTTTTGTTGAAGCATAGAGCAAGACTGAAGTGGCGTTCCCACCGTGACATTTCATCCAAAGTTCAGCTTAACTGTAGAAAGTTATTTTAGAGATCATCTCTATCCAGTCTTCTCATTTTGCTGATCAAGTAATCAAGGATCAATAAGACCTGATAACATGTCTACAGACTTAATATTACTAGCAAATATCTTTAAAAGGAAGATCAGTTGACCCTTGAATAACACAGGTTTGAAGGGCACAGGTCCACTTAGATGTGGATTTCTTACAATACAGTACTGTGAATGTATTTTTTCTTATGATTTTCTTTAACAACATCTTCTTTTCTGTAGTTTATCTTATTGTAGGAATACAGTATATAATACATCTACCAAACAAAATATATGTTAATCGACTGTTTATGTATTTCACAATGCTTCCAGTCAACAGTAGGCTATTGGTAGTTAAGTTTTTGGAAAGTTAAAATTCATATGTCAATTTTCAGCTGGACAGGGGTTGGTGCACCTGACTCCCCACCCATGTTGTTCAAGGGTCAATTGTATTTATGGATTGATAGGAGTACATAAAAATAGAGAAAGTAAGGAGAGAACATAAAAATCATTTAATCCATCATTCTTTCTAACAGAAGGTAAAAGGTGTTCCTTATAAAGAAAATATTTGAAATAAGTTTTCAAATATCAGAAAAATTTAGAGGCAGCCTTGAATGCTCAGTGAACTTATTTTGGGACAAACAAGAATGATTTTACTAGGTCAGGAGTAAGTACATGTGGAACATATTTCCTCAGAAAGTTCTCTCTGTTAAACTACAAAGAGATTGAGTTTATAGATGATTATAATTATTAAGAAAAACTAAAGTTTTTCTGAGTACATTTTTGACCTTTTGAGTTTAACTTCATGGAAAATGATCACTGCTTTACAGAATACATCATGTCAGGGACAGAATAATAGGCTGATTTAACTCAGTATGAAGTTTTCTTAATGAAAGTCAGTTTAAATAGAAATGACATTGTGTCTCTCCCAGTCACCAAAAACTTCCTTTCAGAGTATTTATCCTTACAAATGAAAAACAAGTATTAGAAACAGTCAGAGATGAATAAGATTCCTTTGCCCTAAGTGCCCATGTTACTACAAAAACAATAAAGTCAATTGCCCAATTTGGCTATTGGAAAGCTTTCAAGAAGCAAATTCAGGGATTATAAAAGTAATGATATTTTGGGAGTCAGAGTCCCATGGTGAAAACTAAAACCAGTAGAAATGTTTAAATACAGAAAGGTTTATGTTACAAATTCTTATCATTCATATGGTTATATGAAGAAAGAAAACAGGAAACTTCTTGAAAAGTCATTGACTTTAGGCTCTAAATCCAAATGGCCTTTCGAGCTAACTGGGGGATTTAAAAACAAATCAAACGAAGATTGTTGTGCCACTGATTTCATAGCTTGAGATTTTTTTATCATTTGTTTATTAAATGGAGAGTGATGACATTTCAGGAAATTGAAGATAGATTGTGTTCAAAATATGAAAAAGGAAATACGAGAGCAGAATTTGTCTCTGAGATGTGTCCTCCATTTTATTCTCTTGTTCCTAACTTAGCTGACCAGGTCCTGTGGCATGTGGCCTTTAATACTCACATTCTGAATTCTACCAATCCAGAGTTTTCTTCTGAAGCAAAAATACTGCATATTTATATACTTAAGATCCCTGGTTACATTCTTTTGTCAAAGAAGACATTAGAGTTTCCTTCAAAATTTTGTTCTTACAATTTGGAGTCCACAGTGAATAGAATAGGGTTCTGTTTCTAAGGAGTTTGAAATTTCCCTTTACCCCGCTTTTGTTTCCATTCCTGCTATCAAAGTACATAAGTCTTGTATATATTGTAGTGGTTATTGGATATTGGTTACACAGATCCAAGAGGTAATTTGGCAATAGCAGAGTTTCTTTTTCTCTATATTTGGGAGCAAAATAATAAATTCTAGTCACTATTCCTTAGAGTCGATCTTTGTGAACTTTGACATTAGGGTTTTCTCTGTACTGCTATTGGAGTATAAACTGAGATAAGACCATATATTCAGAACAGAGTGCTAAGAGGAGATACAAAGATGGGTTTGGGCACAACTATTTATCTATATCCCTTAGAAATAAAGATGGCCTCAACTTGGCTAGCTTAATTTTGCATCCATAAAATGGTCATATTTTTCCTCCCACTCCATATCCAGAGTTCTTTTGTTTTCATCTAGTTTGGTTTCCCTTCTTTCGTGTTTAATAAAACCCCCTCTGCGTTCAGGCTTAAGTATATGATTTCTCGGAAATCATGTAGATAATTGAGAAGTAGGATGAAGTAAGGACATTTTTATCTCCACTGATCCCAGGACTGACATTAGACAAACTATCTTTTATCAGAGTTGTCTTGGCATCATTTAAAGAGAGCAAAAGGGAAAATCTAATGCTTGACCTTAATTTGTCTTCCCATAAACTATAACAAGATATGGAGTTTTTTCTAGGCTGAAACAAACATTCAGAATATGGCTGAATCTAGGAAGTTATATCCTGAGCATAATTAGGATGTTTCTTCCCAAGTTTTCATCTTACACTTGTTTTATTTCTTTTCTGTCTCTCTTTGTAGTCTTTTGAAGTGGTATTTGTAAATTTTTCCTTGCCAGGTTTGATCTCTTTTCCAATGTTAGAGAATTGGCCATGTGTGAGTTTTGGAAGCCAAAAAGGTCATATATATGCTTTTCCTCGTGGTTGGGATATAGGCCATTGGCTCAGGAACTCAGAGGCTCCTGCCTAGACTTTGAGAGGCAGATAATGTGGTAGAGCCAGGTTGCTTGGGTTTGAGTGCCAGTCCCTTACCAGCTCTAAAACCTTAGGCCCAGGGCTCAGTCTCTGTGAGCCTTGGTATTTTCACCTGTGAAGTGGGACAGTTACTTTCTTTAGGGTGTTATTCTGAGGATTAAATGAGATAGAGTTAACTTGCTTAGAATGGGGTCCCACAGGTAGTGAACTCACGGTAGATGTGAGCAAGGGGCCAGCAGCGCAATGAAATGACAATTCAGAATTCATCTGGCAGAGACTGTGTCTCACACCTGGAGTCTGGTGGTGGCTTCACAGTCAAGAAATTCCTTTTATATGACCTTGGTTCTGGATTCCTTTGATTTTCTCCAGTTTCCAATCTTAGTCCTCCACCTTTGAGTCAATTTTATAAGCCACTAAATAACTGTCCAGAAAAATTTTCAGTTTTAACTTTGCCCATAAGAGTTCATACCCAGATGGATATAGTCTGTGACAATCAAGTGACTGCCTGACTATTGTGTCAGACTGTTTTACTTTGGTTTCATTTATATAGGCCTTTTCTCCATAAAGAGGGAGTTAGTGTCCTAACTACAAAGACCTTCCCTTGCATTTTGTTTGTATCAGCCATAGTTGCATGGTACTGGGCCCAGGACCAGCATGTGCCACCCTCTTTAGCACATGGGCTGGTACAGAGGAAGCTAGTGGAATATATAAAGGCATGTTGAAGAAATGAGTGAACGGATGGAGGATTCAACAGATGTTATCGACTCAGAGTTCTGACATTGTTGAGCTGTGCTATCAGCCCTTTAACAGCTGGGCCAACAGCCCTTTACAGCTGTGCTGTAAGCCCTTCTGGTTTAAGCAAAATAGAAATTCTTATATGTTATTTTTGATTTTTGATTTGGTATTCTGTAATTGGAGCCAATACATCCTAACATTAAGATTGAATGTTTTTACCCCCTAGACGCTACCTTTTTGTGTTGTTGTTATCCATCTACTGCCAAAAGAAGTCCTTCTTGCCACTTTTTTGGAGAAGTGATTTACTAAGTGTGCTGTACAAAGTTCTGCTGGAAACAAATTTTACTTTGGAAAGATTCTGTATGGTTCATCAAAACCACTGTTTCCTTCTCTAATTCAGGAGAATCTCTCTTGGAGAACATCAGAACAGATGGGATGCGAGCAGATGAAATACAAGATGGAGGCAAATGCTGTTATTTCAAAATAGAACTTTTTATAAGGTTTTTGCATTAAGTTTGGTACAGTTTGCATTTTGTCATTAAAGCATTATGAAGTTATTTGGATTATACATGTTCAGAGAATGAAAAACAAATGAAACAATTATTTTTCTGTTTAGTTCTGAACTGCCTCAATGGCCTGTCTTTACAGAGATATTTTATAAAACAGCTTGAGTCAACATAGAACAAAGAATTTGAGCATGCACAACAAATCCTTGGAAAGAGTTCTGTCAGAGCTTTCATCTGACCACCAACCTGAAATGCTGATCACCAGCCAGAAAATCTCTCCACATTGTCTCTCTTCAAGAGGTGTTAAATTGCGGCGCAGTCAGGATGAAAAAAAAAAAAAGTCAGATTTTAATAATATCCAGTCTTAGATGTCATCAGCAAGAAGACATTTCCTGGAAAGAACTATGTTATTACAGTATTATTATTTGTAATGATTTGCTTGATATGATCAACAAAGAAAGAGTAAATGATCCAAATGGGACTTCTGGCAGGGAACTGAATTCTCATTAAAAGAAGTATTAGTGGGCCAAACACATTTGAGTAAACACTGAAGATGAACTTGATTTAGAAAGGAGGAGCTGTTTGTGGAGACCACAAGAATTTGTAAGGCCAAGGAATTCCGGTTTCACCCACCAAGGGAGAATAAAACCAGGCTGACCTTTGCCAAATCTCTTGGCAGCCTTAGCCAAGATTTATATTTAAGGAATACTTAAAAGTCAAAATAACATAGTTTACATGATGTCATGTGCTTTATCATTGCCATCGTTTAGATACCCAGACAATGGCATAAACCTTGGAGCTCTGGCATCTCAGAAAAATACCAGGAAGCGTTGGGGGTGGGGGTGGGGGGGAGAAGACCTCAGATTCATTGCTATGAGGTCATCAGCTTGAAAGGTAATCAATAAATCAGAGGTGACTGGCTGTGAAAATGTTGCCAGCTCAGTTTGCCAGTGAGAAAAATGCAATACAAAAATGTTAACAATGCCATTGATGGGGTAGTTATGAAAGAGACTAGAGACGGTTCAACCAAACACATTCATTTCTACATTTTGGATAGTTGTTTTTTAAAAATATATAAGAGGGGCGCCTGGGTGGCTCAGTCATTAAGCGTCTGCCTTCGGCTCAGGTCATGATCCCAGGGTCCTGGGATCGAGCCCCACATCGGGCTCCCTGCTCTGCGGGGAGCCTGCTTCTCCCTCTCCCACTCCCCCTGCTTGTGTTCCTGTTCTCGCTGTCTCTCTCTGTCAAATAAATAAATAAAATCTTAAAAAAAAAAAAAAAAAATATATATATATATAAGATGGGGGCTTCTAGGTGGCTCAGTCGGTTGGGCCTCTGACTCTTGATTTTTGGCTCAGGTCATGATCTCAGGGTTGTGAGACTGAGCCCCTTGTTGGGCTCTGCATTCAGTGGGGAGTCTGCTTGGGATTCTCTTCTTCTCCCTCTGCCCCTCTCTGCCTTGTGTGCTCTCTCTCTCTCGAATAAATAAATAAATAAATAAATAAATAAATAAATAAATAAATCTTTTAAAAAATAAAAATATATATGATGAAAAAACAAGGAAAATTTGAGTTAGGTAAATGTCTGGAGATAGATCCCTGCTAGTTCCTGCCATAATATATGCCAATCTTAGTTTCTAAAAATCCTTGCATAAATGTAACATTTTCAATTCCCAGATGTTCAGTGATCTCATTCAAGTAATATTTGATCCAAATCACAAATGGAAGACATTAAACAATTTAGAATTACTTGTGATAGGGTATGAGCAATATTATTATTAAATAACTATGAAAGTACTGAAATATAACTTGACTGTTAATTGTTCTAATAAGAAGTTATTTTTTAATGGATAAAAGTAAGATATATTTTTTCCTGCCCTAATTTTAAATATAAGGATAAATTATGCTGCTGCTTATCTTCCAGGTTTTATGCTAGGAGATGAGTCAGACTTGAATAATACTCCATTCATCTGCAGAAAAGCAGTAGGTTCACTCAGAGGCTTGCCCCAGTGATTAAACTTTATGCAACAATGCCTCCAAATCAGTTGAGGAGGAGATGGATTCAAAAGTCATTCTTATATAGGGAATATGGTATGGATTCGCAAATTAGATCCATAGGCTGGTGGGGGTAGAGAGGGTGTGAGATACAAAGAAACTTAGGACCACTTTTTCAGTGTCTTTAAAGTTTATGATTGATGGATTACAGTGGATTACCAGAAGGTGGGCTTCTCTACACTTCTGTGCAAATTTCTTTTTAGGGCAATCCAAGACACTCAGAAAATTAGACTGTTTTACAGATGTAAACCTCCTTCCTCTCTCTTTCCCACTCCTCCCTCCCAGTTCATATTCCCTTTATGCCCTGTACAGAATGGAGTTCCGGGTGGATGCCAAATTTGAGTATCTTTCTCATCCCTTAGAGCAAAACACTCCACACCTGGTCCCATTTTAAACAATACCTTGCACCTAGTCCAGATCCTTTGACTAATATTTGTTGAATTGGAATATAAATTACAAAGGGGATCTAGACCTTTGAGGCCTACTGACCCATTTCATTTATTAATGCTATTTGCAGAGTATTTTGGCTCTGGTACTGTTAGACAAAGACCAGCTGGCCCAGGTGAGGGTAATTATGGTTGCAGTCCAAACCTGGAGCTACCAGAAACGCATAGGGCAACATGGAAATAGAACTTTGGGAGTTCATCCCTCTTGGGTGGTTGTTTCACTTTTGAAGGGGAACAATGTACTCTTTCTACAGATGGAAAAATAGTTCTGAATTTCAGAATTCACTTGGGTAGTTTTTTAACACCTGCATTAGGAACTCAAAACTTTCCACATTCTTCTGCATTTTCTTCACCTCATATAACACATGGTCTTCCCTCGGGGGCTTTCCTCTTCTCACTATGCTAAACTCAAAGCTCCTTTGTCACCTTTGTCACATACCATCTTGGGAAGGTTTCCCTTTTCGGGGTTGGGACTCCGCCTGGAAGAGGACAGGTAGATGTCCTCTTAGAAACTTCTGTTACCATATTTCATTGATTCTTAGGCACACATTGTTTTCATATTTGTATCTCTGAAACAGATGTGTGTTTCAATCTGTGGTATTTTATATTCAACAAAATACAGCATAACAGCCAACACTTTCTGGTAACAGCAATAACACTATGTCTTTGGCAGTTCCTAAAATTACTTTGGGATCTATAGTTATGGTACTCTAAAATGCCTCCCAAGGATTATCTGTGTCTTGTATATTCAGAGCCCTGTGAATCACTGTATGGCTTTTGATCCTTTTAAGGTTCTTTGACTTAGATTAGGAGAGTATAGTTGCTAAATCAATAAAGTGCTGTTTTTTGTTTTGTTTTGTTTTTGTTTTTAAAGGCAAGCTACTCATTCTTTGCCTATTTTTTAAAAAGATTTTATTTATTTATTTGACACAGAGAGAGTATGAGCAGTGGGAGCATCCCGCAGAGGGAGAAGCAGACTCCCCGCTGAGCAGGGAGCCTGACGCGGGACTCGATCCTGCAACTCCAGGATCATGACCTGAGCCGAAGGCAGTGCCTTAACCAACCGAGCCATGCAGGCACCCCATTCTTTGCCTATTAGAGCCACCACACAAAATAATTATAGCTAATATTTATTTAGTGTTGACTCTGCTGCAGGCACTGTTCTAAGAACTGGAAATGTGTTAAATTACTTAATCTGCACAACGACCGAATGAGGAAGGTAGTCTATTTAGCAGACGATGATGTTGAAGCTCAGAGAGTTTATTAACTAGCCTTAATATGAAGTATTGGAACAGGGACTTGAACCCAAGCAGCCTGGCTCCAAGGTCCATGCTCTTACCATTCATCACTGCCACAGAAAGATTATGGTAATGTAATTGACAAGCAGATAGGCTACAAGGAGTCCATCTTCAAGCCAATCCCACTGAGAGATTACTGCTGAGAATATTGTTATTATATGAGTCAATTTATGTCCTGAGATCTGAACTTCAGGACTATAAGAAAAGCTCAGCGGATTTTAGTGTCCACCTGAAAAACACACCATGATGACTGACACCCAGAGACAGACACCTGGGCCAGGATGTGGACAACCAGAATATAGCAGCTGCCTTCATTTTAACTTCTTTTATGCTTGAGTGTTCTTGTCAACTACCACTCTTCTGTAATTGCCTTAACAATCCAACTCTATTACTCAGTTTTCTTCAGGTTTGTCTGAAAGTAGGTGCTGGTTGTTTTTGCAGGTCAAATCCAACCTCAAAGGGCAAAGATTTTTTCACCACTGAAAAATTTCAAAAGAATATACTGTATTCTGTGAAGGTAATTCTAAAAGAAGCTCTCTTGAATTGTTTAAACAACAACAACCTCACTGGAAAAAATATATATTCTCTTGGACTGACCATTTAAATGTAGACATGCTCTTCAGCTGTTTGAGTCATGGATAATTGTTTTAAAATACAATTTGTTTTCTGTTTAGAGCTCATAGAGCACTTAAAGTAGGATTAACCTCTATATATTGCAGACATGATTAAGCTACATTTCTATCATTTGCTTGAATTCTTCCCAGAAAGTGATATAGTATAGTTTTGGTCTTCAGCATTATGACTCTGAAGCCACCGTTGGTAAGGATATAATTTGTTTTTATATCTTAAAATTCTGTTTGCATGTAATTATTCTGGATCAAGATTGTGCTATAAAACAGATTCTCCTGAACAAAGGGAAATTCCGACTTACCCTATGAATTACAAATAGATTCTATTTGAATAACTGACCAGTATGCCAATTAATGATCAATAGTCAATTAATGATTGGGTAAACTGAAAAATAATTCCACATCTCAAAGGGCAGCCAAATCAAAGTTTCTCATTTTTTTTTTTTTTTTGAGATTACTGCTGATTGCTCCCTATAGAGCTTCCTTGGACAACCAGAATATAGCAGCTGCCTTGTTTTGTTTTTGGGGAAACAAAAACAAAGGGAAAGAAAATAGCAACAATAACTGACATTCATTTTATTAAAAACTAAAAGCCATGCATTAAAAAAAGAATTATTTTCTTTATTTTATAAAAGGGAGAAACAACTACATGCTCATTGGTACAATTGGAAACATGAGAGGTATTTAGAGAATGAGACAGTCATTTCACCTCTACCCATTGCTGAACCCAGCCTTCTTTTCTCTTTATTTCTTGTTTCACTTTATTAATCTATTAATCTATCAGCTAAGATTTCAAAAAGCTCCATTAAAACATTAATACATTTTTGGGTGTATTTTTATTATTATTTCATAGAGCTGTTAGTCCTGCCTTCCAGGTGCATTAAGAGGTACAAAGGATTCTTTTGGGACCCACTAGCTCCACCCTTTCCTCTGGGCCATGGGACAGGATAATGGAGTCAAGATCACATGGGAATTTGCAACGGCTGGTTGAACACTGGAGTGTGGCCCAAACTCCCTTTTTCTATTCCCCCAAAACTGTATAGTTACCCCTATTTGTTAAGCAGGTCTTCTGGGATCCAAACAAAAAATTACATAAAAGTCTCAAGAACATTTTTATAACCATTCGGTTGTCAAATTCATTCTTGAATTGGGCATTATTTCCGATCAAGTAAATATTGGCAAAAAATTCTTCAGTTGTCAACTGTGTATTAAGCACTCACCACAGACTCTGCACTGGATGTGGAGCCTGCTCAAGATTCTCTTTCTCTCTCCTGTCCCCCACCCCTCCCGCGCAGGCATACTCTCTCTCTCAAAAACAGCAAAACCCCACCACATATGCCACACATAATAATTGCATTTTATTCTGATTTCTGTGATTCAGAGCATTGGATCTTGCTGTTAATCTGAACAACATTTTGGATTTCATCATACCTGAATATGGGGAGTGGTGAGCTGGTTGTTTCTTTGTAATAATTTGTAAGTTTTTAAAAGATGTAGGTCTCAGTCAACTAAAAACTGTGTGAAATTTATTTGAAATCATTATATAAATTATGTGTTTGTAATTATGTTAATATTCTTTATTAGAGTCTCCCAAAGCACTGTTTTAGACCTGAAACGAGAATGATTTACTTACCTAGTGCAAATAACTTACTGAGAGAGAAACCTGTAAGGAAGTAAGAAAATGGCAAGAAAATCTGGCAAAGACATGGCTTTCAGTGGAGCCCCAGGGTAGCTCTGGAGTGTGAATGGTACTCTAGGATTATCTTACCTTGCAGCAAGGGGACAATGCTTTTTCAGCTCTGCCAGTGGCTGCGCCCTGCCCCGTGGGGAGTGGGAGGAGGCACTTAACCCCTTAGGCAATTCTTGGTGAGGACAGTTCTCCAGAGAAGGGGGCAACTGTGAGCCACCAGCAGCCAGCACTCACTGGGGGCACCTGCCTTGTAAACGGACGGGACAAGGCACCAACGCTGTCCACTACAGGCTTCCAAGGAAGCTCTATAGGGAGCAATCAGCAGTAATCTCAAAAAAAAAAAAAAAATGAGAAACTTTGATTTGGCTGCCCTTTGAGATGTGGAATTATTTTTCAGTTTACCCAATCATTAATTGACTATTGATCAGAGAAAGTGAATCTGCACAGTTATATCTATAAATCAAAAGAAAAGGGGGAATTGAATAGACTTACCATCAGACTTTTGAGAACTTGAAGTTTTTTTGCTAATTTAGTAAATCTGAGCTCAAACCATCCCTCCATCTCTAAACTATTTTGGTTTTCGGGAAGTAAAGACTATTAGGGAAAGAAAATAGCAACAATAACTGACATTCATTTTATTAAAAACTAAAAGCCATGCATTAAAAAAAGAATTATTTTCTTTATTTTATAAAAGGGAGAAACAACTACATGCTCATTGGTACAATTGGAAACATGAGAGGTATTTAGAGAATGAGACAGTCATTTCACCTCTACCCATTGCTGAACCCAGCCTTCTGAGGTTTCCAGTGTGAAAGTTTTAGTATTATTCCACTCATTTAACTGTGTGAATATAAACACAGAAAACATGTAGCATACTTAGGGCTTCCTTTTCTGTTTTATAATAAAAGGGCGTCCTTTTTCTAAAAGGTAGATATATGACATACTCTGGCCCTGGTTCAGTGAGCAGGCTTTGTGCTTCGCTTTGCTTTGGAACGATAAAAAGTTGAATTCCATGCTTAGGGGCCCAGAGGTAAGGGTTACAGGATATCTGGTCAAGAAGGGAATGTGGCCTTTGGACAAGGTAAGAGGACGAAAATAGCTGCATTGGGAGGTTGATGCCCTTGACCATAAGGTCAGGCTTTAGAGTTTTGAACTCTTCAAGAATATTTTGAAGTCATTTTGGCAGAGAGCTAAAGTTTCTAATTTTTATGTTTTGGACTAGATCTTTGGAAAGCTATCTGCTGTTTTTCCTTATGACTCTATGCAGAGGCAGCATACATGTTTTCCTTCTTGAAAACCAGCTGGTGTTTTACTTTAGTAGACATTACCCCAGATAGCAGAATGAAGGAACTGTTTAGAACTGAAAGGGGGCCATGCAGACATGGCATGTCCTCTCCAGGCCATCCGGCATAGGGCACTTGTCCTCATCCACACAGCAGGCTGTGGTAGGTGTTGATTTTCTCAATGGCTGGTCCAAACTTCTGGCACTCCACTGGGCCCCACTTATGTTTAGTCCTATTTTACTGATGAGGAAATCGAGGCTCAGAGAGTTCTATAAATTGCCCAAGGTCAGAGTGTGGTAGAGTCCTATGAGTCTAGGTTTGTTTAGCTCCAAATACCATATTTTCCATTGCATCACACTGACTCTCACAATCCTGTGCCAGGACTTTACCAGCTAGTGAGAATTGTAGGTCTCTATCCCACATGAAGAAACTCTAACCAGACAGAGTGACTGAGAGCAAAATAAGGTGAAGAAATATTGAAGTGGGAATGGTGTAAAGGGGTAGGATTACAAGTCCAAGCCAACTAGGATTCTGGGGCAGCTGTGTGTTCTTAGATAAGTCACCTAACCTAATTAGCCTCAGTACCCCCCCATTTGTTAATTAAGGCTGTGATCAATAGAAATAGAAGTTCTAGTACTAACATTTTCTGATTCTTGTCAAGAAAATTTGGAGGGAATAATCAATGAACTTGGTCTTGAAGGAGGAAGTGATGGAGTGGGGGAAGGACAGTTCAGATTAGGGGAGTAACTTAAGCTTAGAGGTGAGTTCAGATAAGCTGCATTCTTGGGGGCGGTAATGGACCCCCACACGTTCACTCATAAAGCAGGGCCCAGTGCTTGGACAGGAGGTGAGAGAAATGCCAATGTAGAAAGTATCTGGAGATCCATGCTTAGCCCACTCATTGTTCTGGGTCACATCTCATTTTTTTTTTTTTTAAAGAGTTTATTTACTTATTTATTTGAGAGAGAGAGAGAGAGAAACAGCATGAGAGGGGATAGGGTCAGAGGGAGAAGCAGGCTCCCCGCCGAGCCGGGAGCCTGATGTGGGACTCGATCCCAGGACTCCGGGATCATGACCCGAGCCGGAAGCAGTCGCCCAACCAACTGAGCCACCCAGGTGCCCTCACATCTCATTTTTTGTCCAGTTAAAAGCTTCCTTATTATCCACTCTGAGAAGGTGAGGTGGAAATTTAATAATTCTTAAGGTATAATGACCTATTTGGGAATACATGCTAAATGCTACGGAGAAGGCTTTTCTTACTGACAAGAGATCAAATGTGTGCTAGGGATTTGAGGAAACTCCCGCACATGAGCTGAGTTATGAAGTTTGAGCTTCTCTCTCCTATTATCTTTGTTGGGTGTTCAATTCTATTGAAGCAACAATTATGAAGGGCTGATTATACACCTGACATTATGGATAAAAGCAGCCCACAGCCTCATGAGTCATGGAGTAAAGGATATGCAACTCCTAGAGAAGCACTATGAACATGGATGGGGCTATGGGAAGTGAGTGATTATAGAAGGCCAGAGGGACTGGGGAAGACTTCCTACAGGATGGGATAGTTGAACTATACCTTGAAAGAAAAGAAGAGGAGGGAGGGAATGGCAAACCAGATGAAGGAAATAGAATGAGGAAAGGCACAGAAGCAGACATGCACAAGTTGATCAGGGAATGACAAGACTCATCAGACATGGCGGGAGCAGTCCATGGAGAGTTGGAGAAGAACATAGCTGAATGTGAAATAAGGTCTCATAATGACTCTGCATGTTCTGAGACGAAAGTTTCTGAATTTTAAAAACATGCTAATTACTATACCATCTCCTGAGACTTAGTGTGGGATTCTGGGAATGTGTCTGGGTTTGTTAGAGCAGTTACGGGTCAGAAAAAATGGAATAAAGTGGCTGATTGAAATCAAATGGTGAACTGAACTCATTTATTGAAGGGAATGGGCTGAAAAAAGAAGGGTTTATAGACTTTGGAATAAAATTATATTTTAAAAAAATGAGTTCAGGTTCAGTCAGAATTATTAGAGACTGATTCAGTAGTTCAGGAAATAAGTTGACTTTTATCTTGTTCTGTGTTGAAATCTTGTTAATTAGACTTAAATTAAAACTAATTAAATGGACATGCCCTACTTAAAAAAAGGCAGTTAAATGATGGGTGTTTCTTAGAATAAAGTTGGGTTAGTACAATTGTTCTTGAACTGTCAAGGTTGAAGCCTGTCCCCTTAGGAAAATAATTTCAATAAATATCTAAAAGGTGATTCATTGTTTAAGAGTTGACATTTGCGTCTTTCATCCATTTTGAGTTTATTTTTGTGTGTGGTGTAAGGAAATGGTCCAGTTTCATTCTTCTGCATGTGGCTGTCCAATTTTCCCAACACGATTTGTTGAAGAGACTATCTTTTTTCCATTGGACATTCTTTCCTGCTTTGTCGAAGTTTAGTTGACCATAGAATTGAGGGTCCATTTCTGGGCTCTCTATTCTGTTCCATTGATCTATGTGTCTGTTTTTGTGCCAGTACCATACTGTCTTGATGATGACAGCTTTGTAATAGAGCTTGAAGTCCGGAATTGTGATGCCACCGGCTTTGCTTTTCTTTTTTAACATTCCTCTGGCTATTCGCAGTCTTTTCTGGTTCCATACAAATTTTAGGATTATTTGTTCCATTTCTTTGAAAAAAGTGGATGGTATTTTGATAGGGATTGCATTAAATGTGTAGATTGCTCTAGGTAGCATTGACATCTTCACAATATTTGTTCTTCCAATCCATGAGCATGGAATGTTTTTCCATTTCTTTGTGTCTTCCTCAATTTCTTTCATGAGTATTTTATAGTTTTCTGAGTACAGATCCTTTGCCTCTTTGGTTAAATTTATTCCTAGGTATCTTATGGTTTTGGGTGCAATTGTAAATGGGATCGACTCCTTAATTTCTCTTTCTTCTGTCTTGTTGTTGGTGTATAGGAATGCCACTGATTTCTGTGCATTGATTTTATATCCTGCCACTTTACTGAATTCCTGTATGAGTTCTAGCAGTTTTGGGGTGGAGTCTTTGGGTTTTCCACATAAAGTATCATATCATCTGCAGAGAGTGAGAGTTTGACTTCTTCTTTGCTGATTTGGGTGCCTTTTATTGCTTTTTGTTGTCTGCTGTGGCTAGGACTTCTAGTACTATGTTGAATAGCAGTGGTGATAGTGGACATCCCTGCTGTGTTCCTGACCTTAGGGGGAAAGCTTTCAGTTTTTCCCCATTGAGAATGATATTCGCTGTGGGTTTTTCATAGATGGCTTTTATGATATTGAGGTGTGTACCCTCTGTCCCTACATTCTGAAAAATTTTAATCAAGAAAGGATGCTGTGCTTTGTCAAATGCTTTTTCTACATCTATTGAGAGGATCATATGGCTCTTGTTCTTTCTTTTATTAATGTATTGGATCACATTGATTGATTTGCGGATGTTGAACCAACCTTGCAGCCCAGGGATAAATCCCACTTGGTTGTGGTGAATAGTCCTTTTAATGTACTGTTGGATCCTATTGGCTAGTATTTTGGTGAGAATTTTTGCATCCATGTTCAGGGATATTGGTCTGTTATTCTCCTTTTTGATGGGGTCTTTGTCTGATTTTGGGATCAAGGTAATGTTGGCCTCATAAAATGAGTTTGGAAGTTTTCCTTCCATTTCTATTTTTGGAACAGTTTCAGAAGAATAGGTATTAATTCTTCTTTAAATGTTTGGTAGAATCCCCCTGGGAAGCCATCTGGCCCTGGGCTCTTGTTTGTTGGGAGACTGTTGATTACTGCTTCAATTTCCTTAGTGGTTATAGGTCTGTTCAGGTTTTCTATTTCTTCCAGGTTTAGTTTTGGTAGTTTATACATCTCTAGGAATGCATCCATTTCTTCCAGGTTATCTAATTTGCTGGCATATAGTTGCTCATAATATGTTCTTATGTGAGAACATATGTGAGACAGGAGTTCATCAAAATCCTAGAGGAGAACACAGGCAGCAACCTCTTCGACCTCAGACACAGCAACTTCTTCCTAGAAACATCGCCAAAGGCAAGGGAAGCAAGGGCAAAAATGAACTACTGGGATTTCATCAAGATAAAAAGCTTTTGCACAGCAAAGGAAACAGCCAACAAAACCAAAAGACAACCGACAGAATGGGAGAATATATTTGCAAATGACGTATCAGATAAAGGGCTAATATCCAAAATCTATAAAGAACTTATCAAACTCAACACCCAAAGAACAAATAATCCAATCAAGGAATGGGCAGAAGACATGAACAGACATTTTTCCAAAGAAGACATCCAAATGGCCAACAGACACATGAGAAAGTGCTCAACATCACTCGGCATCAGGGAAATCCAAATCAAAACCTCAATGAGATACCACCTCACACCAGTCAGAATGGCTAAAATAAAAAGTCAGGAAGTGACAGATGTTGGCGAGGATGTGGAGAAAGGGGAACCCTCCTACACTGTTGGTGGGAATGCAAGCTGGTACAGCCACTCTGGAAAACAGTATGGAGGTTCCTCAAAAAGTTGAAAATAGAGCTACCATACGACCCAGCGATTGCACTACTGGGTATTTACCCCAAAGATACAAATGTAGTGATCTGAAGGGGTAAGTGCACCCCAATGTTTATAGCAGCAATGTCCACAATAGCCAAACTATGGAAAGAACCAAGAGGTCCATCAACAGATGAATGGATAAAGAAGATGTGGTATGTACACACACACACACACACACACACACACACACACACACACACGATGGAATATTATGCAGCCATCAAAAAGAAAAACGAACTCTTGCCATTTGCAACAACATGGATGGAACTAGAGGGTATTATTCTAAGCGAAATAAGTCAATCAGAGAAAGACATGTATCATATGATCTCACTGATATGAGGAATTCTTAATCTCAGGAAACAAACTGAGGGTTGCTGGAGTGGTGGGGGGTGGGAGGGATGGGGTGTCTGGGTGATAGACATTGGGGAGGGTATGTGCTATGGTGAGTGCTGTGAATTGTGTAAGACTGATGAGTCACAGACCTGTACCTCTGAAACAAATAATACATTATATGTTAAAAGAAAAAAAAAAGATAGTAGGAAGGGAAAAATGAAGGGGGGGAAATCAGAGGGGGAGATGAACCATGAGAGACTGTGGACTCTGAGAAACAAACTGAGGGTTCTAGAGGGGTGGGGGGGTGGTTTAGCCTGGTGATGGGTATTAAAGAGGGCACGTATTGAATGGAGCAATGGGTGTTATATGCAAACAATGAATCATGGAACACTACAACAAAAACTAATGATGTAATGTATGGTGACTAACATAACATAATAAAATAAAATTTTAAAAAAGTTGACGTTTGCATTTTTATGTTTATCTGAGGGCTCAGAAAATTATTTACTATACTCAGTTAATTTAGTCAATGCCTATTCATTCATCAAGCATTTATACCGAGTCCTTAGTAGGTACTGTTGGTAGGAGGAAGAGAGTCATAGAATCTCCATAGTTAGAATGTCATGAATTTGCTTAAGAATCACAGTAGGAAGATTAAAAAAAAAAAAAAAAAATGAAGGGACACTGAAAGATTTTACTTGAAGTATAGTTGACATACAATATTATATTAGTTTCGGGTGTACAGTATATTGAGTATAGTGATTCAACATTCATATATTAAAAAATAACATGTTAAGTATAGTTACCATCTGTCACCATACAGATTCCCTAGGCTGTACTTGTCATCCCTGTGACTTATTTTATAACTGGAAGTTTATACCTCTTAATCCAAAATTAATGGGCAGTTTTAAATATTATGTGAGTGTATACAAATTTTATTTTATCAACCACATATATAAATGTGAGAGGGATTGGTGGAAAGAATCACCATCCACATTGTATTCCAAGATAAAAATCTGAATCATTCTTAGGTTTTTCTCTCCTTCATTTGCTCCCAAACCACCATACTCAACCCACCACTCATTCAATCTGTCACCAAGATCTACTTAGTCTACTGCTGAAGTGTAATCTGTGTTTTTTTTTCTTTCCTGTTATCTCTGCCTTTGGCTTGTTACCTAGATCAGTGGTTCTCAAAGTGTGTTCTCAAGATCCCCGGGCTCCCTGAAACCCTTTTGGGGGGATCTGTGAGATCAGAATATTTTCATTGTAATAATATTTTATTCATACACTCTCATTCTTTAAGGAGTACAAAGTGGTGTTTTTCAGAAGCTACAGAAACTATGATGATGTCACATCTCTGATGGCTAATGGAATATATACTTATGTGTTCTTGTGTTTTAGAATTCCTCAGTTTTAATGTGTACCACAGTAAAAATAGATACATATAACCCATGTAAATGAAAGCTCCTTGCTGTCCTCAGTAATTTTTAAGAGGGTCACGGGGTCTTGAGACCAATAATGTGAGAATCGCTGGCCGATGAATGTCTCACCTAACAGGTCCTCCCACTTCTCATGCTTCTCCAGTCTCATCCCTTCCCCTGAGCATCTCACTTTGTCCTCCATGCAGGCCATAGAGTTACCTTTCTGAAACATAGGTCTTGTACTTGCCTTGAACTTAGAAACATCCAAAGGCTTCACATTTGACACCATAGACTAGCAGTAGAAGGTTGTCACAATCTGGCCTAAATCTTCCTTACCAAGTTCCATCTCCTACCATATACCATACCACCTGCACCCTAGCCATTTAGCACTAAAGATGGCTAAAGACAACAATTCAACAAGAATTCTTTTTTATTTTTTGTTTATTTATTTATTTTTTTCTTAAAGATTTTATCTATTCATTTGAGAGAGAGAGCATGAGCTGGGGGAGAGGCAGATGGAGAAGGAGGCAGACTCCCCACTGAGCAGGGAGCCTGATATGGGGCTTGATCCCAGGTTGGGATCATGACCCGAGCCAAAGGCAGACACCTAACCAGCTGAGCCACCCAGGTGCCCGTTTGTTTATTTATTTATTTATTTATTTATTTATTTATTTATTTAAAAGATTTTATTTATTTGACACAGAGAGACACAGCGAGAGAAGGAACACAAGCAGGGGGAGTGGGAGAGGGAGAATCAGGCTTCCTGCTGAGCAGGGAGCCCGATGTGGAGCTCAATCCCAGGACCCTGGGATCATGACCTGAGCCGAAGGCAGATGCTTAATGACTAAGCCACCCAGGCGCCCCTCATTTGTTTATTTTTTAAGCAGGCTTCACACCCAGCGTGGAGCCCAATGCGGGGCTCAATCACACGACCCTGAGACCATGACCTGGGCCAAGATCAAGAGTCAGATACTTAACCGACTGAACCACCCAGGTGCCCTGAGAATGCTTTTTTAATACCTTCTCAAACAAAATGAACCATTTCTTTGTTTATTACAGCTCTATTCACAATTGTCAAGATGTGGCAATGTCCACTAATTGTCCTAAATGTCAATTGACAGATGACTGGATAAAGAAAATTTGGGGGGTGCCTGGGTGGCTCAGTCATTGGGCATCTGCCTTTGGCGCGGGTCCTGGTCCCAGGGTCCTGGGACACTCTACCGACTGAGCCAGCCAGGCACCCCAACATGGATGAACTTTAAGGACATTGTGCTAAATGAAATAGACCAATCACAGAAGGATAAATACTGCATGATTCCACTTATATGAGTTATCTGAAATCAGATGCATGGAATCAAAGAGTGGAATGGCACTTGCCCCTGGCTGGAGGGAGAGGGAAATGGGGAGTTACTAATCAACAGGCATAATATTTCAGTTAAGCAAGATGAGTAAGTCCTAGAGGTTTTCTGTACAATTATGGATCTATAGTCAATAATATTGTACTGTACTCTTAAAAAATTTGTTAAGAGTGTAGATCTCATATTAAGTGTTCTTACCACAACAAAATAAAATAATAAAATCTTAAATTATTGCCAAATAAAAAAGACCAGCTTCAGAATCTGTGTTCCCAAAGTATAGCATTTACACCTTTGTCATTTATCATAGTCTGACTTGTATAGTGACGGGGTAAACATGTCCTCACAAATGCTTAGTACATCTTCTTGAAAGCATCTTGTTGAATAATGAAGGGATAAATCCTTGCAATAACTAGATTCTGTTATCTGTGTATGAAAGCATTTTGTAGTAGGTACAGAGTCAGTGATAAGATTATTAAGACTGGTTTTTGAACCTATTTACCTTATGAGACATAGAAGGACATTAATCTCATTATTTATAAACCTGTCTTTAAAACAGCATTACTCAGTCTGATTACTCACTTTTTTTATCAAATTAGGTTCTAAATGGCTTTGATCTTTTTTCAATCATATATTCATCTGGAAAGCATGAAGATTTGCCACCACCGAGGTTATTAAAATGAATTGTGTCATATGACCCTGGACTTAATTACAGTTCTGTTCCGTTCTGTTCAGTAAGCACTTATTGAGTTAGCAGCTCTGTAGGTAGCTGCAGATGGAGATGAGTGATACATGGCTCCTGCCTTTGAGAAGCTCACAGGCTAATATGGAAAACATAGATAAACACACCAACACTACTCATCATGATAAGGGCAATAATAAGGGAAAGAGGTAGGACCTCCCCCCCCAAAATGATTAATTCTCTCTTGGGTTGCTAGTGATGTGATGATAAGGAAAAGGTTTTCAGAGAATGCATCCCTCAAGCTAGGGTCTTGAGGAATTGGAACTTTTTCAATGGATGGGTGAAGGTTTCAGGGAGGAGGACACTTGTCTCAAGGGAAGTGGTTTAGAGGAAACCGTTGGAGGGGAATGAATAGCAATGAGTCGAGAGCTTGGCCATGAAGGTCTCATTTTTCATGTTTGGACTTGATTCTGTGAGTCCTAAAGGATTCCAAGTGAAGAATTATAAAATTATTTGGAGTAATGACAGCAGGATTGAGTTAAGTGTGTGCCTCCTAAGGGTACTACTTTGGAGGGCCCACACTCATTCGAGTATTTAAGTTTTGGTATATTTATTTTGAAAAATCAGGCTACAGCACTTTAGATCTTATTTCATGTAATGTATGTTTTTAAAAAGGGTAATTTCTTACCCTAAGGCTTTCATTTATTTTACAAATATTTGTTGAGCTCTTACCATGTATCAGACACTCTTCTGTGTACTTGGGAAACATCAGTGAGCAAAATAGACAAAGATGCCTGTCCTCATGCATTGCGTATTCTAGTTTTCTTAATCCATAGTTGGTGTTGAGGATTTGGGTGAACACACTATGCAGATATTTGGGTGGGAAGGGGACGGTGAAGTTAAAGCACAGTAAGTAACTGCTCTTCCCCTCTTCTCTAAGGAATTCCTTCCTGAGAGGTATGCTTTTAGGAGGGTGATGAGGTGAAAAAGACAGTGTGGCAAGCCAGGAGGTCAGGGGCTACAATAGGCATATTTGCTTTTTCTCCTAACCCGCTCATCAGTGATTAAAAAAAAAAAAAGTCCTTGTTGTTGTTAGAACAGTTTGAGATGTGCAGAATAATTGAGAAGATAGTATAGAGAATTCTCATGTAACCTTACCCAGTTTCCCCTATTTTAACACCTTACATTATTAGTATGGTGCCTTTGTTACAATTAATGAACCAATGTCAATACTATTATTATTCACTTAAGTTCTTACTTTATTCAGATCTCATTAGTTTTTAACTAATGTCTTTCTTCCTGTTCCAGGATTCCACCCAGAATGCCTCATTAAATTTAGGGGTTGCCTGGGTGGCTCAGTTGGTTAAGCATCTGCCTTCGGCTCAGGTCATGATCTCAGGGGTCCTGGGATCGAGCCCTGCATCAAGGCTCCCTGCTCAGTGGGGAGCCTGCTTGTCCCTCTCCCTCTGCTGCTCCCCCTGCTTGTGCTCTCTCTCAAGTAAATAAATAAAATCTTAAAAGAAAAAAAAAAGAATGCCTCATTAAATTTAGTAGCCATCTCTTAGGCTCCCCTTGGCTAGAGAGTTTTTCAGCTTTCCTAGTTTTAGCAAGTTTTGAGGAGTACTAGTGAGGCATTTTGTAGAATGTCCTTCCGTTGGGATTTACTTTATGTTTTTCTCATGATGAGATTGGGGTATAGTTTTTTGGAAAGTAGACCACAGATGTGCAGTACCATTCTTATGACATCATATTGAGGGTCCATGCTGCCATCATGACTTACCACTGTTGGTGTTGACCTTGGTCACTTTGCTGAGCTAGTGTCTGTCAGTTTCTTCACAGAGAAGTTACTCCTGCTCCTCCATTTCCACGCTGTCCTCTTTGGAAAGGAAGTCACTGTGAGCAGCCCACACTTAAGGAGTAGGGAGTTATGCTTCACCTCCATTAGGACAGAATAGCTACATAAATTCCTTGGACTTTTGCACAAGAAATTTGTCTCTTCTCCCCCACTTATTTATTTATCATCAGTGATTTTTTTTTTTACAATTACCATGAATCACATACTCCGTAAACAGATACTGAATGCCTACTATATGCAAGGCATTAACAACACATTTTTAAAAAGATTTATTTAAGAGAGAGAGTGCATGGGCACGTGCGTGCACAAGTGGGGGGAGGGGCAGAAAGAGAGGGAGAAGGACAGAATCTCAAGGACTCCCTGCTGAGCACATAGCCCCATAAGGGGATCGATCCCACCATCCTGAGATCACTACCATGACCATGATCATGATCTTGATCAAAATCAGGAGTCAGTTGCTTAACTGACTGGACCACCCAGGTGCCCCCTAATAACACATTTTTACTGAACAATATTTATTTTGGTTTTCTCAGAAACAACTACCTAGAAATGGAGAAATCTGATTTCCTGCTTTGCCTCTGACATTACCTTCCTAGGAGGTTTCGTGCAAGTAATTTCACACCCAAGCCTCAGTGTCTTCTTTTGGAAAATGGTTGAAAGGGGTTAATTCGAACATTTTTTTTTCCAGGTTTAAAATTGTAGGATTATATAATATATTCATAGAAACAGGCTTCAAGTTGTCTACAGAAGGGAATTATTAATATCTGCCGTGGGCTGGCCCACCTCAAATGAAATCTGTGTGTAAAATCTTCCTTGTCTCTTGCCTCAGGGAATGTATCTTTTGTCTGGTATATTATTTTCTTATGACTCAGAGTTAAAATATATATACACAATGAAAATATCAAATGGATGAAGTTAACCTTGTTAGTAGTATGTTTTATGACCAAAAAAAGCCAGACCATTAGCAAATGACTGATTTATGGGCTTAATAGAAACCACCGCCTATGGAAAAAGTAACATGGAATAAAAACAAAGCAAAGGAGTTTGGAATTTATTCTAATCCCAGATTGAGGTGGTACAGTCAAGGAAAGGCTCATGTGGACTCTTCCTCACTGTTACCTCTGTTGGGAATAAGATAAACAAGAAAAAGTGAGAAAAGCTGATGAAACCTGAGGATGAGAAGCACTGTTTAGGTTTGAGAGAAGAATATAAACATTCATTACTTGCTTCTTACAATGTTCCTCTTTGGCCGAAAGGAAGGAGGCTCTAGGGGGAGGTCTCAGGATAGAGTGCCAATTGGCTCTTGGCTTCATTTAAGGAAAAGGGGAAGTCACTTTTTTCTACTCCTGCCCTTTGCAAACTTAATCAGGCTTTCTTGGGCAGCTGGAGCCTTTCTTTTCACTGTTGAATGTCTTTTAATGCTTTTCTTGCCAATGCTATTATGAATGTTCTTTCCAGTGTTTTCTGGGAAGATTTATTCTTGTAAATTCAATAGTTGTCAAGGTAAATTGTAGTTTAATGTAATTTAAAGACCCAAAGACCCCAGGCCTGGGCTTGCCCCACGCTCCCTTCCTATTGCCAGTTTTACTTCTTCGGGCATGTCCGGTACCATCCCCAAGCTACAGTTCCTCCTGCTGGACACAAGGAACACTTTACCTGCCTATTCCTGAATGACAGAGATGGCCTCTGGAGGTCTCTTCCAAGTCTGTGTTTCCTGGAGCGGCAGATCCAAAGCTCTTAAGGTCAGTGCTGAGGTCATGCAACCAGCGTCAAGTTTTCGGAGCGTCTAGGACATGCAAAGTGCTACACTAAGCATTATTGAGGAGAGGTGAGTCAACTAGAGCCCCCAGGAACTTAACAGTTTTGTATGGGAAACAGACATTTAGAACAAGTCTAATCCAAAGCAGCCTAGATGAAGGCTGCAGCGGGAGGATTCTGCCCTCTCCCCTGCAGACTCAGCGGCTCTACTATGCCTGGAAGCAGGGAGCGAGAGAGGTGGGGAAGGGGTCAGAGACAAAGGACTGAATTACACATGGCACAGTAAACAGCAGGAGCACCAGCATGTTTGTGTCCATTCCCTTGTCTCCCAAGTCCCACAGGGGGCAATATGGAGGGTCTGGGTGAATGCTGCACAGGTGGTGGGTTTGAGTCACAGCTGGGGAATACTGAGCTTGAGGAACCCACCATTTTTAGCAAGAAGGAAGTAAGACTACTTTTTTTAATATGGAGGTAGACATGACCTCACCCCCAAGGTTGCTCATTGCAAACATGATTCTGAGAATGATCTGAGTAAAGAGAAATCAGGGCTTGCATTCTTGGCATTCTCAAGAGTGTGAGAGACCCTCTGAATACTCTCCTAATAAGCAACCCCTTGGTCCTATACAGTCTTGACTTTTGGCAAATTTTCACTTAAATATGTTACTACATTGGCTCTTCTGATTAATCTGACTGACAGATGCTAGAGCCAAATTCATCAATTTTCTTTCATATAGACTTTCATTAAGGGTATGGTGAACAGGACTCTGATACTTGCAGTATTCGCCTCAACCATACTCCCCAGGATTCAACCAACTGCAAGTAAGTCCTAGGGAGACTGGTGGATGTTTTTGTTTCCCCATATAGCCAGGATATAGTCTAAGACCACTCTGGTATCCGTCACAATTTGTGTAAGGGAGTTTAGACTGACCTACTGATCTTTAGTATCATTGACAATAGTTACAGATGGCAATAGATGGGCCAAGAAGTGAGCTGTATTCCCAGTGAAGGAGTATCCTGTGATGTCAGGCCTAGTAGAATAGTTCAGGACCAGCCATGCCCATATGAGTCTTTCTGTTTGTATGGCCCATGGATGGGAATGATAAATCCAGCAATGTCTGATTGCCACCTGAAGCTGCTGCTTCACACCGATGGGCCATATGATTGTTTTATTAGGCTATGGTGCTGGATATAGGCGACTAAGAGAGCATTGATTATTCCTCCCCTCCACGTCTACCACCATGACTTAACAAAACCTGTGTAATGGTGACCTAAATCAAGTTTAGCAAAAAATCCCAAACTAGAGTGACAGAGGTGCCTTTGTACGTGACAGAGTGCACCACAGGATGTCCCTCCACTGGGAACAGGGGTCTGAGGTGTTCCCCACCCCAGTGCTAGGACTGTTACTTTCCTTCAGTGGCCGTGAAGTCATGCTTTCCATGCCAGTAGCTATAATGGCACTTCTCTCTCCCCTCCCCCAGTCATTCCCTAGTTGAACCCCAACTTTTTGTCTAGAAAAATCAGGTACAAGTGGGACAAGAGCATTCTTTATAAATTTACAGAGACCAGTTTTGTCCTCCTCCTGGCCTACGTGGAAACTCAATGTACCCAACTACGTGGTCATTGTCTTCATGATCTAAGACCATTGTAATTCAGTAAGAGAATCCAGGTAGCTGACTCAGATTTAAGTTTGGATATGGTAGGTCCCCTTTTGTCTGGATTGCCACTCAGAGGGTATACCAAACAGGCTGGCCTGAGGTTGCTATTAGGGGAGAAGGCCATGTCATGTTCAGAAATTGTTAGGGTGGAATGTTGGATTTTCAAAATAGGTATATATAACCCCTTTCTTTCTGATCACTACCCAGGACAAACCCTTTTTGGGGATTGCTGCATTCAGTGGCCAAACTACCTTACTTACTTGTGGACCAGGAAGTATTAAAGAAGACATTTTCAAGTCAGAATCTTTTTGAAATGATTTTTGAGAAGGCTGGTCCAGTGTTCAATACTCTCTGAGACCCGTGGATTGGAGGGAGCATGGAGTACCCATCAAATATCTTAACTATTGGCCCTTGTTGGGTGGTCTTTACAACAAAAGGCGTACCATTTTCTGACTATAAATGATCCAGAAAGCAGAAAAAAATGACACCGTTTCATTTCCAGAGCCACAGTGGTGTGGTCAGAGTTGACTGATTGGACTAGAACAGCAACACTGTACCCTGAAAAAGTGTCAACAGTGGTGAGGTTCCAACAGTATCCCTGGGAGGAGGTCAAGGTCTGACATAGTCAATTTGCCAAGAACAGAAGGCATTAATACCAATGCAGTATGGCTTCTTTTACCGTAAGACAAATGGACCAACTTTTGGCAGGAGTTACAAGTCACAGTGTTAGCTTCTGCATTATCATTTTTTGTTGCATGGATGGTGCATTTTTTTGTATGAATGTGGTCGGTGCAGTGATGGATCCAAGTGGCCATGGTGGCGATCTGAATGGCACAGCCTTGATCAACAGCTATTCTAGATGGTCTCATCAGAAAATGGGCCCCTATGGGAACTACATGAATGACAACCATGACTTGTTTCCATAGTGCACGCCCCAAAGAGGGGTGTCTTTAATCTCTGTCTGTCCGTCATCTTCCAAGTGGCAGACCAGACAGCTAAGCCATTGGCAAGAACCAAGAGTCGGTAAAAATATAGCTCGTTTCATTAAGGGGTTTGTTGGCCAGAGCTGTGAGGACTGCCTTGAGTTTGGCCACTGAATGAAGCAACTTCATCTGTTTTCAGTTCTCCATACCTGGCACTGGGTTTGAACAGCCACAACAGCCCAGTGAACACCACTAGGTTTCAGCTTAGACAAACCATCAGTGAGCCAGGCCTAGGTGTTTAAGACGACCTCTGTAAATTGGGGAGCTCAAAGGAGTTTGAGCCAGTGGGTTTACCTTAAATGGCAGAGTAGAGGGATGAAGTTTGCCTCAAAGGGTGCCTGCCATTTATCATGTAAACCCAAGATACCACTAGAGCCAAAGCAGCTGTGTTCTTGGATGTACCGTTTCAACTTCATGAGTAAGGCTTGTGGGCCCTTCCCATCGTGTTCGTCATTGAATCTGAGTCGACCCAACTCCAAATGGGAATATCGCAAGACCTGTAATTTCAACAAGAGCTTAGTAGGAGGTTAACAGCTACTATTTAATTTAAATTAATTTCAGTTTTTAAATTTGAGTTTAGCTGACATATAATACTATATTAGTTATAGGTGTACAACATAGTGATTCAGCATCTGTATACATTATGCTATACTCACGCGTGTAGCTGCCATCTGTCACCATACAGTGCTCTTACAGTATCGTTGACTGTATTCCCTATTCTGTACCTTTAATTCTTGTGACTTACTAATTCTGTAACTAGAAGCCTGTATCTCACACTCCCTTTCACCCATTTTGCCCTAACCCCTTTTCTGTCTGGCAACCAGCAGTTTATTCTCTGTATTTATAGGTTTGATTTTGCTTTTTGTTTGTTTATTCATTGTGGGTTTTTTTTAGATTCCGCAAATGAGTGAAATCGTATGGTATTTGCTTTCTCAGTCTGACTTACTTCACTTAGCATAATACCCTCTAGGTCCACCCATGCTGTCACAGATGGCAAGACCTCATCCTTTTTTTATGGCTGCATGATATTCCAGTGGGGTGTGTGTGTGTGTGTGTGTGTGTGTGTGTGCGCGCGTGTGTGTGTGTACACGTGTGTGCATCTGTGTACACAACACATCTTCCTTATGCATTCCTCTATTGATGGACACTTGGGCTGCTTCCATATCTTGGCTATTGCAAATAAAGCTGAAATAAATATAGGGGTGCATATATCTTTTCAAATTAGTGCTTTCATTTTCTTTGGGTAAATACCCAATAGATTTACTGGCTCATATGGTAATTCTATTTTTAATATCTTGAGTAGCCTTCATAATGTTTTCCACAGTGGCTGCACCAATTTGCATTCTCACCAACAGTGCACAATTTTCATTTTTCTCCACATCCTCACCAATACTTGTTATGTATTATCTTTTTTATTTTAGCCATTCTGACAGGTGTAAAGTTATATCTCATTGTGGTTTGCATTTCCCTGATGATTAGTGACGTTGGGCATCTCTTCATGTGTCTGTTTGCCATCTGTGTGTCTTGTTTGGAAAAATATCTATTCAGATCCTCTGCACATTTTTAACCAGATTTTTTTTTTCTTTTTTGGTGTTGAGTTGATAAGTTCTTTAGGCATTTTGGATATTAACCCATTATTGGATGAATGATTTGCAAATATTTTCTCCCATTCAGTACGTTGCCTTTTTGTTTTGGTTATGGATTCCTTTGCTGTCAAAAAGCTTTTATATTTTGATATAGTCCCAATAGTTTATTTTCGCTTTTTTCCCCCCTTGCCTTAGGAAGCACCTGGAGAAATGTTGCTATGAGCAATGTCAGAGAAATTACTGCCTGTGTTCTTTTCTAGGATTTTTATGGTTTCAGTTCTCACATTTAGATCTTTAGTCCATTTTGGGTTTATTTTTGTGTATGGTGTTAGAAAGTGGTCCAGTTTCACTCTGCATGTAGCTGTCCAGTTTTCCCAGCACCATTTACTGAAGACTGTCTTTCCCCCATTGTATACTCTTGCCTCCTTTGTCATAGATTGATTGACCATATAAGCATGGGTTTATTTTGGGCTCTCTGTTCTGTTTTGTTGATCTATGTGTCTCTTTTTATGGCAGTACCTTACTGTTTTGATTACCATAGTTTTTTAGTATATTCTCGAAATCTGAAATTATGATACCTCCAGCTTTGTTCTTTCTCAAGATTGCTTTGGGTATTCAGGGTCTTTTGTTGTTTTATACACATTTTAGTATTATCTGTTCTAGTTCTGTGAAAAATGCTGCTGTTATTTTGATGGGAATTGTATTGAATCTGTAGATTGCTTTGGGTAGTATGGACATTTTAACAGTATTGATTATTTTAATCCATGAGCACAGAGTATCTTTCCATTTGTTGGTGTCACCTTTAATATCTTTCATCAATGTTTTATAGTTTTCAGATGCTTTTTTTTTAATTTTTAAAAGAGGTATACCAGGTGGCTGCCTCATACAGATGGTGATGATGCACTTGGGAAATAGCATGAATAAGCCCTAGCTTCCCTTTCCTCTTGTAGGATTTTGTAGTGTTTCTTCTGGACCACCTGAGGCAGTTTGTTGTGGTGGGGGGATGATGTTCCATTAGCACCTTTCTTTTTTTTTAAATTTATTTTTAATTTTTTTTATTATGTTATGTTAATCACCATACATTACATCATTAGTTTTTGATGTAGTGTTCCATGATTCATTGTTTGCATATAACACCCAGTGCTCCATGTAGAACATGCCCTCTTTAATACCCATCACCGGGCTAACCCATCCTCCCACCCCCCTCCCCTCTAGAACCCTCAGTTTGTTTTTCAGAGTCCATAGTCTCTCATGGTTCGTCTCCCCCTCCAATTTCCCCCCCTTCATTCTTCCCCTCCTGCTATCTTCTTTTTTTTTTTTTTTTAAACATATAATGTATTATTTGCTTCAGAGGTACAGGTCTGTGATTCATCAGTCTTACACAATTCACACTGCTCACCATAGCACATACCCTCCCCAATGTCTATCACGCAGCCACCCCATCCCTCCCACCCCCCACCACTCCAGCAACCCTCAGTTTCATTAGCACCTTTCTATGTGCCACACACCCTGAATAGGAGAATCCCTCAGATACTTAAGGAGTAGGGGAATGCAAGTATGTAACACATCTGCTCCATATACATTCAGATGTGGAAGCCATAACAGTACATCGAATCAACCCAGAGGCCCTCACCCACAAAGTCACTTTAATTTCACTTCCCCAGTGTCCAAAATTCATTAGTTGAAATTGGGTCCTGTTTCCCCCTCTAGGAACGTGGACAAAAGAGTCTAATGTGTGTGTGAGTTAGGAGCTCTGGCAACAGCAACCAGGAGATCACTGCTATGCCCCTGAGAATACGAGGGTTAGAGAATGGAGGGGAGGCCAGCCTGTGGACAAAGCGGGGTGGCTTTTTCCTCCCATGACCCTTGCTCTAGCATCAGTGCTTGAGCACTGGTGCTGCTTCCTCCCTCAAGTACCTCCTGGCACTGGATGGGTGTCTGGGCCCATCGGCCCTGTTTTTTCCGTGCCTGTGCTTGTTGCCGTGGTCTGTGGTACCTTCGGCTACCATCACACCCAGGACCCCATCCTTGCCACTGGCCAGCTGGGGCTGGGCTCTGGGCACCTGAGCCTGGCTAGCCTGGCTCTGTGCGGCAAGGCTCTGCATCTACTTCTGTTTTTGAGCAGCTGCTTGCTTCTGGCTCAGAAAGAACAAACTTCTGATGTTTTGATTCACCCAAAAACTGTATGATGAATGGCAAGGTCCTCACTTGCTAGCATCATTTTTTTACAGTTTGGGGATTCCTTGACTCAGAAGCCACAACCATATCGCCTCTCAGCCATGGGTTTGCTGCCTCACTGTCATTGTAATATCTCGTCCTCGATCTGCTTGGGGAAGAGTGAGTGAACAACAGCCAAGGGGGCATTTGGGTGGCTTGCTTCAATTCTGCTTCTCACTGCTTAGCCTTGTTAGCATGTAGGATATTTGGATACCCTTACTCCCTCACTTGTCTATGCTTGGAAGCATTGACTGACTATTTTGCAAAGTCTTCTAATATCCCAAACCCAGCCCACAGAGCCCTTGTCCTCTTCTTCCAGCAAGTCATGTTTCTGTTAGCATCCCATATCCTCACCGTCTAGCTGTCACCGTCTAGCAGAGTATTGATGGGGAAACTAAAGAGAAGAAAGCAACTCAGGAAGGTCAGGTACTTTGGAGGTGGTATGACTATCAGCCCTGGTTTGAGCTGCACAAAGACATTGATGTAAGGGCATAGAATTGACACACTGCACAGGGAGGTGAGAATCAGGAGTAGTCATGTATTATAATTTTGTCCAACCACAATTCTCTTTCATCCTTCCTTGATCAAAACTGGCATTTTTCCTATCAGAGGCCGCCCTGAATTAATTATCCTATTGGGTTCCTTAAATGTGTTTAATAACTGATAATTTTTTGGCAAACACAGCAGATGGCAGAAGAACCATTTGGGGATGATTTTTTGGAATCATTTATTTAACAAAAACTGTCAGCATCCTAGTAGGTACTCAGTACTATGGCAGATGTTGGGGATACAGGGGTGAGCAAGGGGGGGACCCTGCCCTCAAAGGGCTTAGCATCCATGAGGAGAGATACTGATAAAGATGCAGAGTTGAGTCAGGCTGTCAGAGGCTCCAGGTATACCCAGACTGTACTCCCAGAAAATACCCAGAGACAGACCAGTCCCTGGGATGGAATCAGAGGGTCAGGCACATAGTCATTCTCTCAATCACATCTTATTTCATGGAGACGTATTGCACAGCATTCACAACGACCTCAAAAATACAGTTCATTATATGAAACATGTAAGAGTCATTACTATTTATCTTCTTATTCAGGAAGTCCAGGAAGTCAAAGGAAGTGTTTACTGTTTGAATGGAAAAACAGGGAGGTATCTTCAATGACAGCCAAAATGAGAAGCAATTATAGAAGTCCTGTGCTCATGAAATAAAAACATTTCACAACTGCCTTGTTTCTCTTCCGCACTGAGAAATTAAGTTTGAAAACTGACGTAAATATTGGTAATGCTGCTTTGATGAACCTGAATTCCTCACAGTGAGGTTAATGAGGCAATGATGAAAAATAAACATTATCTAAGCTGCCAGCAAAGGGAGGGTGACAGGATTCCTTCGGCTGGCAATGGTCACATGTTTGCAAACTCGGATTGGTCACGGAAGAGATGGTCCAGAATGAGAACTTCCAAAAGAAACGAGGAAGTGATCCAGATGACACGACATGCATGCAGTCTTTTACCTTACCCTTTGCCCAGCTGCACTGGTCTACTAGCTGGTCCTTACATAGTCTCCTCTGAAGAGTCTCCAAATATGCTATTCCTACTGCTCAGGATGCCCTCTTACCCATTCACAAGTTCTGCCTGGTAAATGACTTTTCCTCTTTTAATATTTACAGAAAGTTTCATCTCTTCATTGAAGCCATGCCCGAATACTCCAGGTAACAGACTCGTGAGTCAAATACAGCTCGATTAAAATCCTGGTTCCACTACTTGCTAGCTGTGTGACTTGGAACAAATACTTAAATTCCTCAAGTTTCTTTTTTAAAACTTGGATTTTTAAAAAACCTCCTGCATAGGGCTGTTGTAAGAATTAGTGAAATACCCTCTGAAAAGCTCCTCACACAGAGCAGGTGCTCAGTAAAAGTGAGTTCCTAGACTCGTGTGATCATAGCAGCTCCCTGACTTCTCTGTGTTGGCATAGATCTCATTCCACAGTGATTCTGTCTCTTTTCTCCAATTGATGGCAGTATCACTGAAGATATGGAATGTGTCTTATTTTTGTCTTTGAATTTTCTGCAATACCTAGAAAAATACTTGCCAGAGTAGGGACTCAATAAATGTTCAATGAATGAATAAAGAGTAAGTGAATAATTTAATAAATGAGTAATTAACCAATATCCCCTAATTCGGTAGTCTTTAAGCTGTTGTTTTTCAGGGAAGTATTAAACTCTTGCCTTTAGGAGCCACATGGTGGTGTCTGTGTGTGTGTGTGTACACGTGTGTGTATTTGTACATAAGTGCACATGCACATACACGTGTGCTGAAGACTGCACCTTTAGAAGATTAAAGGCTGTTGTCTGTGTCAAGGTGTAAGCTGGATTGGACACTTAACTTTTATCAGTGATACAGACATAAGGAAAGGCACATGTGTTTTTATGGTCGGGCCAGGGGTGCTTGAGGGTGGTGGTTTTCAATCCGGTTCTTATGGCGTGTGTTTGTTATTAGGAGAGGTGTTTGGTTCTCACAAATATTGGGGGAGTGAGCTATGACAAGGAGCCCAGCCTTTTCATGACTAAAATTTAATTGCCTTGTATATCAAGGAGGAATACTTTAGACTATTGATGTCTGCAATGGATTGGTGACTGGTGGTCTTTTATTTAATTGTTTACTGTACTAGATCTAGATTAGCTGGGGCATTTGGTCTAAGATGATTCAATGGTTATTTCATATTCACTTTAATGAGGTACCCCCATCCTTCCCATATTCACTTGACACTGAATAAAATATATCACAATAATTTAATTCCTTTAACCTACTAGAGGGAAAGCTCTTGTTCTCCAACACCTAGAGAGGGTTGGGCACATTGGCAAGCATCCATTCACCAATTCATTCATTCCCATTAATTCAACAAATATTGATTGAGTCTACTATGTGTCAGTCACTTTTTAAGGTACTAAGCATATAACTGAACAAAGCAGCTTTTAGAATTAAATATATTATTACTGAGAACATACTGGGTTCCAGGCATTATGCTACACTCTGGAGATATACCAAGAGAAAATCCTCACTGAACAGAGTATACATGACTGAGGGAATATATCCACAGGCGGAAGGAATGTGAGTTTTGTAGAAGAGGGTGTTGTAGATCCTTGAGTGTTAGTACCTAAGGATCACTGCCCAGCCTTGTATGGTTGTTTTAAGTTTCCACTTTTATCTCTAAGTCATGCCCTAGGGGCCACATAAAGGAGTTTTCCAGCTGTTTACAACTTTAATTTTGAAGCAGTTGCCTTGAACTATTCCATACATTGCATTCTTTTGCCGCTTTGAATTGCCATTTTTTAGATAACCTTGGAATTTTGAACTTGGTGTTCAGACCATGGGTTCTTCTGGACCATAGTCAGAGTTTTTCTTTCATCTGCCCTTGTCCAGATTGTCCCTGTTCAGCCAGACGCAAGACTGGGGATGCCACAGTTGACAGCCATTTTATGGGGCCACCCCAAATCCAAGAGTGGGATTTGAACAACCCAATTTATTTCAAATCTTATTTCTCAAAATCTTTCTCAAACATATGTATTCATTTCAGCCTTACGTATATGCAATATATTGAGTTGAATCTTTCTTTAATACTTAAGGGTCTCATATTGCTTTGCAGTTCATCAGTGGGATGTTGATAGATATCAGAGCTCCAGGGAGGCTAAATAGAATGAGAAAGTTGACTTCATAGGAAATCAGCAACATCACGCAATACACGACAGATGCCAAATTAGTGACATGGGTAGTAAGCACTGTCAGAATTCAGAGCTATGAGAAAGATCACTGCCAAATGGGGAGGAATTTGAGCTGGGCCTTGAAGAAAAGTTGGGATTTCAGTGGGAAGCCAGGAGGGGCAAAGCCACAGGGCAGGGTTGACAGTATGAACAAAGATGCAGGGGTGAGAGGTACTTGCATCTGGATAAGATCAAAGAGCTTCAGCTGTATCAGGTGGTCATTGTGTTACAGTAAAATTTGAGTTCCCGGGTAAGAATGACTGGCAGCTTTCTGAAGACCTAAGTTGAAAAGCAGAAAGAGAAATAATGGTTCTTGGAGGCAGTTTGTTTAACTATGTAAAGCTTAAATCCATTTTTGCACTGCTAAGGAGAGGTGTGCCCTTCATTAGAGATTGGATATTTTATGGTTAGCTTCTCTTCCAGGAAAGAGAATTCTCTTTGATTGCTTTCCTCAGGTCCCTTGAGGCCTTCTCTGGAGAATGCATCTTTGTGGATAATTTCACTCACTGCCCAGTCAGATTAAGACCTTCCACTGCACATAATGACATTTTTCCTGGACTGTTGCTTCTGTGAACAACATTGTGACAGCTTATATTTAAAAGGTGAATTTATGTAAACTGTGTGTCTGATGGGATTTTGAAGTTTGGTGTGAAATGTGTTCAGTCCAGCTGTGACTCACAGGGTTTTGATTCTCTACAGTTTTGCAGTGATTAATTTATTATATTAGCCAAATGATTTCCAGTTTTGTGCCTATGGAGGTGTGAAGTCTTGTGGTTGGTACCTGCCTTCTGGTCTGCAGGGTGCACTTGACCATGCAGGGATAGGAAAGGATCACTACTGAGATGGGGGTTTGCCAAGGGTGTTCAGAGAAGAGTAGCTGATGTGAGCCCCAATTATAGATATTGAGAAGCCAAGGGGTATCCAGAAGGTTGTGCTTGGTGTTAAGTCTAAGTGCTGAAACAGGGCATATATCAAAAGGATAGAAGTTTGAGGATTGAAAGCAGAACAGGGTGCAGGGGGAGGAATGGTTGCTATGGGCAGTTCTTCAAGAAGGAGCTAGTGCCATGGCGCTTGACGCCTGGTATGTGATGTAGTGAGGTCCCGAGGAACCACGTTAGGATTGGACTCCATTCTTTCTCAGGGTGGTCTGGTACGGGTGAGAGGAAGAACTCTGTGCAAGAATCTCAGTGTAGAGGTATAGATGGTGTTTCAGGGAAAGTCAGGGTTGGAAGGTAGACGACTCAGCCATCCTCTGAGCAAGGCGCATGGGACCAGAGGTCCTCGGGTATATGTGGTTCATGATCCTGATGGTTGTGGAACCTAGATGACAGATGTTGGGCATATTAATTTGTGTGAATGGGGTCTTAAAGAGTGATCTTGAACTGCGTAGACTTCTACTCAAGTTTCTTTGGGCTTCATGCTAGACACATGCAGGTGTGCTCAAGTGAAATCAGGTGTTTTTACCTGTTTTTGTCTTTATAGCGTGTTTAAGGGTACAGAAATATCATTGGCCCCTCGTGCAGGAAGAAAATTTAATTTCAATGAAAGATTGCCACCACATTGAAGCCTGGAGAGCCACGAGGAACCCGAAACCGCTCCCCCAGGCTCTCGGGATGCATAGTCTCTTGCTTCTGTTTCTGTGTATTGGATGCATTCTCCTCATCAGTGGACTTTCTCTGCTTTTTCATCTTGCATATCAGCCAACTTGGCTGCCAGCCCTAATGCTGTATCAGGTCATCACTGGCTGAGGCTACCTATTAGTTCATGTTTTTCCAAGGCAGAAATCACTCAGCTGCTGGGAAGCCATTGAATTGGCTGGCTTGGGATCAAGTACCCAGCCTCAATCCAGTCATACATGGGGTGACATAGATGTAGTGCTGTACCTCCCAGAGGCTAGAATCAATGGTGAAACTGTGTAGTCCCAAAGCCCTGCGTCTGATATGGTGTGGAGGGTTAGGCTTGGATTCTGATTGTCCCCCTAGGAAGCAGAGTGACAGAGGCTGGTGTTAGCATGGTAGGTCTGACTGAGAAAAATACAGCGTCTTAGCTGTAGGATGAGGAAGGGACTCATGTGGAAATCTGTGGTTTCAGGATCCCAGGCAGGAGCAACACTGTTGTGCCTCATGTCGTCCCACCCTGTCTTTGGTCTGGGTGAGTGCCCTTACCATTTCCTTATCCTCTGAGGTAACTCTAGTGTTGTGGACGGCCCTCCCAGAGCAGTGTGCCCTCGCCTGCCAGGAGATACAGTTGGTCTTATGGAATCAGAAGGCTTGAACTCTATCCCAGTTAGCTGAGGCATGGGGGTGGCTCAGTCTCTGTGGTTTTTCAGTTCTGAATGGGGCTAATGATCTCCAAGTTCTGTGTCGAGGAAGCTCTGAAAGGCCACCTGATATAGATAATGATATAGATGATCTTGCTTTGAGGGCAGGTGATGGCCTGGCTGTCTTGACTTTTGAGTAGGTAAAGAAGAAGTCAAGTCTCTCCATCTCTACTCCTCTTCTCTTCCCACCCTCGTTCTGTCCTTCCCTGCAGGGGCCTCACAGATAAGTGCACACCCTCCAACCCCCACGTTCCAGTCACATATGTGCTCCCCACGAAGAGTCACCCATCAGCCGTCCTTCGGTGCTGTGTGCACCCAATAGTATTCCATTTGATCCCTTAGCAAAAAACTTGCATTGGCCCTGGAAGTGGTTATTTGGGCAGGAATTCTGAGTCCTGGCTGCGCAGAGTATAGTCTAGAAGGGGTGAATGGTACGTGCCCAGAGTGGGGACATCAGGTGAGGCTGAGTGGTCCCTTGGTCACCTCACCTGAAGAGGAGGGGTGTGGCCAGAGCAGGGCCAGAATAGGACCCTGTAAAGCAGAGGCACTTGTACCTGGGCTTCTGGGTAATACTGTTTAGTATGCAGATGGAATTATTCCTGTGAAAGAATGGGCTCACTGAATTTAGTGTTGCTGTTTTGAGTAGCTCCAGGGAGGCAGACAGATCTCACAATTACGCGGTATCAAGCTCTACGGAAGTCATGTTTCTAAGCCCAAGGTGTCTTCCTCCTGTCATATGGCACACTTGTTCTTGGCGAGGTCCAGTGAAACAAATTTGTGTACGTGAATAGGTTTCTGGCGGGTCTTCCCACCCCTCACCCCTTCCCTTTCCCCCCATCATCTGCCTGCATCTGTTTCGGGGAATTCCCCAATTTATGGGGACCTGCCTCTTATTACAGAAGTAAAAGGTAAAAATTGATATTTGTTTTCCTAGGCTCCTGCAGCTGGGTGATGTAACCTACTCTGTGTCAGCCAAGTAGACGGTGCTGCCCTGGGCGGAGCTTCGCAACCAGTGTGCTGTCCCACAGCAGTAGACCGTGCCTAGGTCATAGGATGTTGAGGTATGGCACTCTTCAGTCCTTGGAAATGCCTGGTAGGGACTAGGGTAGGCAAAGCTCCTGGACATGCGACCCCTGACCTTCAGCACCCTCCTGTACCTCGGTGTGGTGTAAAAACCTTCATTTTCTGTAGTACCGGGGCACGTAACAGGCGGGGAAACACCGGATTAGGAAACTGAACTGGGAGCTGGCGACTCAGTGATGGAGACCTTGAAAGGTTTTTTCTCTCTGGCATAACGGTGGTGGCCGCAAGATGCCGTGTGATGAGCTGCCCTGGGCTAAGCCTTTTCTCCTCGGACCATTTCTGTGACATCGTTCTTTAGTCCTTCAGTTAATATTTTTTTGATTTTTAAGGAAGTTATTTTCTGGTTGAGTCCGCCAAAGTTATATAATAGCTATATGACACTAGCCAGTTTAACAGCTATGGCAGAGGAGTGCCATGGGAGGGGAATTTCTGGTTTTTCTCTTCTTTCCACGCCAGGGTGAGTGTGAACCAGTTGGGCCCTTTGTTGGACACAGATATTCCTGGAAAGGTCACAAAGTATAAAATTTAGAGCTTGAAGGGGCTTTGAAGATGCTTCATCATACCACGAGAAGCTGAAGTGAAATGACTTGAAAGCTCATGAAGTTACCTAATGGAAGAATCTCAGAACTGTGCTCTTCCAATGTTTCCCATCATTAAAAAGAAAAGGTTGGTTGTTTGTTTTTTTTTTCCCAGAGCCAAAGCAATCCAAACCAAGAATAAACTTTGAGAATTTTTTTCAAAGTTAGAGTTACCAGTTTGTTAGATAAAGTATTGATGGGAAAGTTGCTCAATAATTGACACCTTTGTGGAAACAAGGCATTCCACTCAGGGGAAAATTTGATTTATTTCTATTATCTGAGTGGGCCTTTCTTTTAGTGATGCCATCTCTCATTTTTTAATAAAAACTTGGACCATTTCAGTGTCTAGCTATTCCTGGCATTCGCCTTTCCATAGGAAAGAATGCTTTTAATGGCTTTAAACTAAAGCAAATGCTTCTTTTCCTTACGCTTGTTAAACAAGCCAAATATGTTCTTTGCTCTCTTGGAATTTTCTTGTATTTTATTTATTTATTTTTTTAATGTGAAAAGTGTGCCAGACAACTAAGCAGATTGCTATATACATTTCACATGGATTAGCAAGAAACCTGAGAGCTTCAGGCAGTTTAAATTAAGCAATTAAAAAAATATTTGAGAAGGATCACTTTTTAAAAATGTTATTTGTTTGTTTCTTTTGTTTTGTTTTAAACCACATGAAAGATGCCTGGGGATGGGCGTTGTGGAGCAGGATGGGCTGACTGGAGGAATTACCAGGGGTGGGGGTGGGGTGGGGAGATCTTTTGGGGTCATGGGTATGTTCATTATCGTGATAGGAGCAAACAGATGTCAAAACTAATTAAATTGTACACTTTAAGCATGTGCAGTTTGTTCTATGTTAAGACCTCAACAGAGTTGTTTCTTAAAAATAAAACAAATGAAGCAGCAGTTCAGACTCCTCTGTGAAAGACTCAGAGCTGGGGAAGGCGGGAGAGCCAAGGGATCAAAAACTCTGTGGAATGTGCTGTTCAGTGGCCAACGGGGATGAGGGACACGTTATTAGGAGCATGCCGCCCACTCAGACCAAACACCCTGTCCTCAGAACGGCGCTTCTGGTGGCACCTCCCAGTTCTGTCATGAAGCTCTTTGCCCTGGGTTTTCTGAATCCCTTGACCATCTTCACTTGAGCTTGTAAGATGGGCCTTCCTTATGTTTTTAAAAATTATTTATTTATTTTCCAGAGGACTGCAACAAGGATTTATGTTTATTACATGTAATCTGGGAATTTTTCTGAGGGTTCCTGGCACGTATAAATTATAGTTCAAACTCTTACTTCTAATTTCTAAGACACTACTCAAATTGTTATGTTTCACAGGAATCCACTGGAATTCCATCAGATCAGCTGCTTGTGCGGAGTAAATAGAAGAGGCTCAGAAGCAGACGTTGAATTCCTGCTGAAACTGGTTAGAGGTAGGGTGACTGTATAATTTATTATCTAAACAGAGACATTTTTGAGAGTGAAAAAAGCCACTCTTGGTATTTGGGTTGACAGCACAGGGATAAACTGGGATTGTGCCTGGGAAAGCAGGACATCTGGTCACCCTAGTTATAAGACAACTTGACCTTTATTTTAAAATTTTTTTTAAAGATTTTTTTTTGACAGAGAAAAAAAGTGAGAGAGCATGCAGGCAGGAGAGGGGCAGAGGGAGAAGGAGAGAGAGAATCTTAAGCAGGCTCCCTGCCCAGCGTGGAGCCCTATCTCACGACCCTGAGATCACGACCTGAACTGAAATCAAGAGTCAGATGCTTAACCGACTGAGCCACCCAGGCACCCCAAAGATTTTTTTATTTTTAAGTAATCTCTACACACAATGTGGGGCTCAAACTCACAACCCCAAGATCAAGAGTCGCATGCTCCACCGACTGAGCCAGCCAGGTGTCCCGGACTCCTTGACCTTTATAAAAGTAGACATCAGTGTGTGCTAGGGAGCATAAGCAATGTTCTCAGGGACAAAGAGGCCAAATGAGAGTTTGCCCATTGGACTCACCTTACTTGGAGCTGGAGAGAGAATGGGGGTGTGGATTACTCACTCACAAGGATTCTGAGAATGCAGTTTGGCCCCTGGTGACTTTGATCAATTGCTCCTCATGAGGCCTTTCTATTTTTCTTTGATCCTAGAAGCATCTGAGTGATACATCAGCCAATCTCTGCACAATGGCAACATATTCAGCCCCTCATATTTGAAGAAAATGTTGGCTAAGACAAACATAACTTTTCTTCAACTCGGCTTCCTACATCTGTCATGATCTTTGCAGCTCAGAAAGCAACAGTTAAACAGACTCTTTTGATTATTTGTTTTTTTTTAATTACAACATTTTTTATAGTTTGTACTTCCTTTTTTTGCACTCTTAAAGAGTTGCCATTAGATTTAAGTAGCTAGAATTTGAAAGTGAAAGAGTAGACCGCAGTGTCATAGACAGGAGAATTAGTGAAAGGTTCTCAGTATGAAAATATCTTTAATATCCTGCCTGGGTATTAAAGTGACAGGATGTTTCTTGGATAAGCTCTCATGAGTCTACAATAATTAGTTTTTATTACATCATATTGAACACAGCAGCCTTTTCCCAACATGGTGGCGTGCAAGGCTCTATATGAGTTTAGTCTTGCTTGTCTCATTAGCTTCATCTTTCAATCCTTGCTTAACTTACGCCTTATGTTTCAGAATGTTAAACTCCTTCTAGTATGTTCAGCACCCCACACAGAAGACTTTAAGAAGAGTTCTTTATCTCCAAGTCCTTTTTACTCCTATATTCTCTGTGGAGAATGTATTTTTCTCTTTCCCCACTCAGTGGTCACTGCTTCCAGGAAGCCTCCTGTTACTTCTTTCCTTACTCCTCCCCAGGCCCTGTTAGGATTCCTTTTCTTTGCCTCCTTAATATGGTTGCAGCTCCCTTTCATATGTGATATATTATTTTAAAATGATAAGTTTACATATTTGTGTCTGATACATCAAACAAGCACCTAGAAAACTGAACCTGCTGTCTAATATTCTCTCTCTCTCTTCCTCCCTTTCTCTCTAATGGCCAGCACAGTTGACACAGTGAAGGTGTTTCCAGGGCCTAATGAAATTGTACCTGAACCTGAGAAAACAACCAGCTGAAACATTTCCAAGAAAGACAGGTGTGCAAACGATTCCTGCTGAGAATAGGTGCGATGCTGTTTACATTACTGCTCTTGAGCTGAGCTTCGCTTTCCCATTTCCTCAGAGTAAATATGTGTACATATGAGATAGAGACAGATGCATAGAATTTAAGTGCAGTGGTGCTATCATCAGATCGGAATAATACAGGCTTTGTTGACCCCACCATATTGGATCTATTTTTAACTCTCAGTTTATTTTAGGTCAGCTTTAGTTTTCTTGGAACTGAGAAATACCACATATTTAACTGCACAGCTTTAAGGAAAATAGTGGTAATATAATGAGTAGGAAATGTTTCTTCCAAACTCCTATTAATGAGTGTGCAAGGTCATTTTTTCCAATATCCTTTTTAACTGCGCAAACACTGAACACTTCTGGACAGCATTTTTATTCCTGAAGAAGTAACTCACTGTAATTAACAAGAGTCTGAAAAGACTGAGGGAGAAAATGATTAGAAAGGTTTAAATATATTTTGTTTTTAATCTTTCTGAAATCTTGGTGATTGTTATTTGTTCAGATGGTAAATTTAAAGAAATCGTTATTATTCCAAAAGCTGAGAGTCAAGACTTAAAAAGTTTGTAGAATCTGTTCCCTAAATTAATGTCACTAGAAAGTTAGCAAAAAGTGAATAATCTACCCTTCAGATTTCTGAATGGAAAAGAGAATGTTAAGCAGTCTGATCTATTTATTAAATGCACATGAATATAACTATTTTTTTTAAAGATTTTATTTATTTATTTATTTGAGAGAGAGAGAATGAGAGAGAGCACATGTGAGGGGGGAGGGTCAGAGGGAGAAGCAGACTCCCTGCCGAGCAGGGAGCCCGATGTGGGACTCGATCCAGGGACTCCAGGATCATGACCTGAGCCGAAGGCAGTCGCTTAACCAACTGAGCCACCCAGGCGCCCTGAATATAGCTATTTTTAACCAATGGAATTTGAGATGGCTAGAACATTTAAACCAAAATTCCAGGTGAATTATTCAAAACACAAAGAGTAACTGGACAAAAGAAGGTGACTCTGGATATATCATTCAAAGTAAAATGGAGTCAAGTTTTGCCAAAGCTCTGTAGAAGCCCAAAGCTTAGGAATTGCCAGTTCAGTGTGCAAAAAGGAGGAAGCATTGGGCTTCTGTGAGATCTTTTCTTAGCTAAGCAAGAGGCACATGTACCTTCTAATTATACATGTATTGGGCAGATTAATTAGAGTACCTACTACCATGAATTTTTGTTTTATTTTTGTTTTTAATAGCAGAAAACACCCTGGCCAATGCTTAGTGAAGTAGGATCTGACTATCTATGCAGGGCCACCTGTGATGGGCTCAACTTGGCCCAACGCAAGCCAGATATGAAGGACTTTGTCCTACGGCAGAATAATAATTAGTTAAGCCAACTAGACTAGTTCCCTCCAAAATTATTTCTAGGGAATTCAGAAAAATTATTCTAGGGAATTTCCTCCAAAAAGATGGAGTAGACACAGAGATGGAAACAATGGGACTTTGAAAGAGAGACCACGTGAGCTATGAGAGAAGTGGAGACCTCTTGAGACCTGCCTCAAGACCTGCCTAATGGTTGGATAGCTTTTAAGATCTGGCACTCACATATCTTGATATGTTCCCATTTTTCTTAAAGTGGCCTGAGCAAATCTCTGTTCCTGATAATCAAGGGTCTAGTTACCACACTCAAGGGATAAAAGATAGCTGCATAAAATCTTGTAGCCAATGAAGAGAGAGCAGTTGCTAATCAGAAACTTCCAACAGAGTGGAGAGAGAAGACGCAAGCTGCAAAATGCCAACTTCTTAAAAGCTCCACAAACAAATACCAGAGACTCCTACCCAGCCAATCCTTGATGGCCCCATGGGAAAATGATCATGTTATGATCCACTGAAACCATTGAAGAGCGTGTGCCTAAGATAAAGACATAGAAGCTCTAGTAATTATTTGATTCTATTACATTGTTGAGAAGTCAGCTTCCGGCCAGAAGATAGGAAATTCTTTCCCCATGTTACACAAAAAGCTTTTGGCTTCCTGGAACTGCTATTTAAGATTTCAAGTACTGTATCTGGGTATAAATTAGAGGCATTAAAGATTTGTTTAATGTTGACAAGTTCAGGCAGATAATAAATATATATTCCACTTAAGGTATTATTTTCTGGAGGGTAGTAAATATGCATTTGTGAAGTCTTTTTTTATGGAACGAACAGAGAAATATTTAATCAGTGCTTTGCCTTATACTGGTGGTGGTGGTGGCTGAGGATTAGAATGAGAGTGCAGATAATTATGAAGAGGAAGGTAATTTCTCTCTTTTAAGTAGAGAACCAGTTTGACTCTCTTAACTAGCGCTATTGCCTAATCAGTCAAACCAAGAGCCAGAATGGCAAGGGGATGGATATTTCATTAAGGGTGTCAGAGATGTGTACTAATCTACACATGCCCTTAGTAATAGGCTTTTGGATTTCACATAACTTACAGGAGTATAGCATTATAAAAAGAGATAAAAAAGATCACACACAACTAATTGTGCACAGATTTGTAAATTAAATAGTAAGGCCATGCATTTCAATTACATTGGCAAAGTCAATTACATATAATTGCAATTCTAGCTCATGTGCTTGCATAATTCAAATTTTATTAAAGCTTTACTACATGGAGCAAGTTTCAGCACATGGAAATACTTTTAAAGTAAATCTCTAATCATATCATACAATAAAAGTTTTTAAATTGCTTTTACATTTTGATGCAACTCCATCTGCCTCCAAAGTAGAAAACATGTTCAACTGTCTTTATAATTCACAAATCTGGTAAATTTTCCCTGAAACCAGCCAGAAATGTATATACTGTTTAATCACCAGTAACTCATGGATCAAGATGAAATACTTGCTTGGTTTTTCTAACTTTTTTCTTAAATTTTTTACTTAGATTCCAGTTAGTTAACATAGAGTGTAATGTTAGTTTCGGGTGTAGAATGTGTGATTCAACACTTCTGTACCTCACTAGGTGCACATCATGACAAGTGCACTCCTTAATCCCCATCACCTATTTAATGCATCCCTCCACCTGCCTTCCCTCTGGTAGCCATCAGTTTGTTCTCTATAGTTAAGGGTCTGTTTCTTGGTTTGCCTCTCTCTCTTGTCACCCCCCTTTGCTCATTTGTTTTGTTTCTTAAATTCCGCATATAAGTAAAATCATATGATATTTGTCTTTCTCTGACTGACTTATTTCACTTAGCATAATATTCCATAGCTCCACCCACATTTTCAATGGCAAGATTTCATTCCTTTTTATGGCTGAGTATATTCCATTGTATATATATACCACATCTTTATCCATTCATCAATCGATGGACTTTACTGAATTCATTTATCAATTCTAGCAGTTTTTTGGTCGAGTGTTTCAGTGTTTCTATATATAATGTCATGTCATCTGCATATAGTGAAAGTTTTACTTTTTCATCACTGATTTGGATGCTTTTTCTTTGTTTTTGTTGCCTGGTTGCTGTGACTAAGATTTCCAGTACTATGTTGAATAAAAGCAGTGAGAGTGGACATCCCTGTATTGTTCCTGACCATAGAAGAAAAGCTTTTAGTCTTTCCCCATTTAGGATGATATTAGCTGTGGGTTGGGTTTTCTAACTTAATTCCTAAAAACCTCTGTGCTCAATACATTTTTTTATTACTATACGCTCAATTTATTGCAGCCATCTGGGTTGCATATCATAATCAATACATTTTTATTAGCTCTTCTTACATGTATGAATATGATGAAAACATAAATGAGTCTAAAGATCCAGACATACCTTACAACATATAAAATATCTTTTTTTTTTTAATTTTAAAAATTCTTACTTTCTTATGTAAGAAGGCTTCCTTTGGCCAGGTTTGAAGTTTTGAATCTCTTTAGACCTGGGCCTGCTAAATCTGAGATCCTGTGGACCTCAATCATCACAGACTCTGTTCTAGGTGGGTTTACCTCTCACCAGCTGTGTGCCTTGGACAGCAATCTGTGTCTCTTTGGTTCTCAGTTCCTTATCTCTCAGTTGAGGGGTTGAGTACATCAGTGGTTTTCCAATTGTTCTCTATAAAGCCTTGGTGTAACTGTGACTACTCCTAGGGACTGCTGGGTGGGGTGGACGCAGTGGGCACAAGCTGCTGGGGGTCTGGGCTCCCACACTACCTGCTCAAAGGGAGCAGTTTTCCTTATGTCTACTGGGTTTTACTGGACTTGCATGTGAACTTTCACTTGATGAAAGAGCTTTAAGGCCAAAAAATAAAAAGAAAAAAGAAAAGATTTGTAAATCACTAAACTAGATAAAAATCAAGGTTACTGTTTTGTTCAAGAGTTAAATTATTCCACTGCAAGTACCTGAATGGGTCTGGCATGAAATGGCTGTCAATAAATACCTGTTGAGTGAATGAACAGAGTTCTTGGCCTTAAGGGATTTATAATCAAATGAAAAATCTTCATCTTACAAAACACTGTAGTTAAAACAATGCTTCTTTTATCCTCTTGCTATTTTGTTTCTTAATCTTTGAATTTTGTAAGCGGCAAAAGAGAATGTCTGTTCTCCATCTTCAAATGTGCCCACACTAAAATGATCCCATTTAGATGAATATCAGATAATAAATTGCAGGCCACAGGATTGTTAATAGTTCCATTATTAATTTGTATAGTACCTGTAATCGAGGTAGGCTAGAAATATTGACCTTACTTTATAAACATGGGTTATTTTTGGTGGGATTAATGAAAATCTTTCCTTCAGATGAAAAGCTCTTCCAATGGCGTTTGCATGAATAAAAATGAAAATATCTTAGTATATTTTCTAAAAACTTCTGCAAAGCTTTCTATGAGTTGACATCAGAACAAGTATAGAAAACCATGGGGTTGAACAGTGTTGCAGTTCGTGAAAGGCAGGGGCTCCTCAGTCGGTAGATGATTGTCCCCTTGTTAACTCTGCATACATCTGTGAGGTCTACTTATTCAGAATATAACATTTCCCAAGTTTCATGGTAGTTCATAGCTACACCTGTTGCAACTACGTAGAATGCCCTTCCCACTTTCTTCATCCATGTTTGTCTTATTTAACCTTCACACTGTCCCACAAGCATAGCCTACTCCACCTTCATTTCCCATGTCAACCATTTTTATTTAGGTATTTCTTCTCCATGCCCCAAATCCTACACATATTTCTAATTTAACATGTATCCCATGGCTGCAACCATTTATTTACTTTTCTCTCTTGCTGACCATGCTAAAATCTCTTTTAGGGTAGGGATCATATCTTACTTATTTGACTTTGTGTTTCCAAATGCTTAACAAAAGTGCCTGGCATGTTGTAATTGTCCAGTGAATGATTTTTTTTTTTTCTGAAAAACTGTTGGTTTTGAGACTATTGTCCAAAAGTCACTATATCAATCAGAGTCCAGACAGAAAAGCAGAGACCATTCTAGGTTTTTCAAATAGAGCAAAATTTAATACAGGAAGTTGGTTTCAAGTGTATTAAAAGATGGGGCACCTGGGTGGCTCAGTCAGTTGGGTGTCCAGCTCTTGATTTCAGCTCGGGTTGTGAGCTCAGGGTCATGGGATCGAGCCCTGCATGGGGGATCTGCTCTGGGCATGGAGCTTGCTTGGGATTCTCTCTCTCCCTCTCCCTCTGTCCCTCCTCCCATTCACACGCACATACTCTCTCTCTCTTTAAAAAATTAAATAAAATGTATTGGAAGAGCAGAAGAATGAAGAGAGGTGTTTGAAGAACAACAAGGAATAAGGGGTGATAGTCACAGACCAAAAGTAGGAAATATCCCTGGGCTGATCTAAGCCCATGATCTTGAGACAACACTTGCTGTTGCACTGTTGCTTGTGGATCTACTGGAGAGGTTTTCACTACCAGGAAGTGGTCACTTCCTGGGCTGCTGAAGTAGCCTCCACCTTATTTCCACCTTAACACCTGCCAAAAACTGCCTGCAGCTGTCATCAAACAAAAGGCTTCTCTCTGCCTCAGATTAGTGCTTTTTTTCTGGCAGATGTAACAAGAGGAGAGCTGACTAGAGTTTGGGGAATGTGGTTTTCAGACTTCCAGCCTCAGTGGTGCAGGGAGCGGGCACAGAGCTGAGAGTCAACAGTCACTGACACTTCCAGGAGTTCTCAGTGTCGGAGTCCATAGTGCTAAATATATTGGAGCTTTTCAGCAAAACAGTACTGCTTGATTAAAAAGTGTGAATGTGAATATGTCAAAGACATCTTACCTATGCTAATCAAATGTACCCCTGCCACAAAAATGGGGGATAGGAGGCAACTTTATGAAGCTCATCAGAATTAATATTCAAAATTTTCTCAGTAGACTAGAACTAGGATTCACGAGTCAATGAGATAAAAATCTAACAGGAATATGTAAATGCAAAATTTTCATTTGCATTAAAAAAACTCCCAAGTCTTTTCACTCATTTTACATATGGGAAGCTTATGAGCCATAAATGTGATATGAACCATATAATGAGGCTTCCAAAAAAATTAGCTACAATTCTTGGCTGCATTAATAAGAATATGGTTTCCACATCTAGGAGGGTAATGACACCACTGTACTCTATTTTGTTTAGATCTCATCAGTAGTATTAATAATTCCTTTTTAACTGTGATTTTTCTACATACAAAATACAAATTTATAGAGATGTACCTCAGTACATCATTTTGGCCAGAGGAAGAAATTGTAGTCCGTACATATGAGACACTCCACTTCACTGCTCTTTTTCTAGCAGACTACTGGTGAAGGCAAGAGGGACATCAGTACTTCCTCATTTTCACTCCAGATGGATGATTCTATGTTCTGTTATGCCCAGTGCCACTTTTAATAACTTCTTTGTAATACTCATTTCTCTGTCATGAAATGAAATTTATTGATAACTTAAAGAAAAATAAAAAGCAATTCAATATAGAAACTCAGTTGCTATAAAAGAAGACATAAGTAGTTAGATGCTTGTTCCTTGTTACAATGAATACCTTCAGATTTATAAATAAAAACAGTATTCAACTGAATATTTTCCACACTTTATATTTATATTTTGAAATAAGGGCTAAATAAGATCTTTATATTTGTTTTATGGCCCAGGATATCATTTATCTTTGTGAATGTTCTATGGTTGTTTGGAGTGTTCTGTAAATGATAATTAGTCAACTTTGTTTATGGTGTTGTTCAAATCTTCTGTTTTCTTACTGACTTCCTGTTTACTTGTTCTATTAATTACTGAGAAATTAGTGTTGAAATCTCAAATTATTTTACTTCTTTTAGTTCTATCAGTTATCACATATTATGATGCTCTGTTATTAGAAACATAAACATTTAAGATTCTGCATTGTCTTGATGAATTGACATCTTCGTCACTCAGAAATGTGCCCTTTTTATTCCTGGGAATATTTTTTGTTCTGAAGTTTACTTTGTCTGATATTAATATAGCCCCTTCAACTTTCTTTTGCTTGATGTTTTCATGGTATACCTTTTTCTATCCTTTTCCTTTTAATTCATTTGTTTCTTTATATTTAAGGTGCTTTTCTCATAAACAGCACTATAGTTAGGTCTTGCTTTTTTTTTTTATCTGACAATTTCTGTCTTGTAATTGGAGTGTTTAGTTTATTTGCATTTAATGTAAATATTGATATGGTTGGGGTTAAATCTACCACCATCTTGCTATTTGCTTTCTATTTGTCCAATTTAATTTTTGTTCCTTTTTTTTCTTGCTTCCTGATTTCTTTTGGATTAATCAGTTATTGTTTTTTACGATTTTATTTTTCCTTACTGTTGGCAGATCTGTGATATGTTTTATTTTATTTTTTATTTGTTGGTATGTTTTATTTTTTTCAGTGGTTGCTTCGAGGTTTACAGTATACATTTGTAACCTATCACAATCTACTTTCAAATAATATTACACTCCTGCACATAGAATGTAAGCACCTTACAACAGGATGCCTCCATTTTCCTCCTCCTCTCCTTCACACTGTTGTTTCATACCCAGTATCATCATACATTGTGCTGTTTTTTGCCATACATGCCCCACAATACAAACTGTTATTGTGACTTTAAATCATCAATTGCATTTTAAAAAGATTTAAAATGAGGAAAAGAAAAGGTCTTTTACTATGTTCCCACGTATTTGTTGTTTCCATGCTCTTCATTCCTTTGTGTAGATCCAGATTGTCATTTGGCATTATTTTCCTTCTGTCTTTCATGTTGCTTGTAATGCATTCTTCTGGTGATGAATCTTTTCAAACTCCAAAAAAAAAGTCTTATTTTGCTCTCATTTTTGATGGCTATTTTCTCTGGGTATAGAATTCTAGATAGAAAGTTTTATCTTCAGTACTTAAGATGTTACTCTATTGCCTTCTGGCCTGCAAAGTTTCTGATGAGAAGTCTGCTGTAATTTTTATCTTTGTTCCGCTGTATGTAGTGTGTCCTACCTACCATTTGGCCTCCTGACCTTTTAAGATTTTCTGTTTATCCCTGATTTTATGATGTTTCTTAGTTTGGTTTCTTTGTTTGTTCTTCTTTGAGTTCCTTGAGAATCCTAAACTTGAGAGTTTATAGATTTCATCAGATTTTGACAGTTCCAGCCATTATTTCTTTAAATATTTTCTGTTTCTCCCACCCATTCTATCTGGTACTATAGTTATACATGCTTTAGACCCTTGATGTTGTTCCATAGGTCACTGATGCTCTGTTTATTTTTTTCCAGTTTTTCTTTTCTTTGTGCTTCATTTTGGAGATACTATTGTTTCAAGTTTATGGATCTTTTTTTTTGCAGTATCTATCTGCTGTCAATCCCATCTAGTTTTTTTTTTCCCTATAAGTAATCATATTTATCATCAGTATTTAGTCAAAGATTTGAGAGAACTCTTTTACAGATCTTGGAAGCTCTCTCTCTTTCTCTCTGTGCTGCTCCTTCCTTGCCAGTCCTCTGCCTTAAATATTCTAGCCACCCTGGCCTTCTTGACTCTGATCTCTGTCTCATTAGCTCCTTAAGACTACCAGGCTCCGTGCTGTGGCTTGGAAACCACCTCCAGGCAGTGAGCTGGGGCAACTATAACCCTAACCTCATTTGATCTCTCCTTTCAGGGATCACAGTCTGACCTGTACTGCCAATTGTCCAATCTGAAAACAATTGTTTCCTATAGTTTGTTCAGTTTTCAATTTGTGCATGGTGGGAAGAGAATTACTGTAGCCACTAATATTTCACAGATGGAAGTGAAAGTCTAAATAAGTAAGTTTGAATGTTAATTTAGTATCACTGCTAATGCAGCAGTTACAAGAACACACCGATATGAGTGGTCTCTTATTGGTGCCTCCAATACTAGAAGCATTTGTTGATGGGAATTTTCCTCAGTGGTCAGTTACTTTTGGTATATTTCCAAAGTCTCAGTCTTCCCTCAAGTTACATGATTTTTGCATTCCTAGAGAATCATATATATGTTAAACTGGAGAAAAATACTTTGTGTTTAGATGTAAAATGGAGTTAGGTTCTGGGCTCAGATAATATAAACAGGTTTTCCTTTTACAGAAAAGTCACATAGGGTATGAGCTCACAATCCCTTGTGTAGTCCTATGGTATAGCACCCTTGACCCTTATTGGAAACCATTCCCTACATAATTAGTACCTTTCACACTTCACATATTTTATCTGTTGTATGCATGACCATGTAGTAATTTTGAAACCTACATGCTATTAGAAAAGCAATAAATACATTCTATCTTAGCTGCAGCTCCTGTTATCAGGGAAAGGGGAAGATACTTAATGTCTTACCAAGATAATCATGGTACTTTATAATGAGAGAATCTGTTTCTGGTTCTCCTTCCAAACAAATGACTCTTTCTCCAAAATGCAATGCAAAACACCCCATATCATCACAATTCATTCATTAATTCATTCAACAGCTATTTTTTGAGCTTCCAATATCTGCCAGCAGTGAGACTATATTAGTGATCCAGACAGACAAGGACCTCTGCCCTCCTGGAGCTTACATGTTTATTAAGGTTCATGGCAGAGAAACTGTGGCTACCAAAGGAAGTACTTCACATTTCTCTCAAATTGTAATGACAGAGTTTCCATATCACACATTTCCATTAACTAGTAAAACAGGTCACAGGAATATTAGAGTTTACAAAATAGGAGCAAAAGCCTTCATCCAAATTGTTTGGTCAAGATTCCATACTTAAAGACTTTACTTGGAAGAATGCATAACCCAAGTTGGAGACCAGACCTTCAGGCAAAGTTTGGATGATTTGCTTCGATTCTATTAATAGGTTCAAAGCGATTTTCAAATTATACTGTTCAACCCACACCTAGCTTTACTGAGGGAGAAGAAGATGCCTGCTCTTTCATTGAGTTCATTTGCCCAGGATCACCTTGGCTTTTGAGAAATTACTGGTCTGGCTGAGATCTCACTTTCAGAACACACTTCTTAGATCTGGCCACTAGACTTCTGGATTGATGACCACTGGGCTTGTTTGGATTGATTCTCTGGGCTACCTGCTCTCTGATGTGGCCTCAGCCAGGGCCATCGGTAAAAATGCATGCTGTTCCACTGCCCCCAGTCGGCTGTAATGCCACTGTGGGACTACACTGTGAAATCAGGGATCTAAAACTCTATGTAGTGTGCAGCCACAAAGATCAAGCTTGGTGTCAGGTGCCCCACGTTCAAATCCCTGACTCCAGATCTAGTTCATATGGGTCCTGGGTTGAACCAATTAATGTTTTTCTGTGGATCAGTGACTCCAACTCTAAAACAAGGACAATAATAACCATCTTCACGGGGTTGCTATCAGGATTATAATGAAATAATGTGTATCAGAATGCTTTGAAAGCCACATAGTATGATATACTACATATATGCATTGCTGTTATGGTAAGTGAGTCTAAGTGTGATTAAGTTTGGTGCCCAAGAGACAGTGAAGTAGTTGCACACAGCACCCAGCTTCCCTTCATTAGTGTGGAAGCTGCTGCCTGGGGTTCACTTCCTCGGGGTTGGGGGAGGTCCCTGTGTCGCTGTCTCAAACTGACCATCCTCAAATAGACTAAGACACAGCTGCAAATTACTTACCTTGCAGGATGGTGCCTGTCCTGGGGCTAACAGGGCATGCTTGCTCCTGTGATCTCTGCAGCCTAGTAAAGCATGATTATGGCTCGGCTTGCTGTGTGGGAGTCAGTGATACGATTATATCCTCCCTGACAGATGGCAGGCATGTGTTCCTGCACTAACGAGAAGTTCTTGCTGGATCATCAAAGTGTGTTTCTCATTTGGGGATTGGACCTCGTAGAATCTCATTCCTAGGCTTGAGGCTTCAGCATCTGTGTTTCATTGTCCGTCTGACCTCTCTTTAAATGAGATCTGGAAAGACACTTTTCCAGGAAGTCATCCATACGCTGTTGACTTTTACTTTCTACTGGATCCCCTTCTCATTACCACAATAGTCACTGGCAAATACTAACTACTGTGTCTTGGGCTAATTGGCCTAAACTGGTTTATCAGATCTATTGACAAGCTCCTTTCAGTTTGTTTACTTAGCTTCAATTCTGTGTGTGCTGTTTTAATACTTTTTGTAGTTTAGACAAAAACATGCAAATCACAGTGTTTCCATCATATGATCGATATGCTAATAGTAATCCATTTTCCAGGCTCTGTTATGCATCAAATGCTTTGTATAGGTGATCTGATTTAATCTCCATATTGCTCCAGAGTAGGCGTTATTATTCTCCTTTTATGTATGAGGCTTAGAGGATATAATAACTTATAGCTACATAGTAAGTAATCATTAGAACTGGAATTGGAACCTAGGTAAGTTTGAATCCAGGTCTATGTTCTTTCCACCAAACCACGCTGGCTCTTGAATCTTCAGTTAGCCTTTGGCATGACACTGGAAATCAGTTCTATCTATGAGTTTCAGGTTAGGTTCCCTCTAGCTTTTCCATGCAGGGATGGAGGATACAGGTGTTTCCGATTTCTACAAACTAAGATGTTTCTAAAAAGTAAACTATGGAGCAGATGGTCACGAAGCACACTAAGCTCCCAGAGTTCAGATTATCGATGGTGAGAAGTAAAGCATAATGCAATGAACAGTGTCAAATGGTAGATGGACCCTAAACTCTGACCGCTTTCAGTCTTTTTTACAGTAGACAAGCTAATCATTTGAAAACACAAATCCAATTACGTGTTTACCACAATGTATAAATTTGTGTTCATTTGTGTGATTGGTAATTTTTAAGTTAATGGTAGTCTCTTCCAAGACTCTTAGCTGGACACAGCAGGAGTGTCTCTCTTGCTCATTTGGCACTGGATTCCTTGCTCAATGCAGCACCTGTCTGTGGTCCTTTAAACACCAGGGTAGTTCCTGATTGCAGGCCTTTGTGCCGACCATTCCCTCTGCCTGGAAAACCATTCCCCAGGATGCCCGCATGCTGCTCTCACTTCATGCAAGATTTGCTCAGACTGTCCCTCATCTGAGAGCAACTCCCTGACCACCGTTCCTAAATAACACTCCCTGCCCCTACCCTGGGCCCATCACCTCCCAGTCCTTTGCCTTTTTTATTCAAATAAAAAAATTTTTTTTAGCACAAATCACTGACTGACATTATACTCTCACTTCTAAAAATAATCTGTCTTCCTCCACTACATTATAAGCTTATTGAGGGCAAAGACTTTGTTTTATTTACTGCTGCATCCTCAGCCCTTAAAACAGTGCCTGGAAATGGTAGGTGCCTTGTCAGTATCTGATGATCTAATCAGTTAATAAATAATTGAGTAAAGATTTATCGAATCAATGAACAATTCTCAAAGCGTGTCCCTCAATCCCGTCCGTAGCAGGTGCCATGCGTGCCCTGTGCCACACCGCTTGGTCCGCCTCTGCCTGCAGCTGGTTGGCGCGGCCTGATTTCTGTGCGCGTCGCTGCTGGTTCACCTCCCGCACCTTTGCTGCAGAGGACTTCCTCAGAAGTTGTTCGCAAAGTTGCCCCACAGCCTGGAAATGCTGGGGAGTTGTCATCTCCAGGGGCGACCTTCCACCACGAGAGGAAGGGAGTCAGCGGATAAATGCTCGGGATGTCCTGCTGTAGACGGATGATTCTGTACCTGTCACAGGGTTACTCAGTGCCCAGCGGGCCTGCGTCCGCAGTGATACGTAGCTTATAGACCCTCTTCGTGCTGCTCCTGTCCTCCCCCCTCTCTCTGCCTGCTCCTTTGCTCTCTGGCTTCCTTGGGTCTCCTCTTAAGCCATCCGCCTCCACGTCTTTGCACCTGGCAAATCCTCTTGCCCTTTTCAACACCGTATCAACGATCCGGATGTGAGTATTGACGGTGTTGTTTGTCAGATTCCCATGAAAATACCACTCGTATTTTGTGTTTCTACTGGGTTTTATAGTTACAAGTGCTTTTACTCAGGTTGAACAACAACTTGATTCCCTAATAGAATCATGATCCAAATAAAATAGTCAAAGTATCTTGAAAAATTAGTTAAATTCAAGACATAAAGTCAAATAGGAAAAACTGAAAGAGACAAGTCTTAGGTTGAAAAAAAAAAATCCCACATATACACGTATATAGAAGGGGAAAGAAAGAAGCCACCCCTTACTGTGGTGGGTTTCCTTCAGCAGGCAGCTTTGATATTCCAACACGAAGGTGGCGATTCCCGAATGCTAAGTGCCCTCGGTTCTTTGCCTATCACTTTGTGGCAGCTCTCCAGATAGCCTCATTGAGGTCAACATACTTCCCATGGCATCAGCTTTACAAAGGAGGCCTAGAGCCAGGCTGTGTCTGTAAATGCTCAACATCCAGTTGTCTAGAGGAAGATCAAGCCCTAATTTGCAGCATACACCTATTTCCGTGGCATAAATACTTTCACCATAGCTGATTTCAAGCTCCCAATGTGCAGGCACTGAATGTGGGGCTGGAGAGAGAGGCACCCTTGTGATCTCATGACCAGGTAGGGCCAGCCGCCGCTCTCCACAGCTAGCAGCACCTTCTAAAAGTAGAGAGGGTCACTTTATTTTCTTATCAAGTGCGGCTCCAGGGAGTTGGGCAGTAACACTGGGAACTTTTAATCAATCCACTCAATGAAAAGCTAACAACATAGATGGATGTACAAAATTTCGAATGAGTATCGGTCTATATTCGGGGAGGTTTGCCTTCGAGCTTTAGGAGCTTTGTAGTTTTATGGATTTTTTCCCCCTAAAATCCTTGGCTTCTGTGAGATACTATAGGTCTTAAAAAATAGAGGATTTCACTTGTTAGTCCAATGTGGGAAGGCCAGATCTACACAAACAAAATGGAAGAGACCCTCACTTTACTTCTCACACGGGACTTCCTTGGAGAAGAGATGTCAGTGGGAAGTTAACACTAATTAATTGGAATTTCCCAAAGTGCACATCCCTCAAAGGACCTGAGTTCACTTTAACAAGAGCCCCCCAGTGTGATAACATTGATGAAGTACCAAAGGCTCTGTCCTAGCAACAGGCTAGCCTCTTATTACTCACAGACACTTCCCTGGAACCTCTGGCGGCATTTCCGCTTGGACTACACCTCTGTATGTTCTCTGCTCGTGACACAAGTGTTCCCCAGAGGATATGGCCGTGGATGTCACTGGACACGTGTGCATGGGCCAGTCCCTGCTGGGGAGTTATCTGTGTGCACCCAGGCGTGCCATGCCCTTGTAGTAAACCACCTCTCAGTGATGAAAACCCCAAAGACAGATGTTTCCTACTGAACACAGCATGCCATAGAAAGTTCCATGAGAAATGTAAATAAGCAGATTTTGAAACAATATTCAGTTTATGAAAGGTTTCTCCAGAATAATAGCATCTCTTTATTAAAATCAGAACATAAAAGGACAACTGTTGTAGCAAATGTTCTAAGTTAGAAGTTTCCTCCACTTATTCCAGATTGAGACCAAGAGATTGTATAAAACAACAAAAGCGGCCAATGGAAAGACCACCCAAATATTGAGTCAATGATTAAAAGGAGCCTTAGGAAGAAGCCTGTGAATATTCTTAATTATTATCAGGTCTCTAGGACTTTGTGTACTTTCACTGAACTTGACAATGAACAAGAAGCTGATTGCTTGCGATACAGAGCTCTCTTGACAAAGCTAAGTTGATTTTGCCCCCTCTTTTAATAAAACACTTTTTTTCACGTTTGGAACCATAAGACTTCTCTAACACCCTGTTTGATTTTTTTCCTGAAAAATAATCCCCCAATACAAAGCCCATTATTAAGTTCAAGAACAATAACTCTTAAGACATACTGAATACCTGCCTTATATGTTGTGATATATTTAATGCGTACACACTCACAGTCCTCTAAGATGGATATTATTACTTGCAGACTCCTGTTTATGGGTGAGGAAAGTGACCTGTGCACAATCATCTGGACAATAAGTGAAAATGAGGAAGGTAGGGCTGGAATTCATGCAGTTTTTTCTTTACTACAGTAGGTCTTCCTAAGAGGGTCAAAGGAACTACCACCACCCCCCCGCCCCCACCCCCCCCCCCCCCCCACCCCCTGCTTCATAGCACTGTGTGGGAGATTCCTTGTTCGTTTCTGACATTTTTATCCTGGCAAAGATTGCTTGTTCAAATCAAAGGTAGCAATAGTGGGGGAAGGCAGCAGGGAGAAAGTGATGGGAGGCTGAGTTTTTATAAGACAGAGGGAGAGCTAGAGTTTGTGTGCAGACAGTTCTACTTGTTATTAATATTTTACTACATTGATTTTGTCACCTCCTGATCTCCTTCCCCCATCCCAAGGTGAGCTATGGCTTCAGCTTCTGGGCTCTCCCAGGAGGGCATGGGTCCTTTAAATCAGGGGGCCACAGGGGTTACCCCCTGAGGTTCTAACCATCTGGAGTGGGACTAACTCACACATGACTCCAGCGGCCAACACAGAATATAACAATGCCATTATTTCTTTCATTTCCTAAAGAATGTTCCCAAGGGGCTAGTTTCCTCAGTGAAATAATTCCACCATTGTGGAAGGCATCACATTTTAGTTATCAAAGGCCAAAGAGCATTAAATGTAATTCTTACGTGACTATGACTGTATTTGATAAAGCAAATGTTTTCTGTGTTTCTGTAAAATTTGAGTTTGGTTCTCTAGTGCCTGATTCGAAACTGTGTAGCCATGTCTCCTGGGCCTGTGTAAGCCCTCACCTGATGCCTTGCCCACCACGTCAGTTGTTCCCTCAAGCAATCTTCTCTCACGTGACTCAGGAACCTAACCTGTCTGCAAACGAAAATCACCTCAGTTCCTCACACACCCCTGAGGGTGCTCTGTAGGTAGAGTCAGGCAATTCGGAACTGGGCAAATAAAATTACTTTCTGTAGTGTTTTCTATAAGCTGACTTGCTTGCTGTGGCCATGGTTGAATTATCACCAGATATCAATGGGTGCTTTTTTTTTTGTAGGACTGTGAAGCAACATGCATTCAGGAAACGATTTCAGTGCATCGGAAACAGAGTGGGAGAGTCACTGTCGACAGGTAATTAGTATGGACACCAGCCATCAAGAGAGTTTCCCTAGTGGACACTATCCAAGGATCTCTTTTATCTTAAAACTATTAGAATTGGAGGTGAGAATTTCCTTTGTTGAGCAGGTTCCACTTCTTATTTCTTCTTTTTTTTCCCCTCTTATATATTTCTGTCCACTTAAAATGATAATTCACATTTCCAGTGCTTTGTAGTTAATAGATGACATTCACATGCATGATCCTATTGTTCCTTGACTTCATTCTGTGAGTCAGGCTGGCATAATTATACCCATTTAATAAGTGAGGAAACTAAAGGGCAGAGGTCTTGTGACCACACGAAGTTCACATGATGTCGCAAATGTGCCACCAGCTGGAAGCCAGGTCATGTGAGTCTCCCTCAGCTTGCTTTCCGCTAGGCTCAGGGCCAGCTGGTCTGTTCAGAGCTGGGTTTGGGGGTTTTTGTTTTGTTTCTTGGGGAGTGAGGTTTTGACCCACGAAGTAAGAACATAGTTATCAGCTAGTCATAAAAACACAAACTAAAAAATAAATATCACTTTCCACAATGTTAGGAGAGCAAATGTTCCATGCCACACAGTATAATCCTGTGTCCAACCCCATTTGGCATTTCAGTGGAAACATATATTTAAATGATGGTATCATTCTCATGACACTTAACTGACCAGGTCTGGAGTAATGCATTTGGACAACTCCAGATGTTATTCTTCTGGTGGGTCATTTCCCCTCATTGTGTCCACAGAGTGGTTACTGAAACACAAAGCTATCCCTGTAGATTTCTGGTACCTGATTGAAATTTTCCTGGACGCTCTGTTACTTCCTGGCAGCAATTTAATTGATGGAGAACTATGAGCTGAATATGCTTTCTGGTTTTGACATGTCCTCAAGTAACAAGATGCTTTCCCCCCAAACCTATCAGCGTGTATGATATATACAGAAAGATCTGAAAATCTCATTCAATAAAGTCTGTTTGAAAAAGTGTTCACCACAAAATGCTATTTTGACAGCTGTTTGATACAGAAACAGCTAAAATGAACCTACTCCAACACCTTAAATTTTATATTTTTGAATCAATGGATTGTACAAAATTGCCTCACCTGAATTCATTCATTGTTTGTGAGTTCACATTTTCAAACTGAAATATTTATCTTGCATTACAATCACAAAAGTCTATAGAAATGTTTAGTCATGCTTTTCTAGGGAGTTGTGATGGATTGTAGAAGAGATGTTGAATTATAATTCTTTTTTTGCTGATTCATTAGGCTGGCCACTCACCCTGATCCATGTTTGACCTTGGTATATAGAGCTTTACTCCTTGGTATTGTTAAGGATTTCAGCTCCATGGGCAGTTTTTTAAAAAAAATATAATAGCTTTATTGATATATAATTTAAATATCATACAGTTCACCTCTTTAAAGTGTAGAATTCAGTGCTGTTTAGTAAGTTCCCAGAACTGTACAACCATAAACACAATCAATTTTAGAATATTTCAGCACCCCCTGAAGAAACCATACATGCATTAGTAGCCCATAGGCAGTCTTTTGCATATGATGATTATACCTCTGGAAATTCTTCTTAAATCCAGTAGAGTAATACATGTGTTTATCCCTGAAAACAAACAAACAAACAAACCATGAAACCCAAAGACAAACATAAGAAGAGGGGAGATGACAGCAAGTGATTCAAAGTGATTTTGGAAACTGAACAGCGAAAGGGTGGGTTGTTACTGACTTAGATAGGAAACGTTGAAAGCTAACCAGTTCGCAACAAGCTAATTTGTACTGCAGAACCCCAGACAGGCTCAGAAATTGGAGCCATCTGAAGATCACCTGAAAGCAGGGGTGTTAAATGGGCTGTCGAGTAGACTAATTTTGGGGGAGTTGGTTGAAAAACTTTAGAGGAAGAAGTCATGTTTCAGTTTGAGTCTGAAGGCAGGACAAGACCCAGTGTTCTAGCTCAAAAGCAGGTAGGTAGGATAAATCCCTCTTATTCAGGAAGAAACCAGCAGTTTTGTTCTATTCGGGTCTTCAGCTGATTGGTTGAGGCCTACCCACACTAGGGAGAATAATCTGCTTCACTTAGTCTACCATTTAAATGTTAATGTTGAATGTTAATATCATCTAAAAAACACCCTCACAAACAAACTAAGTAATGTTTGACCAAATATCTGGGCACTCCATGACCCAGTCAAGCTGATACATAGAACTAACCACCACTGTCAGCTTATGAAGTTTTCTTCTTTGCATTAATCCTGCCTTTAAGTGTAGGGAGTGTATTTTATTTTTCCAGTCCTTTATAGAGTTGTTACATAGAGGTAAAACAGAAAGCATTTTAATCAGAGCAATAATTATAACTTTTTAAACTTTGGTTTGCTAACCTTATATATGGTCAGAATATTTGTAGAGCATTTTTTTTTGCCAATGTGAAACAAAGACAAGTAGAAAAAAAACCTTTCTCTTTCCCAGAAAAAAAAAATAGTGATAACTGTAGAAACAGTTGCCAATTTAAACTCTAGATGAAATTTCGTAGGGATACCCAGCTCCTCTCTTCTGCCAGAAAAGCCTTTTGGTGTAGCGCCAGGCCTAGGGATAGAATGGGTTTCCCAGAGTGTTCCAGCTGTAGCTGAAGAATTCAGGAGTGTTAGGTACTCTGAGTTACCAAAACACGAAGGCTGTAGGCAAAACCTATGCTTTGGAATTTCTCCCTGACCCATCTGACTTCTCTCCCCCACAGTAACAAAACACAGAGTTCATGCTTGCCGGGGATATTCTAGTTCTTCAGGATTACACGTTAATCCGTACAACATAATGACCTTGCAACAACTTAGTTCCCTTAAATGTGCTGAAGCATGTGAGGAATTCGACAGTGCTGGTGGTTAAGGTGGGCGTTTGTTTACACCAACCACATACATCATTAAGAAGCTTAACTTAGCAAAAGCCCAAACGCCGTAGAAATGTCATGGTAAAAATGAAATCATATCACCAGACATATCTTACCCAGGTAGAAAGCTCTGACTTTTTTAATGAGTCAGGGAGTCATTCCCCTTGGGCTAGGGCATGGTTAAGTTGAAGGCAGAAATGACATCATCCTGACTGTGTCTGGGCATTTGACCACGTGTGCCGTGTACGTTGCATCCTTCATGATGGAGGGAGTGATTTTATGTCTCTCACCGTAAGAAGGAAAAGACATCAGGTTTAAATTGAATTAAGTGCAGATCATTTTCAAAGCCTTAAAACTGTGGCTTCTAGAATTGAGCTCAGAGAAGTAATAGCCCGTATCTGAACTGGCTCGGGGAAGATTGGAAGTTGTCCACATTTTCACATTCTCTACCCACACGTGGTGCTCTTGACACCACAGAATGTGGGGGTTCCGTGACACAGAGGTTTGCTGACACCCAGAAAGCCAAAGTCTCTGCAGACAGTTGGCATGGTGATACGGTGTTAGTGGAGGAGGTCAGAGGTATGCAGGCGGCTGTGCGGGTAAAATGTTGAGCCTCCAAGGGTGATAAAGAAAATGCAGTTTCATTTTTTCTGATCTTGCACTTTGCTCAGGAAGGGAAAGGCATGGGATGGGGCAAGAAACTTAAAGATGAGGCAGAACCCCAGATCTGATCCTGGCTCACTATTACCTGACTCTGTGACTTTACACATAAAATGCAAGCATTTTGGAAATTGTAAAACATACACAAACTTGCAAGTTTTAAAAATAAGTTGTATTCTCTTTAGAGAGATAAAGGATAACAGGAAAATAAGTGGTTTTGGCAACAGAGAGTTCAGGATCTGATTCTTGGCTCTGCGATTGAATTTCTGAATTATCCAGGCAAGTTACTTATCTCTTAGGGATTCCATTGCTTCACTCTTAAATAATAACAGCTATCTCACAGAGTTAGGTGTGAATTAGTGACATGATATTTGTAGTGCAGCTAGATCATTGCCTAAAAGATGGGAGGTACTCAGTAAATAGTAAGGATTATTATTACCTGTAAAAGGGGCAGGTTGGCTGACATGATCTATAAGGTCTTGGATAACTTAGAAAAATTCTAAGTAATGTTATTAGCAACTCCTCTGCCCCGTAATGATGTCTTTCTTACTTCAGACTTTGCAAGAACATCACGCTTTTCCCCACTACATTGGAAATTCCTTCCAATCTCCGTGAATTGGCACCACATTTTACCAAGCTGTCCAATCAAATACAATGTCCTTCTTCTATTTGATTGGTATCCTTCAAATCCATTCCCTTTCCCCCATATCCACTGCCATGCACTATTGAGACAGTTATTGTCTCTTCTATGAATTATTGCAGTTGCCTTTTACCTGGCTTCCTACCTTCCAGATTCGCACTGTATCAGTGGCTAAATGGACTCCAGGTATGTTTACCCCCTCAGCCTTCACGGCAGCTGGGCAGGACCAGGGGCCACTTCTTTCTGTTCCCTTGTTCCCAGTTTCCATGGATGTCATGGAGGAAGACTCTGGGAAGTGCTGGTATCTAATCCACTGTCTACACAGCAACTGGGTTGTTTTTTTTTTTTTAAGAGAGGTAAAGGGGGTGTATAGGGGCAGAGGGAGAGGGAGAGAGAGAATCTGAAGCAGGCTCCATGTCCAGTGTGAGGCTGATGCAGGGCCCCATCTCACAACCCTGAGATCATGACCTGAGCCAAAATCAAGTGTTAAGACACTTGGGGCGCCTGGATGGCTCAGTTGGTTACATGTCTGACTCTTGATCTCAGCTTAGGTCATGATCTCAGAGCTGTGAGATGGAGCCCTGCATCAGGCTCTATGCTGGGCGTGGAGGCTGCTTCAGATTCTCTCTCTTCCTCTCACTCTTCTCTTCCCCACCACCCCCCTCCACTTGCTCACTTGTGCTCTCTCTTAAAAAAAGTCAGATGCTTAACCGACTGAGCTACTTGGGTGCCCCCCAATTGATCTTTGAAAGAAAACATGTAATCATGTTATAATAGTCAGTGGTTCCTCATGTTGCCCTTAGGATGGATTAAAATCCCTTAGCCTGCCAGATAAAGTTCACTTCATCAGCTTTAATTTATATCAGACTTGCCAGACTTTATCTTGATAAAATATTATCCAAATTCTTTTAATTCCTTTTTTAGGATACCAACAAGTTAGCTTGGAGAAGTGAGCTTACAGAATTCTCTCACACTATAGAGGAGAAACTCCTGCCCCCAATTATAGATGGAGTCAGAAAGGAAGAGGACAGGACGTGGGGGAGGAAAAGAAAAGGCCACTCATTTCTGACCCTAGCGCTGGTGGGGAAGAGAAGGGAAACAGAGTATGTGAAGGGGAGGTTAAGTATGGAGAGTCAAAGGTCGGTGCAAGTCTCTGAGGGGGTGAGGGCCCATTCAGTCAGTGGGTTATACCAAGAGTAAGGAAGGGAGATACTGCCAGCCATTGTAGGATGTGGCCTCAGAAAAAACATGGCAGTGTGGATACTTTCTGAGGTTCAGCCTCATTTCCTGTGTGGGAATGAAGCTAATGCTGAGGTATGGCAGTGTAGCCTGGGCATGGCTCAATGGAGCCCAGAGCACTCAGCTCAGGGAAGGCAGATGGTGGGAGCCCACGTGAGGTGAAAACAGCCACAGAGCCCTTCTGGTCCAGACCAGGCCGAGAGGACCCCATCATAGGTTCTGCCAACACCTAGGATGACAAGGAACTCTGGAGTCATGTTGTGAACCCCAGTGTCTCCCCCAGACCTCAAAGACACTTCCGTCTCACACCTTTGTTCTTATATACCTGGATAGCATTTCAAGAAAGAAGCAGAAGACAGGGAGGCTTCTTGAGACACTAGGCAGTTTTTCCCAAGAGAGACTTGGCATTCCCTAAATGGTCTGTTTAAATTATTGGATTGAACTGTTATTATTATTATTATTATTATTATTATTTTGAGAGAGGCAGGTGAGTGGGGGGTAGGAGTGCAGCAGAGGGAGAGGGAGAGAGAGAGAATCTTAAGAAGGCCCCACACCCAGCACAGAGCCCAACCAGGGCTTGATCTCACCACCCTGGGATCATGACCTGAGTCAAAATCAAGAGTTGGATGCTTAACCGACTGAGCCCCCCAGGCGTCCCTGGATCAGACTGTGCTTTTAACTTGTTTTTCTATTTACTAGACTTAGGAAAAAGACAAACTAAAGAAAGTACATTTTTTTCTGCACATCTCAGTTGGAGTCTGTGAAATGTTTTGTACACCTGCTCTACGTGTAAAGCTCAAAGAAGAGTGGTGGGATAAATTCGAACACAAAACTCTCAGTCCCTCTTTCCCAGTTTTCCCCTTTTCTCCTGCTTCTAAGGTTTACAACCTCAGTGGAGAATAGAAGGCAACGTTTGAGGTTCCAGTTTGGGCAGCCGATTGATGCTGCTGTTTACACACACTTGACGAGTAGATTTGGATCTAGGAACAGGATTGTGAACTGTACTTGTGACAAGTTTAACTGGATGTAACTGTGCATTATCAATGTCAGATATATTTTGGAAGTTGGTGGGGGGACACACACCTGCTTAGGCAAGGGATTGGGACAGGAGGTATGGGCAGGAGAGGAGTCAACATAGGAGTGATAAGAGAAGTTATTGGGATGGATGAGATCTCCCTGGAACACAGTAGGAAGAACATGTATTGATGGTGAGGAAAGGGTCAATGAAGGAGACTGAGAAAGAGGACTTGTGAGTAAAATGGTCGATTGGGAAAAGCAAGACGTTTTGAAAAACAAAAGAAGAGAGTTTCCAGAAAGACTCTGTGGTAAGTTCGGTCAAATGACTTAATTATTGATTGATTCAACAGATATTAAGTGCTTATCATGTGGCTGGTACGGTATCAGGCTCTGGGGAGGCAAAGATGAAAAGACAAAAGACAACAGGTGCAAGGTAGTTGGGTGGGGTGTGAACCGGGAAGGAGGGTGGGGATGCTTCACTTCGTTTCGTTTTGTTTCGTTTCATTTGGTTTCATTTCATTTCATTTCATTATATTTTTATTTTTTTCAGCTTTTATTGAGGTATCATTGACAAATGGCAGTTAAAATTATAAGATATTTGAGGTGGACAAATGGTGATTTGATATATACACACTATAAGGACTCCCCCGGGTTGAGTCACTTAATAGATCATATCCATCACCTCACATATTTACTTTTTTTTTTTTTTTGACAAGAACATTTAAGTTCTATTCTCTTAGCAAACTTCAATGATACAGCACAGTGTCATCAACTCTGGGATGTTTCTTTTTAGACATAGAGGGCGAATATATAAATGAAGAAATGTTCTGTGATGCTGGTAAATTTCAGAACCTATCTGGGCCATTTTTGTAAAACAGAGAATTACTGTTGGGATTAAATCAGCTCATACTGCCAAAGGCCTCAAGGCAGCTGAAGGGATTCCCTCCCAATGGACGGTATTGTCTTGGTGAAGCAGTGGAGAAAATTCTCCAAGAGTGAGACCGAGAAGTCGGGGACCACGACTTCTAAGGTCATAACCAACTCCGCAGTTCAAAGATATTTTTTCCCCCTGAAGTATTTTTTTAGGCCAACGGTTTCATCCAAAACTGAAGTCTCTTTGTACTGAGCCCAAGAACAACAGAAGCTGTAGTATAATAATAAGCCTTGACAGGAAAACAGTACCCAAAGGAACTGTCCCCGGGATGGGAGGAGGCTTTCTTCAGTGGTGTCGTCCCTTCCCTAACACCCCCCAGATTGACCTGGGTCTGGTCCAGCCTGAGGATTCTGAACTGAGCTTACCTTGGAAGCGGATGCCACTAGGGGTGGGGGTGGGGCGATAGTGCCTATGCCAGTTTACTTCCAGGTCCAGTCCATATGTGGGTTTCCTTTGCAGCAGGCGTGGGATTTGGTTACAACCAGTAAGAGGGAGTAAGGGATAGGCATGATATAGAATATTTTGATATACAGTGTATATGCACAAGGTCCACTTAGGGTGTGTGTGTGTGTGTGTGTGTGTGTGTGTGTATAGTTTTTGAGAGGGGGGAGGGGGGAGGGGCAGAGGGAGAGAGAATCTTCCGACGCGGGACTTGATCTCACAACCCTGAGATCCAGGACTTGAACTGAGATCAAGAGTCGGACGCTTAACCAACTGAGCCACCCGGGCACCCCCCAGTTAGGGTATATTTTAATGGATTTTTAAATAAGTACCCAGTTCATTCCCTTGTTTTTCTATTTAAGAAACATCTTTTGAAAGCATATAATATGCATATAATATTCCTATCCTAAAAAATTACTTACTTAAATTTTCTGCCATTTTCTTTCTAACTAGTTTTCTTTGCTTAACTAATATATGTAATGTCACCATTAAAATATTGTGCTTTTATTTCCTTAATGTCCACTCTCTTTAGATGAAGTCACTAAGTGAATTAAACTCCTTTTGTACTTCTTGTTTTCTTTCTTTATAGAAAATAAAATGTAGAAGTAGGTTTGTGTGGTTATTAACAAAAGAAGTTAATTTAATCCTTAGTGATACTGATTTCACAGTTTTTCTTCTCTATAAATTGCTGTAGCTTGTTTTAATGAAACAACTTGTGAAATTTCCTGAAGTAATGTTATTTTCTCTTCTCTTCCTTTTTCTCACATACTTTCAAATTTAATTTAGGAGCTCAAAACATCTCTATTTCTGTGTCTAACTGTTAAGTTTCTTATCCTTAAAAAAGCATTCTTCCACAGAAATTAAAAATCCAGAATGAATTTATGACTTCAGTCTTGTGTTGAAGTTAGGAGACAATGACTTGCTGACAGGTAGAAAGAGGATCTTCATAAGGCAACTGTCTTTGGTCTTTTCTTGGAAAGTGACCTCTTCCTATTAAATAGCAATTATTAGAGAATCCTAAGAAGAGATGGAAAGACACTGTGTGGGATTTATTAATGATGTTGTCTCCTTGATATGAAGTCTAAGAAATACATCAGCACTCCAGATGTCAATGTCCTATACAGAGTCTTGTTTTGAAAGTATGATCAGAGGTCGACATAATTGCAGTCTGGGACCATGTAGCTCTCTCTCACTGGTGCTGTGACTTTTTGGCAGTCTAGGTGGGTTCACTCTCTGGACTGTTACACTTTAATTTCGGTGAAGTTGCAAGCTGTTTTGCATAGATGTATAATAGCACCTATGTATTAAAAGCCATGTCTTATAAACATATGATGTCACACGAGCAAACTGAAAAGTAACTGCCTTGCCAATGTTTTAACCTATATTATAACACTTTTTACTTTAAATATTTTAAAAAATGTTCTTGCTATTTTTGACCTATGGTTAATCCACAAAGTGAACTATGCAAATATTAATTCAGATAGAACTTCTGTGCATGTTAAATTTCCATTCTTGGGACAGTTAAAATATCCAGTGTTGTTGGTCAGTCTTTTTCTTTTGTTTGGTTTTATAATTCTTTCTTTAAATTCGCTTTGATGACCACAAAATCATAGTTTGGCATTTGAACAATAGTAGCACATTTGCTATTTTAAAGATGGAGGATGGAGGAACAGTGAAATCAAAACCTTGGGAATTTGGATTTTCTGATCAGTCACCAGAGAATGGATTTTTTTCCATTTGGCATGGTGACAATGAGAACATTTATTTAGAAGACATGGTCAGAGGGGTGCCTGGCTGGCTCAGTCAGTAGAGCATGGGACTCTTGATCTCAGGGTTGTGAGTTCGAGCCCCATGTTGGGTGTAGAGGTAAATTTAAGAAAAAACAAAACAAAACAAAACTCATGGTCAGAGAATCTTGAAATTTCTGAGCTATAGAGAATCTTAAATTCTAATACAATTTTATACAAACAACTCTCTTATTTTTATAGAGATGCAAGCAGAAGAGAAGAGAAGTGATTTGTCTAAAGGCACTTAGCTGTTAGTGGTAGAGACAACTAGACCTGAATTCTCCAGTGTCCAAATTCAATACTCTGTTTACTATACAACAAATTATGAAAGTTGAGATATGGAGAATGAATACAGGGAATTGGGGCGGGATTTTGAAAACAATTATCATGGGGTTCCCTTTCCTAAACTAGCTTTGTTTGGAACCTGTGTTTCAACTAGATGTAGCTAACCAAGTAGTGTCAAGGGGAAAAGGAGTTGAGATTTGCATTGATGTGTTTCACGCCTTTGAAGTCTGCAAGAGATTTGGAATCCAATTCTAATTTTGACACTAACAATTTTAGGCTTAGATGCCTCAATTATAAAATAAATGGCTTGGACTGAATCTGTGGTTATCAAACTTTAGCCTGGATGAGAATTGCTGGAGGGCTTGGTAAAACTAATTGTCTGGGCTCAATCCTCAAGTTTCTGGTTCAATAGATCCAGGTGGGGCCCGAGAATTTGCATTTCTAATAAATTTGCAGGTTGTCTGAGGATCACATTTTGAGAGCTCACGGCCTAGAGATCATCTTAAAGGTCTTTTACTGCACAAAAAAATTCTTAACTTTCTTATCTTAACCTTCTCCGCAAACGAAAGTTAACACTTTGTATTTCAGTGGCTCTTGGAAGGGATGGGGCAGGGAGGTGTTGTGTTAACAAAACGAAGTTTTGTGAGATCTTCAGATGAAAGATACAAGTTATTTCCAGAATGATTTTAATATAGTATTAGGTTGAAAGTCACAAATGTTGGAACAAGAATGTGAGATACTTTGAGAAAAAGGAACTGTGGAAGAACTCTGCTGTACTGAGTGCATTATAGGCGTCTCAACAGTGCCTTCCCATGGAAGCAGATCTCAAAACAAACAGTATTTATTTAAATTGGAGTCAGTGGGAGTTCCTAATGAGAAAAAAATAGTTAGAAGATCAAAGCAGTAAGTGAAAAACTGTGAAACAAGAATTTTATAAAACTACTATCTAAAGAATTCTTCAGGTAAGAACTTTTCAGTTACATCTTATTCATGTTCTTTCATAGTTAATATGGCATGAAGCCATGGTTTTAATCCCACGTTACTCCTTTCTTAACCTTTAATACAAATACACTTGGTTGTTTTTATCAAGGTAAAGGCAGTTCTTTAATCATAACAAAGAAAAATGGGGAAGTCCAAATGTATAGTGGATTCCTTGTTCCTACGGCAGATCCACAGTTTTGCCTGTCGCAATGTTTAGGAATGGATATTGGCTGACGTGGCTCTGCTGGGGTTTGTTTACTGCAGTTACATTTTGTACTGTATGTAACCCGATTGCTACATGGATGCACCACTTACTTTTTACACCGTTTATTTGTTTTAGGCCACGTTTTAAAAGAAATATTCCTAAGATTTGGAACATGTCTTTTAAAAAGTAAAAATTGCATTTAAGATGTAAAAATATATCCCCAATATAAAAAAATATTATTTTACATTTGTTTAATTTAAAAATGACCCCCAAATCGATTTAAGTCACGTAAGGAGAAGTAATTTTTGTTTTTCTTTCCTGGTAAAGATCTAATGCTCTGGTGATTTACTTTTGTCTTAATGAGATATGACCCTTGTAAGGTGTAAATTTGGAGAAAAGAAAGAAAATAAACACATACCTCTCAGCTGGCTTTCTGTTGACTGCATAACAGTTAAGTGTTTTACCTGTTTTTTCACGGACACAGCAGGGAGGAAGATCTGTGTCTTGCAATGAAAAGTAGCCTGACTGATCATTGAAAGACCATCTGGGAAACTTCCTCCAAATAGCTGGAGGGTGTCCTGGACACTGAGGGCCTGGGCAGCCAGTGTCCCCACAGAGCCACAGAGGAGTGAAGATTAATTGGGGCCCGTTCTTTCTTTCTTTCTTTCTTTCTTTCTTTCTTTCTTTCTTTCTTTCTTTCTTTCTTTCTTTCTTTCTTTCTTTCAAGATTTTATTTATTTATTTATTTGAGAGAGAGAGAGAGTGCACGCAAGTGTTGGGGAGGGGAGCGTGCAGACCTCCCACTGAGCAGGGAGCCAGACGTGGGGCTTGAACCCAGGAACCCGGGATCATGACCTGAGCCAAAGGCAGATGCTTAACCGACTGAGCCACCCAGGCGCCCCTTTTTTTTTCTTCATCTGGTTGATTTGTGACATCATCCAATAGTTGTTTTTTAGAAGTTAATTAGGGCAGAAATAGAAAATGAGGCTCATCGTGGCTATAATAAAAACAAAAGTCAGATAGTAACAGTCGTTGTGGAGGATGCAGAGAAATTGGAACCCACATACTTTGTTGGTAGATTGCAGAATGGTACAGCTACTTTGGGAAACAGTGGCACTTCCTTAAACTGTTAAACCTAGAGTTAACCGAATGAGTGGGCATTCCACTCGTCTTTTTCTTTCTCCTTCTCTCCTTACCCCTTCTCCACATATACTTTCAGACTCGCCGCAGTAGAATGTAAGCCCTGTGAGAGCCCAGGCCTGGTCTGTCTGGTTGCTGTTGTCTCTCCGACATCTGGAATGGAGTTTGGCACCCAGCAGGTGCTCAACATATTTTTAATTGAACAAACCACTAAGACACAGGCATATAATGAAGTCATTAAGAGCACAGGCTCTGGAATTACCCTGCCTCTGTGTGAATTCTGGCTCAACTCTTACTATGGGATCTTGTATTAGTTACTCAGCCTCTTTGAGCCTGTTTCCCGATCTGTGAAATGGGATAGTGATAGCATGGAAGATTTTTGAATGATTTTTCTTATTAAAAATAAAGAAAATTCATTTAGCAAAGTTTTTTTTAAGAATTGTGTAACACTTTGCACCATGTAATATGGGCATCATCTCTGTAGATGCATAAGATGTGGCCCCTCGCCTCCAGATCATAAGGAAATTTTTCCCCTATCAGGGAAGAGATCTGTCTGGAAGAACACACCAAGGTGAATGTACCACATTAGCTAAACCCAGTAGGAGTCCTGGATTAGCCAAACTTTATTGCCAGTTCTTAGTATTAAGGAGACACAGTAACTTTGAAATGAATTCATTACTCTAAATTATTGTGTTATGTGTGAAAACATTAATTTTTATATATTTCAAGTGAACAACATTTAGTCATCATGAGAAAATTGTATTCCATGTCTGGCCCATTTACTTCATTTAAAAACAATGAAAATTAGTACATTGAACACAGAATATATTAAAAATGCCACTTTATTTTTGTCTCCCACCCTTCTTTTAACATGTATTTTCAGTGGGAGCGGTTTTCCCCTGCCCCTGGATCTTAGCTTAGGCAGGTCCCGTGACTATGGGGCTCACTCTTAGATCATTGTAGTTCTGTTAGGTTTTGATCACACTAGCAGGTTGTGCTGCTTTTGACCTAAAGTTCATCCTAGACCTAAGTTCCAGAAAATACTGGAGTAAAGAATTCACAGTTAAGAAACTTAATGTCTTATAGGAAAACAAAATAGATTTGGGAGACTGGGACCGTGCTTCGATATATTCTGTCCTTAGAACCCTACATTCCACGAACTCTAGCTAGTGATGAATCAAATTTGAAGGTTTAATCAGCACAAAAACAGTACAGACTTCTGCAAGTGTTGTAAGGTCACTATCATTGGATAACTACAGTTGGGACAGTTGGCAAAGTTTCTCAGGAGATTGTGACGCTATCGAGATGTTTTCCAAATGTGGTGGCAAATTCAGTCATCGCAAGATCTGCTAGTTTGGGTGCTCCCGAGCTGGCTGACAAACAACACAAGTGTATCACCAACATCCTTAAAAGAGAGGAGATTCCCCTGGGAAGAAAGAGGGAGAGCATGGGAGGTGGTATATTCTACTTTTTACAAGAGTGATATTAGGAGCTTTTGTGAGGAAGTCATGGCTCTGTTTTTACGGACATATATATTTATATTTTTTAATGTGTTGTAGGAAAAAGGTAAAACAAAAGTTGGCTTTTGTTAAGAAGATCACTGTAACTATAGAATGTTTAGATAATGGTTTCCTGTATGTGTGTGTGTGTATGTATGTATATATACATACACATAATGTGTGTGTGTATATCTTTTTATAATCTTAATACTAGTAAAGAAGCCAAGTATCAACATTCTGCTTTCAGCTTAGGTAGTGGACACATTGTCGCCACTGTCTGTTAAAACTGGAATATCTGTGCTTGCCATCTTTATAGGAGAGGCCCGAAGTGGCTTTTCTGGATAAAGCAAGATTAATTCTGTACAAAGCAGGTCCAATTAAGTAACAACCTTTGTGTGACAAAAGAAATGTATTTAGCCTTGACAAAGTCCTTTATGCGTATTTTACATTGAATAAATAAAAGAGTTTACTAGATAAAAATGTTTTCGGTGGCATCTTATACATGTTAAACTAATAATAATGAGTAATAAACCATTCCTTGGCAAATACTGTAGCCAGAGACTATCTTTCCTCCTTTTCTAGCTTAAATAAATTCATTTTACTTTGTAACAAAAGAGATCCCAAGGGTGGTTTTTTTCCCCTCTCTGTTCCTTCATCCACATGTTCAGTGCCTCTCTGGCTCATCACCCAGAGCTGTTGACACTGGTCCCTTAGGTTCCAGCACGGCCCTACCAGGTGCAGGCCTCGATGCTCACAATGGGCAAGTTCAGAGAAACCTTCATTAAGATGTTTGATGGAGGGATGCATGGGTGGCTCATTCGGTTAAGAATCTGCCTTTGGTTCAGGACATGACCCCAGGGTCCTGGGATTGAGTCCCACATTGGGCTCCTTGCTCAGCGGGAAGCCTACTTCTCCCTCTGCCTACCCTGCTTGTGCTCTGTCTCTCTCTCTCTCTCTCTCCCTCTGAAAAATAAATAGATAAGATCTTTTAAAAAATTTTTAAAAAGATGTTTGATAGAATCAAGCACATCTCAGTTTCCCAAATCCCAACCTCACTGCTACCAGGACACAACATTGCATAGTCTCAGCTCTGCCCGTAGTAACTACTTGCCAGTGTATCTGAATCTCCATGGCCCTCCCAACATGCAGCAGTTGTATCAGTCTGCATTCCCAAATGCTGTCATGTTACTTTCATGATCGGCACAAAGCTTTATTACAAAAACCTCAGCTGCTGCTTTACCTATTTTTTTTTTCCTATTCCTAACTCACAGTATCTACTTTTCTAATTATTTCCAAAAGAATGTTCTATAATTCACGTGTACTGCGCCAATTTATTGTTGTCATCTAAATGTCATATAAAAGTAAATCCACTGTACCAGAAAATGGCATCAGGAAACTTATGGCTGAGAAAACAATGTATTATTTAAAAACTAAAACCACATTAGCAAATAAATGCACACAATGAAACAAAAACTGTTGTTTCATGGATTAGCTTCTTTTTTTTCAAATTTTATTTTATTATGTTTTGTTAATCACCATACATTACATCATTAGGTTTTGATGTAACGGATTAGCTTCTTAATATAGGATTTGCTCCTTAAAAAATGATTATTGGTTATTGCTAACTCTGTTCAGTAAATTTTGATAACATAGTGTAAAATAAGCATGTCTTACCCTCCTCTTCTGTTTTTTAACCTAAAGCCCTAATGAAAATACAAAACCTTTTGTTCTGCAGCTTCTCCTAGTGCATTGTTACATAGGTAAAGGCCATACATCTCCTTATGTCACATCACAGTACCCACGGCTGCCTGACCCTTGTCCTATGTTGTAGTGCTTTTAAAATCAGGACTGGATTTTATTTATTTTTGTATTTCCCCCTGGCTCTTAACTCGTCACATAAATTATTAGGGGGAAAAATCTTTCTCATCACTGATTTTTTTTTTTTTTTCCTGGAAGATGATTTACAAAAAGTAGTAAGGTCATTGTCGGAATGTACCCTCCAAAAAGAGATAAGGCTTAACTTGTGCCAATTAGTCATTTACTTCAATAGCATGAAAGATTGGGAAAAAAATAAGAGTATCAGGACAGCCTCTCTAGATTCCTTTTTAGCTAAAAATCACACAAGGACCTTTTCGTTTGAATGTTTTAGTTTGCTGCTGCCATTAAAATAACTCTTAAATCACGACTTTAGACGCAGTTCCTGCGGACGCGTATTGAAGACTCGCCCGCCTTTGCCCTTCTTTAAAGCGAAGCGGGTCAATAAAAGGGAGAGATAGAAGACGCAGAGAAGGTGCACGCACGCGCGCACGTACGCACGTACGCACGCATGCGCACAAGGTAAAAGGGGGACTGCGTCTGTGGCCGCTCAGCGGGCTCAGCTGGTGTTTTACGGCCTTTGTGGGTCTTGCTCGGGCCAGGGAACTGATGACCATGCTTCATGGTAACCCTGAACACCCAGATGCAGCTGTGTGCTGTATTGTCAAAGAGAACAATAAAGGTGAGCTCACACAGCTAGCAATGTAAACAGTTGTCACAGAGGTGCATGGTCATTAAGCATAAATGTTCAGCAAGTTACATAAATTGCTTTAATTACTATTATATTTTTACAGAAAGACAGGCTTTTGATTTCTTGCTTGAGTGTATTTGTAATCGTCCAGAATGTTCCCTGTAAAGCCTATCATTCCTTTCTATCATCATCATTACCAAATCTAACTGCATTTACTCACAGAGTTTTTGGGATTCCTTTGCCTTCTATGGCATTCCCCTATATCCTCAAGCCAAAGTCTTGCTTACGTGTTTGGACCACACCCTGTCTCCTCCATCCTCGCCCACGTGCTTCAGCCCGCAGAACCAAGGAAAGAAGCATGAGGTTGGAGGGCTGTGGATCCCAACGGAGGGTGGGTAAGAAATAATCAATGTTGTAAAAGGGAAGGGAGGCCAAAGTTCAGGGACAGTCATATAAGAATAAGAGGATCCATTGAAATTAAGGGTTGGTTCCCCTTCATCTTGAGTTGTGATCAGGGGTATTGAAGGAGAGGTAGTAGGAAGAAAGGAGAGGAGGTCTGTCGCAAGCCCGGTGTTAATCCACCCGCTGACCCGAAGCTACAGACTTGTAACGTGGCTCACTTTCAGGACATGCAGGGTATCAGGGCCATCTCTAACACCCGCATCTAGTCTGGGGAATGCCTACTATGAATATTCTACACTGATGGGAATTTTAGGGGGTTAATAATAATAATATGCCAATTTTGTTTGGAGCTGTATAATTTATGAAGAGGGTTACAGCTAATAACATTGTGTGGTAGGCATTATCATCATCCCCATTTTTAAATAAATAATTTTTTAAAAATTTCAGCTTTACTGGGGTGTAATCGACATCTAAGATTGTAAGATAAATAAAGTGCACATCATGGTAATTTGATATATGTGTACTTTATGAAAGGATGTAGTGAATTCACACATCCATCACTTCATGTATATATCCTTTTTCTCCTCGGTGAGAACATTTAAGTTCTACTCTCTTAGCACATTTTAATTATACTCGTTTTTAACCTGGTAAATTGGGGCTCGGAGAGGAGACGCCCCATAACTCCCTGATGGTCAGGCCAGAGCCCTGACTCATGTCAAGAAAGCCAAGAACACTGAGAGATAAAGCAGTGAAGTGAACTCTGGGCAGAAATGGAAGGAAAAGGGGGAGGAAGGTTGTCAAGGTGGAGGAAAAGAGAGGGGAAGATGGGAGCCCGAGCAGACAAACTTGCATCCTCCCCATTTTGTGGTGCTGGCCTCAGTTTATCTTTGTCTTCGTGCAGTCATTTAAGACCTGTGTACAGATTGGTTCACCAATCCGGCCTTTTGAGGGTATACCTCATCTCAGCAAGAATTAATAGCTGCAATTTTGAAAACCTGAAAAAAAAAATCCATCTTATTTTTGGAAATCGTTTCCTAAAGTTTTCAGTCTAATCATATTATCAAATTCTGTTTATAAGGAATTTGAAGAGACTGTGAAAGTCCTTCCACTGTGCTGACATCTGGCATCAAATGCTGCTTTTCTGAGAAATCTTAGGAGGCTTTCTCTCCTTGGGATAGCTGGGTTCTGTGGTTTTACCTCTATGTCACCTATAAAATATTTTACCATAGATTATTAAATATTGAACTGCTTCCCTGCTAATCCTGCTCCTCTCTAATTTTAAAATAAGAAAAAAAAGTTCACTTAGTTTTTAAGTGGCTTTAAAAATCTATTTTTAGATGACAATATATTCTTGGTCCACTCTTAGCAGTTAGGGGACCGTTGTTCCTCTTATGACTTCTCTCTTGCTTCTTACTCTTGCCTTGTAACTTCCACCTTCAGATCATTTTTCTATAAGTAGAGTCAGGTTTATATGTTATTTACAAGGTAATAAGCAGGTCTCTAAATTACCAAATCAGTAGTTCTTAAACTTAGGGTCTCTTTATACTCTTAAAAATTATCAGCCCCCCCCAAATTCTTATGTGGGTTTATGTTTGGTATATCTATCAGTATTTGCCCCAAATAGAAATTAAAACTAAGAAACTTGTGAAATATTAACTTATAATTCATTAAAAGTAGCAATAATGTTAACTGAAATAACGTTCTTTAATAAAAAACGACACCAAACAAAAAGAATTTATGCGAAGAATGGCATTGTTTTACGTTTTTGCAAATGTCTTCAGTATCTGGTTTAACAGAGGACAGCTGAGTTCTCATATCTACTTCTGCATTCAGTGTGTTGCAATGTCACACATCTTGCAGCCTCCGGAAAACTCCAGTGCAAAAAAGACAACATCTGAGTTTTATCATGAACATAATTTTGACCTTGTAGAGTGCCTGAGAAAGTCTTAGGGACCATAATGGGTCCCCCAACCACACTTCAATAATTACTGCACTGAATCATCATGATAAGGCTTAAAGGAACCATAGAGATCATTGTTAACTATCATGGTCATACTTAAACCATTCCAAAATGTTGGTTATCTTGTAGATTGCGTTTTCTTGACAATATTCTTTACATGTGATTTTCTTTTTGGGGGGGGAGGGGGGTAAATTCATTCATCTACCTATCATCAGAAGAGCTTAACATTTGGAAATAAACAATATAGTGTAGTGGTTAAGAAAAATAGCTTTATGAGGTGCAGAATATTGTGTGCTTGGTACTGCCATATCTGTTAGAAATAAAAAGAGTGAGCAAGAGTTGTTTTATAGACTTTCTAGAGGAACATATCAAAAACTGGTAATAGTGGTTCTTTTTGAAGTGAGGACTGGGGAAAAGAACCCATTTATAGCTCATGAGTTGTTTTTTATAGGTATATGTATTAGTTTCTCAAAATATGTAGTTAATGACAAAAGGAGAAAACAACAAGCCTTTAGAGTCAGAAAGATTTAGATTAGAACCTTTGTCTGCTACTTATTACCTACAGAACCTTGGCCTAATTACTTGACCTGTTTAATACCCATTTTTTTTTTTTTTACCTGTAAATTGGAGTTATTGATAGTTCCTACCTCATAAGATTAGTGTGAGGGCTAAATGAGAAAATAAATTAATGTCTTGTTCCTGAAGAAGAATATGTTTTACTTATTATTATTACTAGTCATAATTATCATCACTTTATAAATCAAAGGCTTATTTTGAAAGTCAATCTTTGTTTAATTTTTCTGATTCTGAAGCTTCGTTAGATGAATATGGTAATGCAATTACAATCATGATCTGCTCATTGGGGTCCTTAAAAAGTCTGGATTATTTGATCATTTTTGACTGCATCTTCTTATCTTTCTGCTTAAAATCGTTTGTTCTAGACTTCCATGATCGCATTTCTCTGCCTCACACCTGTGCTTGGCAACCTTAACAGGGGCCTGGTGCCTAAGTCCATGGTTCCTTACCCCAAGCTGGAATCCCTGGCTCTAGACCAGCCAGTCTGAATTGGCGTCTTGCTCTTTTTGTTCTTGAATGTGCTTCATTATGCCCTGTCATTTCTATATTGGATTTGGAATCATCTATTTTTAGTAACCTTTTAATTTCTTGGTTATTCTGCTCAGCTAGGATAAATTTGTAAGTTCCAACTCCTCTGGTTTTGCTTCTGTTCCTGTACCGAATGCGTTACTCATTTCCTACTTAACTTAATATCCATATGATTATTTCCTGTATGCTTTTCACCCCATCCTGTTGGGGTCTGATCCTTGATGGTCACTTCACAAGTGCTTGTCTGAGCTTCAACTGCTAATTCTTGGTACCTAATAAATCTAAAGACTCCTATATCAATAATGTTTAGGTTGATATGAGAAGCAAATTACTTGGCTTGATGAAAGATGGAGAACATAGAAATATCATTCTCTGATACCTATGAAATACATAGTGTACTCTAGCAGAGATGGGGCTGGGTGAAACAGCATTCCATAAGGGGTGCTATTTATTAGATTTTGCCAGAATCTTGAGAGCAATTGTCATGAATTCACCTAGACAGCTATTGGTACAAAATAATGGTTACAAAATTATCTATTAGGAAGACAGAAGGATTTATTGAGTATGAAATGAGAAATACATGCATTTTTTTCTATAGGGCTATCATAAATAAATTGTAATGGATTTACAGTGGGTTCAGATATCAGTCCTCAGCAGGTCCTTTTTAGTAAAGAATTGGTGATAAATTTAAGGAGCATAGCTAAGAAAATAGCCTCTATTTTAGTCTAGTTCAGTTTCTCAGGATGCTGTTGACATTTTGAGTGGATAATTCTGTGGTCAGGGCTGTCCTGTGCATTGTAGGATGTTTAGCAGCATGCCTGGCCCAGCCTGCTAGGTGCCTGTACCATCCCCTTAGTCATGACAATGACAAATGTCTCCAGACTTTGCCAAGTGCCCTCTGGGGGTGGTGAGGTGGTGGTCGAAATCACCCTCTGTTGGTCTAGTCTTTATAAATTTATAATGGTGTGTCTAACTTTTGATTTATTAGTAAAAACAAGTGGAAGAATATTGGACTTTGCCTCATTTTGGTGAAAATATTTTATTATTGTAACTTTTTGTTTTCATTCTTTATTGTTTTGTTCCCCTTAACCAGAATATTAAATTATTACATTTTCTACATATTCTTGTGAAGTTGTTTTATTATCATCATTACTACTATTATTAGTAGTCATTATCTGTTTTCCCTAGTAGAGTCTAAGCACCCACGAGGGAAAAAAACTTTTTCTGGACCACTGTATATCCTTGTCTCTATTAATGACTGCCATTTGGTACATGTTTGATAAATACTTGTGGAGTAAGTGAATGAATGAATTCTCATGCTTGAATTGAGAAGCAGTATATTCATGGAGAACTAGGAAAAGAGTCAAAAGATCTGCCTCTGGTCTTGGTCGCTCTGTGGTATCTTCGGCAAATCTTTTTATTTCACTAGCTTTTGATTTCCTCGTAGGGAAAATGATGACCCATGAAAGATCTTGTACTAGTTTCCTAGGGCTGCCATCACAAAGTACCAAGCACTGGGTGGCTTAACACAGAAATTTATTGACTTACTTTGATCTTAGCCTGGAAATCTGAAATCAAAATGTCTGCAAAATGTCCGCAGGGCTATGCTGTCTCTGAAACCTGTAGGGTTTCCTGGCCTCTTCTAAATTCTCATGTTTGCCGGCATTCCTTGTGGTTCCTTAGCTTCCTGATGCATCCATCACTCCAGTCTCTGCCTCTGGTGTTACATGGTCTTCTTCCCCATATGCGTCTCTGCCTCTGTGTCTCTTCTTGTCTTATAAGGATACTAGTCATATTGGATTAGGGCCCAACTAATGACCTCATCTTAACTTGATTTCAGCTGTAGAGACCCTATTCCCAAATAAGGTCACATTCACAAGTAGCAGGGGGGAGGGTGGTTAGGACTTCAGTGTATCTTTTGGGGGGATACAGTTGAACCCAAAACAGATTCCATTTAATCTGTATGTTGCTATTATGATTTCTGACTTTGCCTGTTGCTCTTAAGTTATAGATCACAATCAAGATTGAGAACAGAATTATAATTTGAATCCAATTTAGAATTTAGACGCTTTCAAAAGAAAGAGCTGAAATCTAACAGTGCTAGAGGAATCTCTGGGGATTGATTTTGTTTAACTGTAACCTACACTATAATGCTGAGCCCACCACCCTGCTTTGCCTCTGTGTTTGCTCAACACCAAACCATGACCATCAATAAAACCTCATCTAACAGTGACGATGGCCAATGGTAATTCTATGCTCATTGCCTGACTGCACTATAGTCTGCAACAAGTTCACCTAAAAATTAATTATAGAAAAGTAGATATTTAAAAATCCCCAGAAAATTATATAATAGAATATTACCTGACATGGTTAAGAACTGTAAAGTTAAAGATAGACATATTTTTGGTAATGAAGAACTATCCTGGTGATTAAGAGGTCAAACTTGTAAACAGATTGCCTGGATATGAATTCCAACTCCATCATTTACCTAGTGGCCCTGGGCAAATTATTTAACTGCACTAAATGCACTTGTAAAATAGGGATAATAAATATTATCTACATCATAGAATTGTTTTGAGGATTAAATGACATGGACATGATGTCAAAAGGACTCACTGAGCCAATTTGAAATTTTCCCTGGTCAAAGGTAGAAAAATTTGAGCTTCAATGAGGATAAGCATTGAAATGGATTGAAACTTATCAAATAGATTTAAATCTATGATTTTGAAAATGGATATGATTAAAATAAATAAATCAGTCATCTTCTAAAGTTGACCAAAACAAAACAAAATAGCAACTTAACTATCTTGAAAACTGCTTAAGGAGAAAAAAATCCAGCATTTATCCTGCCTTACCCATACGAACTATACCACTAGGTAACTGAATAATAAATGAGAGGAAGAATTATCTTATAAATTATTTCATTTAATAAGTAAAGGAAAAATAATAACATAGTAAAAAGTAAAACGCCACTGTTTTGTAATTCCAATTATTGAATAGATCTAGGCATTGAGCATCAGTAGCTGCTAACATAAAAGAGAATGAAAACCAGATAGTCTTCCTGATGAAAAAAACACAAGAACACTTACTAGACTTTCCAAAAATGTCACACCTGAATCTGAGTTTAATAAAGTTTCTGGATCCAGTTGCCAATTCGTAGGAAATGCAGAGGACAGAGGAATGTATTAAACTGTAGCATGAAAATGCAACCACCAACATTGAGACTAGAATGTTGAACAGATATATTGTAAGGAAAAGGAATAGAAAGAAGGGAAAACTAGATTGTAGATTAAAAGATTTATCAGGTTAAAAAAAATAGAGTATTTAGCGATGAATGCTTGCGTGATAAAACCAGCGAAGGAAATGATTATTCTACAAGTCAAGATAGTGTTTACTTTGGGGGGTGGGCAGGGCACAAAGAAGGGGCTTCTGGGACAGCTGACAAAATTCTGTTTCTTGGGTAGTTTCGAAGTTTTTGTCTTATAAAAATTCACTGTCCTTCACACTTGTTTAGAGTGGTTTCCAGTTGCTGTTTTATTGTAAAAGGTTAAATACCTCTCCAACACTGAAATATCATTCTAACAACCTGGGAGACCAGGTTTGGATGTAGAAGTCCTTGGCTCCTCAGAGTTCCACTCTGGCACGGAGGGGTCTTGGAGAGTTTGCTCACTTCTGTCCCACTCCCAGTCCTGTCTCATACTTGGAGGGATTTCATGCAAACGTGTGCATGCAAGCTTCATCTACACCTCCCTACAAATTGCTACACCTTAGAACTAAGGAGGGCACTCTGGTGGCCCATACACACATGGGTAGATGGACTCTAGAGAGAGCCCTGCACAGACACTGACCAAGACTTGGGGCTATGTGGGCAGAGTACTCATTTCCCAAACTAAGGGCTACCATAACAAAGTACCACAACTGGGTGGCTTAAACAACACAAATTTATTGCGTCAGTTCTGGTGGCTAGAAGTCCAACTCAGGATGTCAACAGGCTCGTTCCTTCTGAGGAAACTGAGACCTCTCCTTTTGGCTTAAAGCTCTCTCCTTATATCTCTTTACATCATCTTCCTTCCACCTGTGTCTGCCTTTGGGTCCAGATTTTCCTTTTTATAAAGATACTAGTCATAGTGGAGTAGGGCCCACTCTAATGATATCATTTCAACTTGGTTATCTATATAAAGACCTACTTTCTAAATAAGGTCACATTCTGAGGTGCTGGGGATTAGGACTCCAATGTATTTTTAGTTAGGGGACACAGTTCTACTCTTATTAGGCAGGAATTCTGGGATTCCATGGAGCATGGTCTAGAAGGGGTTCCATGGTTTCCAAATGGCCATGTCCTCTTAGCTCCATGGACACCTTCCTCTGTAAGGAGGTCCATAGCCAGAGAAGAGCTATAGGGACCCAGTTGGTAGAGTGCCTGTTAGGAATGTATCCTATAATGTGGGATATATAATTATAAACTGTAGCAAACTCAGCTCCACCCTTTTCTCTCAGCCTTACCATTTCAGAGCAAGCTGGACCTATGACCTACTACCAGCATCCACATCCCTTTGCCTGAAGGTTTTCTCTGGCCTGAGGAGTCTGCTCTGTGCCAAGAAATTAACACTCCCCTGGGAGCAGCCCTTAACCCATGACTGAAAAGAGTTGGGATGTGATCCAGCTCCCTGGCTCCTTGGGAAGGATAAATCTGAGGAAAGGGTAGATATCAATGTCAAAGACTTTCCCCATCATTAAAAAATTTCATGAAAAGATATTAATATTGAATTGTCATATATATGTATTTTTTCCCTTGTGTATTTTATTTATTGTTTGCATCCTCCACATTAAAGAGCAAACTCCAAGAAGATGGGGATTTTTATCTCTTTGGTTGGCTGCTGTATGCCCAAGCCAACACAGGGCCTGATGCACATGCATGTGGTCAATGCTGTTGGGGATGTGGATCCTAGGAGAGTGGAGAATGGCAGCACTCATGGGGTGGGGAAGGGAGATCAGGAGGCAAAGTTCAGAGTACTTATGATGCTGCATTTCATCCTCTTGTTTTGTTTTTACCATGATTTTCCTCCCCCTTCCCCAATATTATGATTATTTGAGAGCTATTTGTACTGGGCTCATGACGTTTATCTATGTTTAAATTTCCAAAATAATTGATCAAAGGAGAAATGTGGTTGTTGCCTGAGTGGGCCCATCACAGTAACCAGTCTGCCCACAAATACAGCCCTCAATCTCCTCCCTGATGTTTCCTCTTCCAAACATTTCTTTCATTTTTTTTTTTTTAATGGAGGTACAATTAGCTTCAGGTATACAAAATAATAATTCAGTATTTGTATATATTGCAAAATGATCTCCACAATGTTTAGTGAACATCTGTCACCATACATAATTACAAAACTTTTTTTTCTTGTGATGAGAACTTTTAAAATTTACTCTCAGCAACTTTCAAATATGCAATACAGTATTGTTAGCTATGGTCACCGTGCTCATGCTGTATGTTATATCCCTAGTCCTTATTTATTTTATAACTGGAAATTTATACCTTTTGTATATCTTCTGACCCCCTTCTTCCCTTTTGCCCACCCCTCCCTCCCACCTCTGGCAATCACCAGTCTGTTCTTTGTATCTATGAGCTTTTTTTTTTTTTTCTAATTCCACATATAAGTGAGATCACATAGTATTTGTCTTTCTCTGTTTGACTTACTTAGCTTAGCATAATGCCTTCAGGGTCCATTCGTGTTCCTGCAAATGGCAAGATTTCATTTTTTTTTTTAAAGATTTATTTATTTCTTGGTGAGAAAGATGGGGAGGGGCAGAGGGAGAGGAGAGGGAGGATCCCAAGCAGATTAAATGCTGAGTACGGAGCCTGACACTAGGCTCAATCCCACAACCTGAGCTGACCTGAGCTGAAATCAAGAGTCAATTGCTTAACTGACTGAGCCACCCAGGCACCCTAAGATTTCATTCTTTTTTTTTTTCTTTTTAAGATTTTATTTATTTGAGAGAGAGAGTGAACAGGAGTGTGGGGAGGGGGTTGGACAGGTAGAGGAAGAGGGAGAAGCAGACTCCCTGCTGAGCAGGGAGCCCTACGCAGGCTGATCCCAGGACCCAGAGATCACGACCTGAGCTGGAGACCGATGCTTAACTAAGCCATTCAGATGCCCTAAGATTTCATTCTTTTTAATGGCTGAATAATATTCCTGTGTGTGTGTGTGTGTGTGTGTGTGTGTGTGTGTGTGTGTGTGATTTTCTTTATCCATTCATCCACTGATAGACACTTAGGTTGTGTTTCCATATCTTGGCTATTATAAATAATGCTACAATGAACATGAGGGTGCATATATCTTTTTGAGTTAGTGTTTAAATTTTTTTGGATAAATGCCAAGAAGTGGAATTGCTCGATCATATGGTAGTTCTATTTTTAATTTTTTGAGGAACCGGCATCCTGGTTTCCCATAGTGGCTGCACCAATTTACATTCCTACCAACAGCGCACAAAGGTTCCCTTTTCTCTACATTCTTGCTTATACTTGTTTTTTCCTTGTCTTTTTGATAATAGCCATTTTAACAGGTATGAGGAGATACTTCATTGTGGTTTTGATTTGCATTTCCCTGATGATTAGTGATGTTGAGCATCTTTTCATGTACACATTGGCCATTTGTATGTTTTCTTTGCAAAAATGTCTGTTTAGCTCTTCTGCCCTTTTTTAAATCAGATTTTTTTTGCTATTGAGTTGTATGAGATCTTCATGTATTTTGGATATTAACCCCTTATCAGATATATGATTTGCAAATTTTTTTTTCCCCATTCAGTAGGTTGTTCTCAGTTTGCTGATGGTTTCCTTTGCTGTGCAGAAGCTTTTTAGTTTGATGTAGTTCTACTTATTTATTTTGCTTTTGTTGCCTTTGCTTTTGGTATCAGGTCCAAAAAATCACTGTCAAGGCTGATACCAAGGAGCTTACTGCCTATGTTTTCTTCTAGGAGTTCTGCCATTTCAGGTCTTATATTCAAGTCTTTAATCCATTTTGAATTAATTTTTGTGTATGATGGAAGGTAGTGGCCCAGCTTCATTGTACTGCATGTGGCTGCCCAGTTTTCCAAACATCATTTATTGAAGAGGCTGTTCTTTCCCCACCGTGTATTCTTGGCTCCTTGGTCATAATTGACCTATATGCATTGGTTTATTTCTGGCTCTTTATTCTGTTCCATTGATCACTGCATTTGTTTTCATGCCACTACCATACATACTGTTTTGATTTTTGATTACTGTAGCTTTGTAGTATAGTTTGAAATCAGGGAGCCTGATGCCTCCAGCATTGTTCTTTTCTCTTCTGATTGCTTTGATGATCTTTCAGCAATTCTAATTCTTTCCCAGGGCACCAATAACTTATAAAGAATCAGTTGTTATTTTTCTATGGAAGGCAGAACTCCATTATTAGGTCAGGTTTTATGTCTCTGGTTTATTTAGGCATTATCACTTTTTTTCTGTTCATTCTTTTTCTCTGTTTATTTTCTAGGGTTGTTTGCTTCAGGACAGATGTAAGCCAATTTGGCTGTAGCTCACACAACCCATACAAGAACTTTTCTCCTTCTGAAATGTTTACCTATTTCTGATTTCACTGACCTTGCATAGCTTCCATCTTTGTGACACAACTCAGCTAGGAGGTTGAATTATTATATCATTCCTTCAGTTCACACAAGACTAGTGTGGTGATCTTGTCTACTGCTGTAACATTTTTTGGGGATAGATTATATTATATTTTAGAAAACATTATCTAATTTTTAAAAACATTATTTTATTTATAGACCTAGAACAGTAGGAGCTGGTGGTAGATATTCAGTTCCTTGTTGACTTGATAACAAGGTAATCATAGACTTTTTAAAGTTGTCTTAGATCTGAATGGTTAAAATGCAGCCTAGTTACTGTTTCTCTTATGTCCAGTGAGTACAAAGAAAGTAGAATGACACAATGACTGACAGGGAAGAGCACAGAGGAATTGTATTTGAATGAAGGGTCAATTTAGTAGAGAAGGATTTAGTTGGACACAAGGGGAAAATAACCAGAATGAATAGATGGGTCTTTAGATGCAAATAGGAAAGCTGCTGAAAACAAAACCAACAGTCCTATCTGGCTCTGTAGTATACACAGGAAAGCAGCAGCTTAGTAAGTGTTGAAAATCAACACTGTATTATTTATTTTGACTCTTGGAAGACTGACCACATTGTACTCATGTTACAGTCTCTCAGCATTTTCAGGTTATCAATAGAGTTCATCACATCCATTCTCCCACACTAGATTCAGGGGTGGGGTGTGTGTGTGTGTGTGTGTGTGTGTGTGTGTGTGTGTGTGTTTGGTTATTGTTTTGATTTTTGTTTTTCTTTCTTTTTTTTTTTTTTTTGCTTTTTCTATAGAACTCTTTCTTCTCATACTTGTTCATTGGTTAGCACTATGTGGAGTGGTTATAGAATTTTACCAGTTCAGTCTTTTCCTTTTGTCAACAAATAGTTTCATAGATACTCTATGTTATAAAATTATCTTAACATTAGAAAAGTTATCCCACCTTTACTATAAATATTACCATTTAGCCACTTGGCTGAAGTTTAGTTTACTACTGATGAAATACTTCAAAAAGTTTTTTTTTTAATCCTCCACTCTTTATCTGATAGAGATTATGATGAATTCATCACATGATTCATACATTCAAGAAATATTTATTGAGCACCTACTCTGTGCCATGCATTGTTTTTCACTGTAAGTGTACAACGCTACACAAGAAAAGGGGAATTTTTTGCAGGGCTGGGACTGACAATGGAGACATCAATAATGTTTGAGATAGTAACATACTATCTGTGTGGTAGAAATGGTTCAGATATTCTATACTAGTTATCTATTGTTGCATAACTTACTGCAACACTTAGCAGCATAAAGCAGTAAATGTTCATTGTCTCACTCACTTTCCATGAATCAGAGATCCCGAGTTGGCTTAGCTAGAGGTTCAGCTTAGGGCCTCTCAGGCACGATCTTGACCAAGGCTGCAGATATTTGAAGGCTCGACTGGCATTGAAGGATTACTTCCGAAGTAGCTGACTCCCACGGCTGGCAGGTTAATGCTGGTCATTGGCAAAAAGCCTCAGTTTTGTGCCACATGGACCTCTCTGCAGGGCTTCTTAGGGGTCCTCACGGCATGGAAGCTGGCTTCTCCCACAGTGACTGATCCAACAGACTGATAGGCAGAAGCCACATGTTCTTTAAGACATAGTCTCCAAGTCACTGTCTTCACTTCTGCCATATTGTATGGGAAGCAAGTCACTCACCCAAGAGGAAGGGAATTAACCTCTACCTCTTGAAGGGGAGATACCAAATAATTTGCAGATGTATTTTAAAACCTCCAGAATTACTCTGATACATTTAAGAAGAAATTAAATGGTATTTCAAAATTAATTTTGCCTTATTTTATATACAGTATAAAGTATGTTAGTATATTATACCTTATTTTATAGCTGTTTTTTTATTGTCCATTATTAATTTTGGACAAAGCATCATTGAGCTTGAGCTTCTTTTTTTCTTACTGTTTTGGTTGTTTTGCTACTATGTGTCAACACTGTTTAGGGTTCCATTATTGAAAATATTTGAGCTTTTTTTTTTTCAGCTGTGGGATTCGCTGATGGATTTAAGGTCACTTATTATCACTTCACGTTTGTGTGGAACATGATTATCTAAATGACTGGAGACTGGACTTTCATGGCCCAGGGTTCAAATAAAATCCCCTCTGGTTCTCAAATAATTTACTTTTGATGGGACTTCCTTTGTCTACAGAAACAAAGCTCCTGTGTAGAACCCTTAGGCTTGTCTACACATAAATGCTGTACCAGGGGATAAACATTTAAAATTGTGGTCAGCTACCCTTTAGTTCAAGAAACCTGGTGAGAGATTGTGTATCCTTATTTAGAGGATATAAATAGCATATAGAGAAATGAAGGCAAAAGAATAAATCTTGGGTCATTTGTCTATAATATCTGCATGTTTGGTTGGAACAGATGAGAGGCTCGCCTTTGTGGCCCGTGTTTGATGACAGTTCCTCTTAAGGATGGAAATGTCAAATTTGGAATTCATCAAGCTCAACTTTTCTCCATGACCGGCCTTCCCCTTTGGGCAGTCTTCCATGGGAAGCCTTTAGGGAGTCTTTAAAAGTATGGCAGCTCTACTGGAGATCAACAATGATTTAGCCTCTGCATTTTTGAACATAAAGGGCTCTTGTCAACTATATAAGATCCCCTTTTCCCAGAAGGGAATGCTTTTAAGTTTCTTAGTGGATTAATTAGTAACTGAAGATAACACCATTCTTTGAATTGTTCCCATTTTTTTTTTTACAACAAATAACCACAGAGACAAGTGCTATCAGAAGAAGAAATAAGAAAAAAAATCATATAAAAGATAATCAGTCAGATTTCAGACCTTGTCAGTTTTGTGAAGATTTCATTTCTATTCCTAGATCCTGCCCTAAATAGAAGAAGCTGGTGACAGAGTCAGATGTTAAGGAGAAAAGGGGGAGTAGGAGAGGCACTTTTTCTCTCATCGCAATGGTGGGGGAGTTTAGTGTCTTGAATATCTCAGACATTTCTAGTTGTACAGAGATACGGACTGAGGAGGATGGAAGCTCATTGTCTCAGAAAGACATAATATTTTACACAATGAATGTGAAATGAAAAAAAAAAATCAAGTGCTGATAAAAGCCATACTTGTATCTGGGAATTCCTTTGGGTAGGAGGGGGAAAAACTCAGATGTATTTATGTGGATTTTTAAGCAATGGTAGGGAGTGCAGCAATGGTTGAATATATGATGATATATCTATACATATATCTATAAATTTATAAATCTATGGAGCTGAGAGAGACTTTATAGATGGTTTGATTCTCTCTGGTCTCTGACTCCAGAGAGATCAGAGAGATGAAATAATTTGGTGAATCATGATTTGGTGAAAGGATATGGGCACAGCTAGTATTAGAACATTCCGGTACATGGTTTTGTTTTGTTTTGTTTTGTTTTCCTAGAAAAACAAAACCGCTGAATTTAGGTTTTCACTCTTTATAAAATAGTAATTTAATTAGAGATCATTTTGTGGATATGTTTTCATCCGAGGGGGGAAGAAAAGGAAAAAGCCACAGAACTAAATAAAATTTAAATTGTTAAAAAAAAAGTCTAGTGAAATTAAAACTTAAACAGTGTTTGCCCGTAAGGCCTCCTGAATAGGGGCAATCCAAGGTGAAGGGGACTGGAAATGAGAAAGCGGTTTGGGTCCTAAATGAAATTGGGGCACCTCACTTCACACCAGGTAACATTTCTTTCCTGGGCAGCCAGACCGTCAGGCAGGAGCCAGAGTTGGCATCCGATGCCAAGTAATAGTAATAAATGCTTCTCTGTGCATTGAGGATTTTTACTTATTTTATTTTAATACTGGCAGAAGCGAAGCCCTTAGTTTGACAACCAAAGTATGCTTTGCTCTGATGACATTATTGATAGCTTCTGGCAAACCGTATAACTTCATTCTGACAAATTGCTCATGTTCATTCTATGCTAAAATCTATAAATAATATACAGAAGCTGGAGCCTCCTCCTTTTTCTCCCCTTATCTCTATTCTATTTCCTATTTTCAAAGCCAGTGTCACCAAGTGATTTTACACAGCCATGGAGAGCCCTGCGGACGCACAGCAGACAGGAAGGAATCGGTCAGGTCTCTTATGCCAAACTGCCGTCCCCTCATCTGCCCCCAGGAGCTGATACCTCATTATTTAAAAAAGAGAAATTTGAAGCTAGAAGGATTCTTAAAGTCCCTGCAGACCTAAATCCTCCATATATAGGCCCAAAGAGGCTGGCTTGCTCAAGGTTACATGGCTGCTTATAGACTCATTAAGAGACTGAGATAATAAAGTTAGTTGGGACCTCAAAGAGTTTCCCTTCAAAAGGTGAATTCTCTGAGAAAAGGACTTTCTTCTTAGGTCAGTGCTGCAGCGGAGATGAAGTCACTGAACCACAAAACATGGGCACAGAGCGGGAGGGGTTGGCTCTTGGAAGAGGAGGAGATGCAGAAGCCAAACCTGGCCTCTTGGTGTTGCCTGGGGCCCAACTACTGAGGCCAGCATCAGAATTATTCTGAGACCCTGCTGCCCCTGGCTGGCCACTGTGTGGCATCCACAGGGGACGGTCTATGGAGCAGGATGGAAGTGAGGCCTCCCAGTTACCTCTGTGGGGTTATGCAGGTGCCCCCTTGGTTTGGTTCCACCCAGCAGCAGGGGGTTTCCTGGGACTCGGGTACCTGGAGTTTAACCACCAAAGTGCTTTCTGTGGGCCTCTAGATGGAGGTCCTCCAGCTCTTGGAATCTCTTCTACCCCCACCCCACAGCTGTTTCCCTGCGAGAAAGCTCAGGAGAGGCAGGAAAAAGTAGAAAAGGAATGAATTTAACCCCATTCCTCTGTAACTAAAAGCAAAACTTCAGGGGAGCTCAGATGGAAAAAAGAGATTTGATCGGGGAGTTTTTTCAGAGGGCACTGCATACTCTAAAACAATCACTGTTGCTATCACTTGTGAGCTGGTTGTGGGTTTCAACAACCATTTTGCTGACTTTTTGGCAGCAAGTGTGAGTTTTCCTGTTCAATTAGACCTTGGGGAGTGTTCTTAAAATCCTATGGAATCATTTGACTCTCTACAGGAAAACACTGATTGGTATTAATTTTCATCCTTTTCTTTTTGATGTTGAAGTAGACTGAAGCACGTCCTGCTTTTCTGCTGTGTTCTTTTTCTTTCCACCTTTCCTCCATCCCAAATGATTATAGTATTTCCAAATATGAGGGGCTAGTTGTAGAAAATGAAGGAATAGGGTTCTGCTCCAGGCTCAAATGACTAAGGATCCAAATAGGAGGAATAAAGGTGCTGTTAGTGAAAATCTGGTTGTGTTGTTTAGCGGTGGCTGCAGAATTTACATACCTTTAGTAGGTCAAAACTTAAAGAAATGGCCCCTCCTCGGAATGCAATTGGAACTACATAATAAAAGCAAACATCCTGGAGACTGAACTCCAAGTTCATTAAAGTTGCTTAATTACAGTCTGGAGCATTTGCGTATTTATTTCACTTTGATTTGAAATGTCATTATAAATATTTTTGTTAGGCAAAACTCACATTAGAAAAATAGAAAATACTAAATAAACAATCATTTTTATGTTCTTGTTGACACCGTAAAGAATTTTGTAAAATTTTGGGTTACTGTGTTTATGAAACTCAAACCTGTGTTTTATTTCTAATGTTAAAAGCTTACGTGGCCCATTTTAATTATAGTTTTACTTTTAGGTTTAGAATGACTTAAAAAAATCAGTCTTTTTTTTTTTTTTTACCCCAGATTTTTGTCATTATCAACATGGAGTTTATATTTGAAATAAAAATCATTGAGTGTGAAACTCTTGGTAGTATATGTACTTGCTTGGAGATTATGAGTCCCACAAAGTTAAAATGAAACTATAAGAACAACTGGAGCAAATGGCATTCTGTTCCTTTTGGACACTCTGCAACTTGATAGCTGGAATGAAAAGGAGCATAAATCCGTTGGGGAAAATGCAGGGTTGATGGTTCCTTCTTTGTCTATAGCATACTGCTTTGTTAGCTGCCTTAGCGTTTGTGGGTCAGGAAGCTCACCTCTTCTGTGGGTATTGCTTCATATAACAACTCTTCAAAACTACAACTATAAATCCTGGAAAATAGGATTTAATGGTGTCACTGTTTCTCTTTTGTGTTAGAAAAGTCTAATCAGCATCTCCAAGTCTGATTTAAAATAGGTGAGGTTTTTGAACATTTATCCAATTGACATTGATCTCGGAGTTACAGATAGGGCTCAGGAAAGAAAGCCAAATATCGGCTTTCCTACTGTAGGATGACTTAATTAATGTAACTGAATGATCAAAAGAATTCGAATAAGTAGGGCAGCACTTGTGAGACTTAAGAAAAAAAAAACACAGAAAAAAAAAACACAGAAAAAAAGTTTGAGGACTTGACTACCTGAATTTTCTGATGGGGAACCTGGGTATTTAGGAAGATAACTATATTACCATGGTGTGAAGAATTCAGACCAAATGGAATTGAGTGAAAGACGAGATCATCAGCAGCCTGGATAATTTAGTTAACCGATGGTTTTGCAGTGAGGTAATGTCATAGATAAGAATGCGTCGCTCTAACTACAGGATGTTTCATCGGCAGCATTTTGCAGAATTGTGTGGGATTGCTCAAGATAAAAGATAACTCAAGAGACATACATGAGACAATTATATGTGAAGAAAACATTAAATAGTTTGGAATGTTCTGAAATAGGAAAGGCGATGTGATGGGAAGAAAAGGATAATTAAGAGGACCTCAGATTGTAAGATAAAGCTGAATTTTTGGAGTAGCTTGCATTATTTATTTTTTCTTTCATCCTTAAAAAAAAAAACAACAAGAACTAGTTCTTTGGACTAGGGAAGGAGACTGGATCTTTACAGATTAATAATCTGTTTAAAAGCTTCCTTATTTTGCTACTCCCGTGTTTGTCAAATAAATTATAGTAATGACCACTTATCCAAAATGATCCATCCTTAGTTCTCAAATTAAAAAATTAATAAAATATGGACTGGTTTAAAATGTTAATATCATATCGACCCTTAAAACTTTCTTGTCTGGGTCTACCAGGGTACTTTCCTCTGATAAAGACTACTGATGAAATTCCCCCCTCAGAAAGTCACATGATGCCATTGACCTTTAAATATTACTGGCATTAAGGCCACCTGGGTGGTTCAGTAGGTTAAGTGTCCTACTCTTGATCTCAGCTCAGGTCTTGATCTCAGAGTCGTGAGTTCAAGCCCTGTTTGGGCTACACACTGGGGGTGTGGAGGCTACTTAAAAAAAATATAAATATATTTTATATATATATAACTATATATTATATAATTGTATATATAATATATATAAGTGTATATATAATATATATAACTATGTGTTATATATATATATAAAAATAACTGGCATTTGTTTCTGAATCTTCCTTGGGCCTAGTTTAATGCCCTACAAGTACTGAATGAATATTTCATTGGTTGAATAAATGACCTCTATGTGCAAGGAGACCCAAAGTCAGAAAAATGAAGGAGCCGGAAGAGAAATCTAGGAGATGTGGGTTCTAGTATCAGTTCTATAAATTTAGTTCAATTTAGAAGAGGATTTATTCAGCTTCTTGCTATGTATCATGAATTGTGGTACACATCAAGGTCCAAATGAGTAATTCTGCTTCTGAAGAAGATAGTGTAGCTGCAGTTGGGTTCTACGCATGCGTACATACACAGTGTAATAGTAGAGCTATAGATTACAGCTAGCAGAGAAGAAAACTTAGCAAATTTACAAATGATCTTTTTGCATACACTTTAATTTCCAAAGCTATTTACCTAAGATTCTGCCTTTATTATGTGCCATTAGTGACTTTGGATGTCTTCAAGTTTGCATTTCAGACGGGGGAAGGGAGGCCTCCCTAAAACTTTCACATGCTAACAGCTGTAATTAAAGTAGAAGGCCTTATTTAAATAGTAATTAGCCTTCAGGACTTGAAGTGTAAACAGAACGCTAATTCATTTAGATAGTTAATTGGTCTTCTGGGTTAGAGATCTTAGCATGGCCTTCCTCTTTAGCTGTGATGTATTTATGTACTGAGTACAGTGTGTTGACTCAGTGGGATGAAAATTTTGCAAAATCTTGCTTGACTCTCAGAATTTTAGCTTTTAACTCCCCAGTAATGACTAATGCAAATGAATTTGAAAACGTTGTGAAAAACGTCAAGTAAAATTCTGTGGCAAAATTATTAACTTTTCTTCATAATCACAGGGACCATATGGCCCAATTTATTCATGTTATTCCAGGCAGTTGTTGATAGCTCCCCTTTAGCATTAGATATTCAGGAATATCTTGGTTTGGAGATAAATTATGTGGTCATCCTAATCATAATTAAAGATGACAACATACAGTGATTGCTGTAACAAAAGGTGTGGATCAGATTGGTTATATTTTCTAGTGAACCCAATGACAAATGTCAAAGTCCTTTTCCCTATTTTCTGCCGTAAAGATGGTTAACAAGTGATATTACTAAGTTTAAAAGGTCATCTTTTTTGAAGGTCATTCATTTACTCTACCAGGAAGTTTGTCATTGCCTTTGTCAAGCTTGCTAGTCTGCCAATAACTCTTGCTCAAAAAAAAAAAAAAATCATTGTATTTGATAACTGCATATCTGTGTTGTTGTGTTTCCTCAGTCCTAGAGGTAAGTTGCATGGAAGGTGGGTCTGATGTTGTTTCACTTTTTAAAGTGTTTTTTTCTTCTTACTCCAGCTCATCAGAGTGTACAACAGACGCTTAGGCCTGCTGCTAGCCATCTTTTCAACATAAACATCCCAATAGACTTGTATAAATAGTACCTATTACACTAATTCAACAAATATTTAGTGAATGCAGTGGCTAGCACATAGGAGGAATTCACAGATATTAATTGAATGAATAAATACTAACCACACCTTTGACTTGGTGTGAGGTGCTACCAGCTAGGTGGTAGGAAGAGGGAGAGGAGAGAAAGCTCTGCATAATATCAGGTAAGTTCTGCCTTTAAGTCTCCAAGGGGAAGGTGTGAATAAATAATCATAATTGAAGGTAAGCCTTAAGTGCCAAAAGAATCTCTATGAGTGGGTGGTAGAGCTCACTCCAGCTGGGGAGGGTGTTCAGGAGAGGCTTTGAAGGAGGAGAGGTAAATATTCAAATTTAGGATTTTCCCTCTGTTCAGGGTTCATTTTGGCCCCAGATTGAGTCCCATGAAATGTGGAAGGGCCCTTCTGACGGCAGTCTCTGCAATTGTGCACTTGATTTTTGTTGTTTTGTTGATGTTTTTTGTTTTGGCTGGCTAGCAAATTTTCCTTCAAGATTGATGACTAATCCAAATGAGCATCAGCTCACTTTGCAAATATGACTATTGCAATACAGCCATAAATCATGCTAAAAGCTACCAATTTATTATGATTCACTTTACTACCAAGTTGAACTATCATTGCAGTAGCATGACTAAAACAAGGGAGTTGAGTCTTGCAGGGTAACCATTACCATACCAACTCCAGCCTGCCAAGCACCTCAGGCTCAGTTACGGGAGGGCAGCCTTTCCTATGGCATGTCAGAAAGTGATTGCTTTCCATTAGTGCAGGGATGGAGTGGGAGCTGGTCTTCAACCCCTGGGTGCTTGCTTTGAGTGACAGCCCCCTCACCCCTGACTGCCACCCAAGACCTAAGTAGGAAAACAGAAGGGGATGGGAATGGATATATAGGGGGCCAAAGTTTTTCATTTCAGATGAGAGTGGATTAAAGCTGAGAATGAAGTAACTGGCTCCATTTCCCCTTGCCCCAGAAGTGAGGCCCTTTCCTTCCCAACTCCTCTGGCTTTGCCTACCTGCCAACATTCTGGGTTGGGCACCTTCAGATGCTTTGGGCCTTTTGTTGCCAAGGTCCATCTTAAAGGCAAGATTCATGGGACTTTGTGGCTCAACCCATCGCAGAGTCCAGAGAACTTGGCCCATATCCAGAGTTAAAATGAGAGATAATTGCTCTTTGACCCTGGCCTTGAAGATTCAACAGGGAAGGCTTAGTTTGAAAATGAGTAAAAAATGAAAATATATACATAGAGGGCAAGTTTTTCACGGCAGATTAGAATGGATGAAGCCGAGAATGAAGTGACTAGCACAATCTCCTGGTAAACTTGCTGTCTTTGGAGGAAAAAAGTTGCATTGTCACAATGTTATCTAAAATACGAAGCACAATAATTTTGCCTTGAGATTTTTAAAACGAGGAAGGTTTAATCGCAGAGCAATACTGATGCAAATCATTGAAAATGAACAGAACATGCAGATCATACTTTTTTTTTTTTTTAGTGTATTGTTGCTCACACCGAGACAGACTGTTCTGCTACCAATAGGACCCAGGCCTCACCCAAGCCAAAGGGCTGTCCAGGATGCACGCACGATCTACAACCCCCCTCTTGAAAAAGAAAGTAGGGCCCGGGACACTCCGACTGTGTGTGCGAAGGTCTTAGAGAGGGAAAGTAACCGGAGTCGGCCTTTTCGGGCGGAACCACCCCCTCCCACGAGTTTCACTGGGTCCTCAGCCCCGCCCCTCTTTTATTCCGAGAGCAGCGACCCGAGCTGAAACTTTGTAACCCGAGCGCGCTCGGCCCGCGCTCCTCCTTGCCCAAGTCCAGCCCCGGAGGGAGGCGCAGGAGGTGGGACCTGCGGCCGGGAAGGCTCGGGGACGCCAGCGCACGCGGAGCGGAGACCCCGGGAGAGCACGCCGCGAAGAGGAGGAGCTGAAGGGGGAGCGGAGCGCGCGGCGGGAGAGCCGGAGGAAGTGGTGCGGACCATCGGCGGGTCGAGCGGCGGGGAGCAGCTGGGCCCAAGAGTCCCGTGCCGAGCCGAGGCCAGGGGGCCTGGGGTCACGGTCCCGCGTCCCCGCAGCTGCCGTCGCCCAGGAGCGGCAGCTGTGCCCGGGCTCCCCGCGGCGGCGGGGTGGGGGGGAGGAGGAACTGCAGCTGGACGGTGGCAGCTGGAGGAGGAGCCGCGCGGCTGTCCCGTGCGCCCGGGAGGGGGCCGCGCTGTCCCGGCCGAGCCGCGCTGGGATGACCCGCTGACCGCGGCCATGCAGCCTTGACGGGGCGCTCCGGCGCACGGGGACCAGCTGCGGGGCGCGCCCTCTCGGGAAGGGGCAGCGGGCCCCGGTAGCAAGACTTTAACCGCCGACTCCAGCCTCGCTGGGAGCAAAACCGTTTACCATGGAACCCGTGACCAAGTGGAGCCCCAAGCAAGTGGTGGACTGGACTAGAGGTGAGCGGGTCTGGGGGTGGGGGGCGGTGGCGTGTCCAGCCCAGGGATGGGGCGGGCGGGGAGCTGGGGTAGGGGGGTGCTCAGCTGCTCCTTCAGGCGAGACGCGTTGAGAGCTTTGCGCGGTGACAATGCAAACTTCTTCGGAGCGGCTTGTGCACCCCTAATCCTTGTGCCTGCTTTTGGGGGTGCGGATTGTGGCAAGCCGCGGGGAGCCCCATCATGAAGCCGTTGAGTGGAGATGGCCTCTCTATGGAGAGTGAGGGTTGGGGATGCCGATCTCGGGACTTGCAGGGGAGGGCTCTGCGGGACCGGGGGCGCCTTCCCTGCCTGGGTGCGGTGCCCGGCTCCTAGGCTGCCCGTCCCGGAGCGGAGAGGCACAAGGCGCCTTTGTGTGGGTGCCTCCCCTCGGACCTCGTAAATGCCGCCTGCCCAGAGTAGTTCTCAGGCGTGACGGGGCGGTTGGACAGGTAAAGGGAGACTCCGGCGGCTCGCCGAGCCTCTCTGTTTTTGTTGGAGGAGGCGAGAGGGCAGCACAAGAGAACATTGAGGCGTTCGCGCCGGCGAGAAGCCTTGAGCCAGACTCCCCGGACTCGGTGACTTGCTCGGGAAGGTGCCAGGACCCCCTGTGGCGCTGCATTTTTAGGCCACATTTAGACCCTGGGAAGAAGAGATCTGTTTAGAATAACTGTCCTGAGTTGTACGGTATTTGGGGTGAGGGAAAAAAGTGGGGTGGGGATGGAGCAGGGATAGAAGGTCGTACTCCGAGTGGTCTGGCTTGCTTTTTATGTCTCCCAGGATTTCCAGGGAAGAGTGCTAGAGCTTCCTCAAGCCTTTTTGTACTCTTCCAAAGAAAAAGCCCAGAAAATGAACCGCTGTTTTCATGGGTTCCTCATCCCCCTCTCAGCTTATCATCTCTTTGTTTCAAGTTACTATATTTTTTTTGTTTCTTCTATCTGCTCTTGCAGGTGAGGAATGGTGTCCTTTCCCAATAATAATAACTAGAATTGTATAGCGCTTTACAGTTTGCTAAGAACTCTCTCTCTCTTATTGCCCTTGGTCATCACAGTAAGCCTGTGAGGTAGGTGATACTGGTAAGATCAGGTCATCCTTCCACCTGTCTCACCCATGGCTGGGGCATAATGGAAACTGGTCATCTCTACATCTCATTGCTCATGCCTGCATAGTACCCACAGACCACGTGGAATGGGATGTTCTAGATATATGGGACATTATGGGATGTGTCAGTGGGGAATGCCTGCTCCACCGGGAGCAGGAGAGGGATACACTGCTGAGAAGAGCTTTGTCCAGGGACCTAAATTTCCTGGGTTCTTATTTAAAATGAGGATGAAAACAACACAAATGTGTGCGTTGGTGACTACGTTTGCCCAGGTAAAGAGTAAATAGCATAGCCAGTGCTTGGTGCAAAACATTAACTTAAAAGCTGTAAGTTCCCAGGCCCTATTTTGCAATGGGATGTGTTTCCCTGTTCAAGATACCACCAGATTCCCCAACGAGTGACTTGCCAAGACTGAGTTGGTTGATTATTTTACCTGTGTGTCTGTCATAGAAGCAACTCAAGAAACGGATGATTTTCACCCGTTTTTGACCTCCAGAGCTGTTCTGTCCAGTGGGGTAGCTACTAGCATGTGGCTCTTTAGCCCTTTGAGGTGGGCTGGTCAGAATTGAAATGTGTTGTAAGCGTAAGATATACACATGTGAAGACTTAGTGCAAAAAAAAAAAAAACCTGAGTGTATGTTATCTCAATTTTTCATATTTACTACATGTTGAGGTGACTGTTTTGGATATATTGGGTTACATACAGTTTAAGATTAAAATTAACTTCACCTGTTTATTTTTATATTCTTAATTGTGGCTCCTAAAAAGTGGAAAATTACACACATGAGTCACATTTGTGGCATGCAGTATATTTCTGTTGGAGCTGTACTGCTCCGGAGTCAAGAAAGGGTCACAGTTTATCACTCTTTGGTTTTCCTGAGCCCCTGCCAGCCTACTTGATAATGTACAACTAGAAAAATGGTAACAGGCACACAGGAAGATTATGGAGTGAGATCTTCACACCCTCAAGATGCGTGTCTTTTTTTTTGGTCCCTCTTGGGATTGGGAGAAGAGAAGTGTAAATTCACATCCTGTTATGTTTGCTTAGCATCTAAAAGGAAGAGCAGATTCAGAGGTTTGACATGAGATTGCTCTCATCTAGGAAAAGTTTCCTACTGACGTAAAAGAGCAGTTACAGGGGGTTCAATATCTTGGTATCAGGAGCACTGGACACTGATTAGGTTACATACCTGTGGTTAGCGTGTGGCAGCTTGGTACAGAATGCTTGTGCCCTTTTGGACCCTTAAGTACAGCCTCATAGAATGATCTGGATACTTTCTGTGTTAGAACCTAGAAAAGATAACAGAAGTGTGGCAGACTCTGAGACAAGAGGCTACATTCTCCCAAATTGCATGACACGTTACTTGAATATTTCTCATAGTGATGATGCGAAAATACTGACTTTTCAATCAACTGTTGATTTATGCAAACTTGTTTGCTTATACAGCTATTTTTAGTTATCTTTGCTAAGCTCTCTACCCAACCCCCACTTTATAAATACATCCTCCTGATAAGAAATTCTTCATGTAGACTTTGCCACGCTCTGTGTTGCATGAGTATGGTATGGTGATTGTGAGCACCGTAGAAAGCCTTGGATTTAAAACTGTCTAACCCTGATCATGGCTTACAGCTTGCTCTTTCTCTCGTGCTGGTGTTAGGAGGCAGGTGCATGTGCTAGGAAAAAGAGTCTGTGTCTACGGAATGAATGAATTCATGTGGATTTTATTATTATTTTATTATTATAATTTTTGTGTGTATGAATCTTTAGCTGTTCTGTCACCAATTTCTTCATAATATTAGGAGATCCTCAGTAAATCTTAGCCGTGTGTCAGGCTCATTTCTCTGCATCGTACGAGTACTCACTCATTTAACGTGCGTAACCACGTTTTGAGGTAGGAACTGATATTTCCATTTTGTAGTTGCATTCTGAGCACAGAAAGGTCCAGTACTCTAATCAGTGTCACACAGAGGGGAAGGGCAGCAGCATTTGAGCCCAGGTGCCTTAGCTTTACTCCATCTTCTCAGGAAGTTCTCACTCTTAGAGCAGACCTTCAGGATTCCCATGATGTGTGTTATTAATATCCTGTTAGTGGAGGAGAGTTGTCTGGTGTATGTGTGTCTTATCCTACCTATTTGGGAGGATAATTTGTAAGTCAAATTAATTCATAGTTCACGACACCCTGCCTTTAAGTAATCCTAAAGGCTTTTGCAAAGCAAATGATCTTCAGATGAGAATAGGGTCAGGGGCCCATAACTGAAAATCCAATTTATAGGAGTTTAACCAAATGAGACTGTTGATTTTCTCTTGTAAAAGAAGTCTGGAGATGGGGAATTCAGAAGTGGCTGGGGGCTCCATGGTGCCATCAGGGGCCCAGGCTCCTTCTGCCATCCTGTTGAGCCATTCTTAGCATGCAGGGCAGCAAATGGTGTTCATCTTCATACTTAATGCCACAGTGTAAGATGGCTATTCCACCTCCAGTATCCCATCTTTAGGAGGAAGGAGACTGGTGGCGAAAGACTGTTGGTAGTCAAGTCTTCTCCTAGAAGCTCCATCAGGTGACTTGGCTTACATCTCAGTTGCCAGAACTGTCACATAGCCCCGTGCTGAAAAGGAGGGCTTTTTTTTGTGTGTGTGTGTTTTTTTTTTTTTTTTTTAATTTGGGTCCATTGTGGCCCTGAAAAAAATTGGAGTTTGTTCATTGAGGAAGAAGGGGGGGTGGAGAATAGATATTGGTAAGCAGCCAAGTAGTGTCTGACACACAGTAATTTATATGTACTGATCTTTATAGGTTAGTTCTCAAAGTAGGATACATGTCGTAATTTCCCACCTACATCAACCCCGTGGGTCCGCCCTGTTTTAGAAATGGCGTTGTTTTCATTCCTGTTCAGCTTTCTCAGGTCAAAAACCGTAAGTTGTGTGAAGTCTTTGTCTCTGAGTTTTATTTAAATATTAGGTGTTGCATTGTAAAATGCAGCCACCCATGTTGTGTTTCTGTTTTCAGACCACTGGGGAGTGTCTTTGACAAAGAGGAAGGACCACTGATTTGTCCCGGAGGCGCCATTGGTCGTTGATTGGCCTGGCATGGACAGTCTCTCAATAAGTGTGTTGTCAAGTGAGCACATCTCTAATGCCCAGCGTCAGTGGCAGAACAGAAGCCTCTCTGGCCAGCTTCTTGCTCCTAGCATGGGTACCATTTCCCCATCACGAACCAGGAGTGAAGGGGTTTCTTGCTTCAGGTGTGAGCCTGTGGGATTCGGGGCATTTGCTCATTCTCTGTAATCTGGCCACAGGCGCTGGTCTTCCCTGTGATGTCTGTTAGTATGTGGGACATCAGCCGTCTTAAAGGGCCTCACTGTTTGGTCCTGAGGGGCTGGAATTTCAGTGTTACCTGTAGAGATCTGGTACATTGTAGGTCGACTCCAGGGTTAGACTCTTAGGTCCCTCCTGCTGCCGTCCATGCGGAGGCCAGTTCTTCCAGCAATCCTGATTCCAGTTAGGTTATACTGTTCCCTTTAGCCTCTGTGGCCAGTGAAAAAAGGAGGTCCTTTTCTTTCGACAGTTGTACATCTCCCTCGTGGGTCAGAAACTCTTTTTATTCCACTCTCTTCCTGATTTCTCGTGTATTTCCTGGGCTCTCGCCATAGAGTTATCATAATCATAATAATAGAAAAACAGTTATTGAAGCATTTATTATGTGTCAGCCACTGTGCTAAGTGCTTTACTTTGACTCCTATAATTCTCAGAAAACCCAATCAGCTGTACAAACCATTATTAACCCATATTAAAGATGGAGACACTGAAGCGGAGAGAGAGGGAGAGAGACAGAGAGAGAGAGAACTTCCTCAGGGTCCTGTATTTTTAAGTGGTGGTGCTCGTAAACACCCTCCCCTCCCCCATGACTTCATCAGTTCTATGGTCTGTGCCAGGATAGTGGAGCTCCGTGGTGAGGGTGGGCTCTGCAATCAAACTCGGGAGCTGTATCCCCATTCTACCCCGGATTGTGTGGTCTTACGAAAGTTCTCAATAAATTACTGCTCCTTGTTTTTATTGCTTCCTCTCTTTTATTCTGTAGCTCCAGGTCACACATTTTCCTCTCTGAGCCGTCAGGTCTGTCATAAGGCTGACTCCTCCATTCAGGGTCACCCGTCAGTACCCAGGAGATTTCCCTGCCATTTGACAACCACTCAGAGGACCCAGGGCAGGGTTTGCAGCTGATCAGGAAGATTCTTGGTTAGCTGAGTGATAGACGTCTTTTGCCAGTATCCTGAACCTTCTTTGGGTAAATATATCCAAACCATATTATCTCAACCTTTTTTTTTTTTTTTTTTTGATAGTAACTGGACTTCCAGTGGACCCAGCATTAGGGCTGGCTCGTGCAGTCAAACGTCGGCTGCTATCTGGCACCCAGTCCATGACCAGCAGTCCACATTACCTGGGAGCTTGTTGGAGATGCAGAAGCTCAGGCCCGCTGAATCAGAATCCGCATTTTCACAAGATCCCCTGGTGATTCGTGTGCTCATTACAGTCTGAGAAGCACTGCTGTGGCGCATAACTGCGAACCCATTTTTATATTCTGCTGGTATGTTCTGTGGTCTGATCTGACATGGGCTCAGTCTGTTTTATTTAAGCCCTTAAATGATGACACTTAATTTGAGGATGCTTGACTTGGCCACTAATTAAAGCAAAAAGGCAATCTTAGGGTGTGTGCGTATATTTATAAGCACCACCTAGCAACAGCATCAGGTAATTCTCTGCACGCTGAGACATTTCCCCTGAGATTTCTTACCTATGTTTTGGGACTTGAAGAGTTCTCCTAACAACTTTTTTTTTTGGTGTGTTGTGTTGTTTTGTTTTTTAAAACAGGTAGTAAGAAGGGAGTTGTGGGGTGGTCAGTGGGCGCGGTGGTTGAAGCGTGTTGTCCAGATCATCAGGTGGACATGGGAGGATGCGGTGGGCATTTGTGACTGAATACACAGGGTTTACCATGATTAGCAGATTTTGCAGAAAGACTTCACTGTTGGTGGAAAATGACACAGAATGTTATTTTGGGAATAAACAGTGTAGTTCTCAAAATTGAAAAGTGTGTGCCGTTCCAAGGCCAGGTGTCTCAGTTCTGTTTCCTTAGAGATTGGGAGTGACCTCCTCATGCTCGAGTCTCCCCTGGAAGACTCCCTTTCTGTGTTCACACCATTGCATGGAGCCGTGGGGGCCTCTCTCCTCTGTCTCACACTCTGTGTCACCACCTCCAGTTCTGACCCTTCCTAGCCTGTTGGGTTCTAGCTCTGGGACGTTCGTGTTCTCACTTTGATTTCCCATTTTACTCTCCTTTCGTGGTATTCCTAGAGTTTTCACCCCAGGCTTAGCCATTACGTCAGCTTCTAATAAATAAAACAAGTTTTACTTACATGAACTCTGCAGAGTTCTTCCCTGTTTGTTCCTTTCTGAGTCTTCACAAGCCCCAGAGATGTGCAGTGAAGGCATCTCTCTGTGGCCGATGAGGACATTTTGGCTTATGGATGTTAAATGAGTTGGCCAAGGTCAAAGGCCGGGAATTGGGAGCGGACTCCACAGGCTTCTGTTCTCTTGTTCTGTTCGCTCCGGACCTGGTTCCTCCTCTGGCCAAGGTGGGTGTTTTCTGTTTTTCCTAATTGGCAAATGTGGGAAGGGGCAGCTGCAAAGAACTTCCGACTTTGGTGTTTCCTGATTATCCTCTTAGGATTTATACTCATGGGACATAGGCCGTTTCTTTCTTGTTTCTTTTTTCCAATTATACAGCCTAAGCAGGACCCTATGTATTTTAAACCTGACCCTTTAGCCTTTGAGACACTTAACTGCTAGTTATTTATTTTGTTGTAGTTTGTTGATTGTGTTGTATTGTTTCAGAATGCAGCTCATTGGTGGAATGCATCATTTCTTTTTCTGACACTCCTAATCTAATTTTTATTTTGAGTGTCATGTTGTAGTTTTTTGTCTATGATGCAATTAGTATTTCTCTTTGGTAGACTCATACACAGAGACATACACACGCACATATATAAACACATTTCCTGCTTGCCTTTGATTATTCATAGTGGCTTCATTTTAAATGCTTCAAAAAAAAAAGATTTTATTTATTTATTTGTCAGAGAAAGAGGGAGAGAGAGCGAGCACAAACGGGGAGTGACAGCAGCAGAGGGAGAAGCAGGCTCCCCACTGATCAAGGAGCTGGATGCAGGAGTCAGTCCCAGGACCCAGGGATCACAATCCGAACTGAAGGCAGATGCTTAACCGACTGAGCCACCCAGGTGTCCCTCATTTTATTTTATTTTATTTTATTATTATTTTTTTAAAGATTTTATTTATTTATTTGACAGAGAGAGAGAGAGCGAGAGCAGGAACACAAGCAGGGGGAGTGGGAGAGGGAGAAGCAGGCTTCCCGCCGAGCAGGGAGCCCGATGTGGGACTCGATCCCAGGACCCTGGGATCATGACCTGAGCCGAAGGCAGACGCTGAACGACTGAGCCACCCAGGCGCCCTGCATCCCTCATTTTAAATGCTTTGAGAGACAAGGTCAAGCAGCTGCAGTGAACAACATACAGGCTTTGGAATAAAATAAAACTGGATTCACGTTCTGTGTTTAACACTTAACTGGTTTGAAAGGTTGGGTAAATAGCTTCTGGTCTTCAAACCTTCCTTAGTTTTTTCATCTGTAAAATAGGACTGATAATAACCAATACACAGGTTTTAGTTACAGTTAAAAGAGGCAGTATAGGGAATATACAGGGAACGTACAGCATATAAATGTTCATACACTTATTAATGATTAATTCATAACATATTAATGTACAATTGGATTGTATTTTTGTTTGAATATTTAACACTGTTGTGGCTGATAGTCACCTTTCACATGTTTACTGATAACTTATAACAATTCCGTCCTCCCTTTTATTGGTATATCGGTATGTTAAATCAACTCCATTTTCTGTTTTTACCTCATGTTTCCTTGGACGCTTTTCCTTCATTTCCTTTGAGGACCTTAGAGGAAGGTGGTATTATAGAACAGTTGTGTCGTAGCTTTCTTGGAAAGAGCTTAGGAGCAGGAGTTTAGGAGGAAGACTCATGTTGATGACAATTCCACCCCGCAGTAAAAAGAGTTTCTTAATTACTTAGGACCTACTAAGTTCCACATACTGTTTTAGGTGCTAAAAATCCAGCTCTGTTCCAGGTACAGGCATCCAGCTGGGGTCCCTGCTTTAATATGTGGTTGACAAACAACAATAACAATGACCACAACAAAATAGACCAACAGCTCTTCTAGAAATGATGGGACTTTGGACTAAGGTTTTGGTGGCTCCAGCATTTGAGAAGCCAAGTTCTAGATAGAGTTGGTTCATTGAGATCATTTTGAAATTGTATTTGAAATTGTGATGTATGTATATTCCTGTTTTTTTGTTTTTTTGTTTTTTCCTTACTAGGGTTAGGAGGGCTCCCACCCTCCCCTCATCCTGATTACTCTCTTGTCATTTAAATAGAGAGCGCAATCTGTCTTTTTGCCTTCACATGCTTTGTTCCCGGTATTGTTCTTTCCTGGCACATTTTGCTGGGAGCTACAGTTTCTGAAGCTGTTTATTCATCTATGAATAGGGGTTTTGTGAAAGTGGACATAGCCTAGTTTGTTTTCTTTGACATCAAATGGCTGATTGAACAGTTTTTAACCTGGGATCAGAAGGGCAAATGCAGTTGTGTTTATTAGAGCAAAACAGTTCCTTAGAATGCAGATCAGTAGGTTGTAAAAGCTAGAAAACTTTATGTAGGAACACTTAAGAAGTGTTTGAGTCAAAGGAACCCATGGATAGATCTGATTTAAAATATTTTTGCTCCATTGAAAGACTATCCTACTTGTGCTTTAGAAAAGAGAGCCACCATGCTTTTGGTTGAATAGATGTGTATTGAGGAATTTTCAACAGGTTTAGAGTTGAACACATTTTTAAACACTTAACGCATTGCTTATCAACGGGGTAGAGTGGGAGATAAACGAAGGTAGGTAGGCTTATAGGAGAATAACCTGAAGCTTACTACACACACCTATTCTCCCTTCCCCCCAAGAAGAAAATCTGTCAGCCCTTTTAGAGAACAAACCCCCACGTGTTATCTATCAGAAAAGGCAGTGATTATGATAATCTGAATCATGCTTTCCTGAGGAAAACCTTTTAGTGAAAGGAAACATTCTATTTCCTATTTTCAGAGATTTGCAGCAGAGGGGAAATTCAGTGCTTTTGGATTTAGTAGTAGTAGTGTGTGTGTGTGTGTTTCCAACTTGAGCCTGTGTTAACTGAATAGTCTTTCATGTTCCCATAGTAATTTTAAATTACAGTGTTTTAAAGGGAGTCAAGTCAAACTACCTGGAATATGATCTTTGAGATAGGAAAGCTAGCTTCCTATGTAGAGTAGACCAGACTTCATATAATACCTGTTGAAGTCGTGAGCACATTCTTAACATGGATTCCAGCTGGAGTCCCACATGAACCACGTGCAGATAACATGGCTGCGAAAAGTGACTGTCTACACTAAAACCAAAACTGTTAGTAATAATATGGAAAAATACAACAAATACTCCCTGTTAGAATATGTCTAGAGACATGTAGTATGAAGTGGTTTGGTTATAAGTACCCCTGAGCCAAGTAGGAGAATCTTGACAGAATGCTGATTGGTGAAGAAAGACTCATTTTGGATGTGGGGAGATTCTTCATTCTTATCTAGTACCATCTAATGTGCACACACAATGAGCACCTATAAATATATGATATTGGACCTGACTCCTGGCATTTTTAAGCTGATATTTTCTTGAGACCCTTTCCCAGTCTCATACATGTGGCATTCCCCACCCCCCGCCCCGAAACATCTCATCATTGTTGTTCTTGAACTTACTTTTTCAGCATCAGCATCAGCTGGGAGCTTAAACATGTAAATTCCAGGGTCCCATCCCAGACCCACAGAATCAGAAGCTCTGGGGGTGGGACCCAGGAAACTGCGTTGGATCAAGTCCCTCAGGAGATCCTGGTGCTGGCTAAAATTTGAGGACCATTGGTTTATATCGCTCATGTAGAACATTCAAAAATCAATGATTTAAGGCAGACTATCCCCCATAATTCCTATCTACAGTTGGTTTTTAACTAATACATAATGATCACTTAGAAAGGAGAGCTTTTTCCAGTAGGAACGGTTGTTACGGATTTCAGTGGATAAATTAATATACCTCCGTCTGTGAGTGTCCTTTCCACAGAGTGGGCAGGGAAGGGTCAAAGCTGTCACCTGTGGGCTCCTAGCCAGGTGCTCCACCCAAGACCCAGGGGATTCTTTTGCTGTGAGTGCTCAGCCCCAGGAAAACACAGAAGAAGAGGAATGTTTCATGGTCCGAAGGGACCTGTTTAGGTTTCGGGTGGAATTTCCAGACTTTGCTCTAATAGAGGAGCAGAATGCAACACCCCTTCCCCCATTCCATTTTGAGAGAGGGTGGATCATTGTTGTCTCTCACTTAGCACTCAGGTTTTGCCTTTGAACTGGGCAGGCAGATGCAAAGAGAAGTGAGGGAAAGAAAAAGCAGAGATGAGAATTCCTCAGAGCAGCTCAAGGTGAAAAGCTCTTTTGTCTGAGTACATGGACACTGAGTCAGTGCAGGTGGAGTTTGGGGAGCCCCTCGCCCCCCGGCAGTTGTCCAAGGCCAAGAGAGTCCAAGATAGAAAAGGTGCTACAGAAATGAACACGAAGACCAGGATTGGCCCTGGGACTTCCAACGAGAGTTGCAAACTCAGAGGCCTAAGGGGGCCAGGCAGGCAGTGTCGGAAATGGAAATGTAGGAGTATGTGAGTCAGTCGGAAGTGGCCAAGAGTGTGGCAAACCCAAAGACACATTCGTTGGCTCAGTTTCTGCTGACTAGATTTGCAGTTTCCAGATCTGATTTTTGTTGTTTTTTTGTTTGTTTTCACAATGAAGCTGGAAATCTGGCGTTGTACGTGACATTTCCCAGTTTTTAGAAAACCGTTTACGGTTTTTGTGTGCCATCGGACACACAAAATACATCTGTGAGCAGTCATGGTCAGGTGTTAATTGCCCAAGTGAGAAACCTACCTATAAGTTGTGAATACAATGAGCTCTGCAGTAATTCATCAATTACTTAGCAAATCCGTGTGTTACCTATAATTTCATTTTGCAATTTAACTAGTTCCATTATTCCTGACATTGCAATATGTAACTCCATGCAGGTATTGTTAGATCAAAAATACCAATGCTTTAATGAACGTAGACATTAGGTAGTTACTCTTCAGTGAGAAAACAGGAACTTGGCTTCTCTTGTTTGAGTTCACTTTGCCATTGGCTGTGTGGGATTGGCCCCTGACAGGAACTGTTTCTGTTTGTACAGAAAGATTTCGTTCATACATAAGTTCATTCCTTTGTACAGAAAGATTTTAAAGTAGGGAATATGTTGCAAATTTTTGTGCTAGTTTGTGGGGTCCTGTTTGATTTAGTAAGTTAACAGTTGACTTAAGATCTATCTCCTTTTTCTTTTTCTTTTTTTTTTTAAAGATTTTATTTATTTATTCCACAGCTAGATAGAGAGAGAGCACAAGTAGGCAGAGTGGGAGGCAGAGGGAGAGGGAGAAGCAGGCTCTCTGCTGAGCAGGGAGCCGGACATGGGGCTCAATCCCAGGACCCCAGGTTCATGACCTGCGCTGAAGGCAGCTGCTTAACCGACTGAGCCACCCAGGCGCCCCCTGTCTCCTTTTTCGTGCTAGGGACAAAAAGATGAGTCAGTTATAAATGAAGCGTGTTGTCAAGAAGCTCATGGCTTAGTGAGGAGGTGGCAGTTAGCAGGTGACGCTGAGTTTCTGTATGTGCTAGGCCCTTGCTAGGACTTTTTGTGAATTAATCTCGTTTGGTCTGCAAAATGCTTATTTGACGGTGGCACTTTCCTTGTCTTCATTTTAGAGTTAAAGAAACCAGGCCCTCACCTCTCTCAGGTTGCGTAATAAGTAAATGGGGTTCGAATCAAGACACATTTGATTCCAGAACCCGACCTGTCACCCAGCTTCTCTTCGGCAGGTACCGACATAAGTTGGCTGGTAATAAGTTTTGAGGGTAAGGGAAAAACATTTATGTTACTAACGGTATGATTTGAATTGACCTATGTAAATTTAACCTGTAATTTCACAACCCAATTAAAAAACACTCTGGAGAAAACGGTATCTGTTTTTATTATTATTATTATTATTATTTTTAGAGACAGTGTGTGTGTGCAGGTGTGCAGGGCAGTGGGGGGAGGGAGAGAGAATCTTAAGCAGCCTCCACGCCCAGTGTGGATCCTGACGTGGGGCTCGATCTCGCAACCCTGAGGTCATGCCCCGAGCCGAAATCAAGAGTCGGTCGCTTAACTGACTGAGCTACCCAGGCCCCCCTGTTCTGTTTCTTTTTAAAAATATTTGATTTGGCTGTTGTAAATGGGGAAAGATGGATTTTCAAATATATTTAATAGGGATGGTATAACCTTTGGATAGTCACTTAATGATTTTAGGTTCTGGTTTTCTCGTAAGTTACAATTCTGAGATTGTGTGAATATACATTAAAAAAAAAAAAGACTGAAAGGAAGTACATTACAGTGCCAGCATGGGTTATCTCTGGATGATAGAATTAAAGGTGGCTTTTATTCTCTTGTACCGATGAAGAGAAGTGACTTTTCTCTTGTATTCAGAGCCATGGCTCCTCTCTGCTTGGCCTCTTGTCTTCAGGATGCTTGGGAATCAGAAAAGGTGCAAAGAGCAACATGGGGAAGAATGTTAGATGGGTTTTCTTGCCTTTTCAGGATCTTGACGCCCCAAGTTTTGGCCGCCTTAGCAGTTCTGTGTTACCATCAAACAGCTAGCCTGTCTTTTTTAGTTTAGTTTTTTTTTTTTCGTCTTGTGTAGGCTGGTTTGTCCAGCACAGCCCAGTATGTCCGGCCGTGTTGTATGAACGCAAGACTTTAGGAGCACTCAGATTTTAGTGGGCATAAGAGTCACTAGTATGGACCAAATGGTTGGTGGCCCTAACTGCCAGAGTCTGCTAATGTCGTAGGTGGGGGAGCCATGTGTTTAGAAGGCAGCCCTGTATGTCTTTTGCTGGTGGTATGTGAACCACAGTTTGAGAGCCACTGACTTTTAGGAGCTTTGCTCTTAATTCACTGGGTAAATAATAGAAGGGTTTGAATGGAGGCATGTTGCTGCTAGAACTGTGGATGGTGGGGAGGACTCTGAGGGAGAGTGATTAAGAGTTAAGAGATCTGCTCTAAGGGGTGTTTGGGGTCCTCAGTGAGAGCTGAGGAGGCCTGAACTAGACCAGAAGCCTTGAGGACAAAAGCAGGGAAAAGAATGGTGAAAGAGGTACCACCCAAGTGTGGACCGGGAGCCCCAGCAGGGTGTGATGTGTGAGTGGTAGAAGGGACTTTCATGTGCAGGTTTGGTGGCTCAGTGACTTCACATGGCAGTGCCAGTCACCTGTGTTGAATTCTGGGAGGAGCTGTTTTGCAGGTTTAAGGGTGAACACACCTTATAGATACCAACTTCAAAAGCTCTTCCCATTTGTAGAAGATGCATCTTGCATGATGTACCAATGTCTTGCATGATTCAAACCCTTAAGAAAACACAGTGCCCTCTCTTATTACAGCACTATGATTGTCTCAAGTTTTAATGAGGTGTAAATATCATGCAGCTTGGCACATGAAATGTGTAAAAATAGGATAGTCTTAGCTAAAATTTAGGTCCTCATACTTGAGTGTGAAATGATGCAATATACATGAATATGACACCTAGAATTATTTCTGTACAGCGCATTAAAGGGTATGGGATGCAAAATAAAACGGAGAAGTTTAAGACTCCTACAGGACAGCATGTAAATGAAGATTTAAAATCAGTGCTGATAAATGCAGAATTCACCCTGGAGTCGTCCTGAAGTTTTGTCCAGTGCTTAGTGAGATAAGCAGTTTTGGTTAACATGCTTGGTCGCAATTGCTGTGTGGATGGGGGAGCTCATTTCCTCAGATTAGTGCCTTCTTTGGGCTGCCCAAGCAAGTGGGTGGGTGGAAGGACCAACCTGGAGAGAGCCAAGGGTGTGTAGGGCTCTTTAAGGGCCTGGCACCAAAGATAAAGAGATGACAGGTCCTCCCGCAGCAGGTATGATATGGCCCGTTTTCTTATTCATCATTGGCCCATTGAACCCTTAGAAGTAGGCATGATTTCTTCTGTGATTTCCTTCAGGTAAAATTAATAGGTTCTTTACTTAATAGGATCAGCTATAAAATCATAGGTTATTTTTCTTAGAACATCTTTACCAGTGTTCTGAATGGCTAACATTTCTATTAAAACTTGCTAATTTCCCATCTATGGTTTTTATATTAGTAGACTCCATTTACCTGGTATTGTGAAATGAAGCTACTTGTCTTTCACATTCATTTTAGTTCCAGAAGGGAAATTTTTGATGAAGTACTGTGTCACTGGGCCACATCAGGAGAAATAGAACTCTAACTCTTTGCCTTTAACTAACTCTTCATCTGTTAACTAGAGTGCCCTGTTCACTGGTACTTCCACAAAGTCTGCTGAGGGTTCATAGTCACCATGCATTCATTCAAAAAATATTTATTGAATGCCTACATTGTGCCAGGCAGTGTTCCAAGAGCTGAGGATACAACAGTGAATAAAATATACAATAGTTCCTATCTTCCCGGAGCTGCTATTCTAGTGGGGGTAGATGGAATATAAGTAAAATTTGGTATATACTGTGGGGAAGAGATGCATAGGTGGATGCAGGGAGTGAGGATACAATTTTAACTATGGTGACCAGGGAAGGATTTCAGTGAGCAATGAGCCAACAGGTGGAGGAATGTTTCGGCAGGGGAAACAGCAGTTGCAAATGCCCTGAGACAGGAGAGTGCCTGACATGTTGGATAAGCAAGGTGCTTAGTGTGACTGGAACAGAGTGAGCGAAGGGAAGAGCAGCAGGAAGTGAGATCAGAGATTGAGATTGGAGACCAGATGGTGCAGATCTTAGAGATCATTATACATATATGGCTTTAATTTGGTGTTTGGGGAGCCATTGGAGGATTTTGAGCCAAGGAGTGCTATCAGATTTACATTTTAAGGTTACAACGGTTGCTGCATTGAGAAGACGGAAGTGAGCAAGAGTAGGAGTAGGGAATAGTCAGGATGCTAGGACAGCAATTGTGTGAAAGATGAGACTTGCACCCAGTGGGAGCTGTGGCCACCACGAGAGGTGGTCATGATCTGGGTGTTCTAAAAGGCCAATAGCATTTGTTGGGATATTGGATATTAGTGTTAGAGGTTACCCACCAAGTGTTTGGTCTGGGGGATTTGGGAGGAGATGGTTAAGGGAATAGTCAGATTTTAAAATTGCGGTGTGTGTTAGTTCACCAAGTGAGGCAGGCGGTGGGGTGGATGTGTCTGGATTAATGGGGCAGGTGGGGACTGGTTCGAGACCAGACGGGTCACCAAATGAGTGAGCGAAAGACAAGTGAAGAGATAAGGAAACCTGGGGAATCCAATCTTCAGCAGTCTGGAAGATGAGCAACCAGGAAGATTGCTGTGAAGCCCTTGCCTCTAGCGGAAGGCAAGCTAGAAGAGTTGCCTATAGCAGAAGGAAAGCTAGAAGAGGGTGGTCCCGGGGGCCAGTGCAGAAAGTACCCCCAGAAGGAAGGAGGCGGCCAACTGGGCCGAGTATCACACTTGGGCGGAGAAGGGGACACAGAACTGACCAGCGTATTGAGCTGTGTGGAGGACTGGACAAGTTAGTTTCAGTGGGCTGATGGCAGCGCGAGTCTGAGTAAATCCAAGAGCAAATGGGAGAAGAAAAGTTGATGTCTGGAGAGACTACCCTGTGTTAAAGCCTCTTCCTGAATGAATACACACTGGTATATTCTCAGTCTGACTGAGAATACTGAATGCACGTTTCTTTTAATTCTTTAAAATCTGTACCCAAGCTTTGAAATAGGTAACTGGTTACTATTTGATCAATTCCTGTTACGCCAACTGGGTAACAGTACACTGTAGATGATGCAGTCTCTTATTTTAATACTAACAAAGCCATTTATTTAGTGAATGACTGTGTACTGTGGCTTCCGTAGAGAAGAGTTATTCAGGAGCAATTCTCTCTACCCCATTTCCCCCCATATTTTCGGAAATGAAAATTTGGAAATTTGAGTAAATAGCTCTCTACCTAACTTCTGTGATATTCCGTAGTTAACCCATTTAGATAGGAAATGTTTGTTATAGGTGGATCTAAAACCTTGGGAGAATTCCTTGTTGCTGATGATTTACTTTCATATATTGTAAGATTTATCTGAAATACTCAGAATGCCATAAAATAATATACAAGTAGTGTCGGTTGCAGCCTGTACATGGAGGCCATTTATTAACAGGAATATTAGTGCAAATAGATAAAACAGTCAACTTTACATATAAGTCATCAAATACTTATTGAGTACCTGTCATAGGTAATGTCTCCTCTAGGTGCAATGAACAAGACGGGGTCTCTGGTGTCTCTGGCACCTTCTATTGAGTAGAACACACAGGTCCATAGGCATTTAAGCTACAGGATGTCCTAAGAGTGCAGAGGAGGAATATTTCACTCAGATTTGAATGGCTGATGCATGAATGGCTTCTTAGAGGAAGCCATTTTCGAATCAAGATCTGTAGTATGAGCAAGAGGTAAATTGGCCTAGATTAAGGAGGGGAAAGAAAATATTTGGCAGAGAAATGAAAAGCAAGAGAGAGCCAGGTATTTAAGTACTAGCTACTGAAAGAACTTGATTGTGCTAGATCTATCAGGAGGTGGAGTGAAGAGAAATGAGGCTGGAGAGGTGGTGTTTGGGGAGCAGGGCAGATCACCAGGGCCCTGTTTATGCCTATGACCAGGTGGAACCCAATAAAGGAATTTATATCTTTGAGTGGCTTTCCTTTCTGGAGGAGGAAGTGTGTGTGCTTGTATACATATGTAATACACACACATATGTATACTCACACATACATAAAACTCTACATATATGTGTTTGTATTTTTTAAGGCTCCTATATGTTACTTGATTCGGGATCCTGCTAGGGAGGCACTTACTTGATTGACTCTTACGGAACATAGCATGATACTGGGTTTATGACCCAGACTGAACCTGAATCTCAAGAAGTATCAGTTAACTGTGTGAAAATTTACTTGACTTCCTGGGTATTTATTTCCCTTGATCTGTGAAATGTGAAACTGACTTTTAGCACAAGGAACCAGAAAAACTATTCATTAAAACAAGAAGGCACTGCTAAAATCTTGACTTGAGTTAAAAATGCTGAAGTCTGGTGGTGGGAGAGAAAAGGGAAGGCAGTGAGGAACGGAGAGGAACAGAGTCTGCGGGTTGGGTGGGGCAGTTGGGAGCAAAGAGCAAGTTAAGTGCTTGGGGGAGTATGGCCTGGAGGTCACACCTTGAGCTGTGGGTGTTATCACCTCCAAACTGCTGCCCATAGCTGATTAATGATTAATGATTGTTTCTAGCTCAGCAAAAAAGGTAGTCTTTATATGGTGAGCCAAAGCATAGCATAGCGTTTGTAGGAATTTGTTATCCAGAAGGGGTCAGAAATATCAGCCCAACATTAGGAAAGCTCCTCCTCCCGAACCCCGGAAGGATGTCCCACCATTAAGATACACTGATCTTCTTCCGCCCTTTCCATTTCTGGCTTAGTGCAGTTTATTCCTAAATCTTGAAAGTATATGCTCTGAGCATTTCAGACCCAGGCCCAGATGAATCACGCTTGCTATACCAGATCCAGAAGCCACCACGTGGGTGTTCATCTCTGAGGTCCTGAACTCTGGAAGAACATAAAGATTGTACTTAAAACTAATGGGGCTTGATTATGGTTGGATGAAAAAAAGCAAAGTAAGAACCCACCTCTGAAGGGTGTGGTGGCCCTTTCTCTTGCTTTGCATTGTTTCCCAGATTGTTGTGGGTGGTTGACTTTGCCACATCATTCCCAGGGTTAAACATATACTCAGTTCTAGGAAAGTTTCCATCCTCAACAGTCAACAATTATAATTCAGTGGAATGTGGTTTTAAAAATAATTGAACAAGGTAAAATTTTAGTTCTCAATAGTTACCATTAAAAAACCAGTCGGTCTTTTTGCTTCCATTTCCCTCTCCTCCCCACAATGATTTCTGAGTATGTGATATGCCTTGGAGGACATCTGTATCTATTACTTCAATAAATTTAAGATCCTTCTCTGTATATTTTAGCAACCTGGAATTCTGTTTTGTAATTTCTTTTTTGCATCAGTGGCCTTGTTTCCCATCCCGAGGTTTGTTTTTTTGTTTCTTCTTCATCTGTTTTTTTTTTTAAAGCCCTAGAATGTGTATTACAAAAATATTTTATTAAGGTAGCATGCCTGTTGGTACCTTTTTCCTATTTCCGATTTTAAAATTAACCTTAACTCAAACTAATGTAATGTTTCAACTCTGCCACAGACATTCCATCTCCTAAAATCATGTTTTAATGAATGAAGGAGAAAAGGAACATTTCCTAAGACTAACTAATAGCAAAAGAAAAAAAAAAGTATAAATGCTCATAAGCAACCTTAGGAATTCAGGGTGAAGTCTAAGGATCTAAGATAATCTATTTTATTAAGTGCAATTGTGGTAGATTTCCTAGAAGTGATCAGTGAGGTGAAATCAGTCTTTTATAATGACTTATCAGAAGATCTGAAAACCAATTTTGTGGGATAAGGTAGGTAATTATCATGCTTGGTGATAACTATATATTATAAAAACATTTTAAGACTGTTCTTTCTTATAAAAGCAGACTGCATACTGTAGATCTTATTGTAATTGTTGGTTTTGTTTGCTTTTTCTGTAAAAAGTTATAATGAAAGTGACATATTGTTGCAATGAGCTGTAAAGAATAGAGTTGCTTTTTGTTTGTTTGTTTTTTTGTTTTTGTTTTTCTTTTGCTCTAGTTTGGTTTGGTTCCACGCAGTTAACATTCTTTTTCTCTTTTAAGAAGAGCATTTTCATCTTAAAGCCAAATGACAGATTAATATTTGCACTTCAGATGGTCAGGGATGGTATCTGTTTATCTTCTCAAGTTAGGGCCCGACAATAATGGTCTTTGGTAAACACTTGATATAAAGAGGAAGGTAGAACTTGAAAGTCTCTCTAACAAAGTTGGAATTAACTTTTAAAAATCTTGGCACTCGATGGAATGTGTCTGTTTTGGGTGAAGGTAGGAGCACATACTTGCAGTTAATTGCCCTACAAGAGAGGAGCCGTTGTTTTGCTCTTAAAGATTTTGCCTGGAGAGAAAATGAATTCATGCATCCATTCATAGTCTCCTCCTTCCTCTCTCTCTTTCCCTCTCTCTTTCTCTCTCTCTCTGTTATGGTTGTATAAGTTCATGTGTTTGTGTGTGAGCCATTCCTCATTCTAAAACATTTGTGACTGTTTTCAGTATTGCATGGTGAGTGAGTGGTTAAGACCGGGGCTGACTGCTTAGGTTTGGACCCATTTTCCCTGGATGTGTGATGTTGGCTAAGTGATACACATTGTTGTAGTCAACTAGCTATTTTTCACATTTAGGTTCATGCTATTATTAAACTTTCAGGGTTTATGTTGAGGGGGATCATGCAGGTGAAGCACTTACCACAGTAAGTGGTAAAATGAACTATATGGCACGCAGTAAGCGCTTAATAAAACGCCAGCTACAGTTGTGTTGTTGTGTGGGCTACATACAGGGCTATCCTGGGTCAGAATTTCACATTTCCAACAGAATAGTTTGAGATTAAACCCCGACACCCTGCCTTTTGCAAGGGGTGAATTACAACTCAGTGAGAAGGAAGGCACAAAGAAGATTGGGTCACATATTCTTTGGGGGGAGAGTGTTGCTATAAAATGGCATCAAAAAGAGGAGATGCCGGTTACGCCTCTTGACCTTTAAGATGTGGGTGATTTCTTCAGTCTCTCCCCCTGGTTATTCCCCTAGCCGATTGTTCCCAGACTTGACAGCTGTGAACAGTGCAGTCATGGAGAGTCCGAGTGAAGGCTGTCACCAGAGGCCAGCCCCTTAAGTTTCTGTTTCTTCTGGTATCACAGTTAATGTCCACGACTTACTACATTTCCTGCTTTAGTAGGGTTTTTGATAACTGGTGGGGTGACAGCAACCTAGGGTGTGTCCTGGGTATAGTACGTATTCCGCTGAGTAATAGTCTTCTGTCATCATCTGGCCCAACAGCCCCAGTGGAAGGCACTCTGTCTCACCAAGCCCAATTAAGAAAACCAGCCGGGTTTCTTCTTGGCAGCCAAGGAGTTATTTCGTAAGATCGGCTCCTGTAAGCACTGTGGGAATAGCTATGGGGATGGTGATTTACTTCTGTCCTTTAGTTACCAGAGTTGCTTCCCTCCACTTCAAAATCATAGAAAGTCACGTCTCAAAGGACTTTTAGGTGACATGTGCAGAGGGAGAGAGAAGGATCCCCACAGGTCTCAAAGAGGCAGCTGTGCAGGTCGGCACCTGGAGTGTCTTGCAACAAACAGGCTGTCAGTGGGCTTATGAGCAGGACTCATCCCTTGATGTTAGTTTCCGGAGGCTTGGGGTGTGTTCAGTACACAGCTGAACAGTTGACCTGATATGCTTATCAATAGAGCGAGTAGACTTTTTGTAAGGCATCTTTGAGGCGAGGGAAGAGACTTTTTTTTTTTTGTATTTAATCCTCGTGTACCTGCTTCTGGAACAGGATTTCAGCAGTGATTAATATAGGAAAGTTGTCTAGAGAAATCTGGGAGCTCCTGGGTGGCTCAGTCAGTTAAGCATCAGGTCATGATCCCGGGGTCCTGGGATCCAGCCCCGCATCGGGCTCCCTGCTCAGCGCAAGGCTGCTTCTGCCTCTCCCTCCACTCCTCCCTTCCCTGCTTGTACACTCTCTCTCTCTGCCTCTCAAATAAATAAATAAAATCTTAAAAAAAAAAAACTAGATAAATCTGTATTAGCCAAAGACATCCCTTTCCCTCTTGAGAAACGGGCACATAATTTCTTCTACATTAGTTTTCCACTTAATTGTATTTGTTTGATTATATTTACATATTACTTAAAAAAAATATATTTCTAAGATACCTACACCACTCCCCACACTCCCATTGCCACAGCTTTAGATTCTGTGTAGGGAGATGCAGTCCACTACTCATGGATTAATGCAGAGTGTATTTTAGATGCTATCAGTTCTCAAACTTGTACACTGAACTTAAAAGATGAAAAAAAAATCCGCAGAAAACCCCGTGAAGAGAGATTTAAAATCCATGCTGATCGGCAGCACTGTCTTCAGTGGAATTGCCAACCTTGCTCTCTAAGAAAGCAGGGGCAGCGAGCCAAGCTGAAAATCCCCTCCAGAGGCCTGGAGCCATCAGTCCAGGTGAGCCAGTGGGCCTGGGTGTCGAATCTCCTGTCTATTTACAAGCCTTGAAGACCCAGGCTTTGCTGTCGTATTTCTTGGCTGCCTCACTTTGCAACAGATGTCTTTGCCTCAAATTCATAGCAATTTATTTTTATTTTCAAATTTTTATTCATTTTATTTGGGGGAAGGGATAAGGGAAAATCCTGTTAGGTTCGAGATCAAGGAGACCAGAAGGCTCCCTTGTAGTGAAGCAATAAGAGCTTAAATTAAGCAGTGCTGAGATGGTAACCCTGTTTCAGTTTGGGAACCGGAAGACGGCCTGTTTATTGGGAAGAGTGGGCTCTTTCTTGACTTCTGCTGGGCATCTAACAAGGCAGGGCATTTTTCTTCGGACTGTGGCTCCAGCACTCTGATTTCTGTGCGTTTTCCCCATCACTAACTGGAATATTGAGGGATGGTGATAACCTTAGATTATGCAGTCCACATACATGGTCTTTGAGCAAATAAATTGTTTCATGTCCCGGTTAAAGAACCGGTGGCCCAGAGAGTTACACAGCTGAGATGCAGTGGCGGGACCCGTCCCAGAACCGAGTTCTCCGTACTTCCAGCCCAGAATGTTTCTGATCACACTCTTCTCCCAACTTCCCCCTCGTCACACCCTGGCTCCAGTCCTGGACGTTTACAGCCTTGTAGGTGCTCCTCTCCACGGCCAGCAGCAGTGTGGGGCATTACAGTCCTTCTCCTGTCTGCACTGCAGTCCAGATCAATAAGCCTGTGGTCATCACCTGTGATATGCTAGACTCTGGGTCAGCTTTGGGGATCCAGTGATGCAGAGTTTCCAGTCTAGCAGTGCTAATTAGTGTCAGCACTAATTACTACACAACATGGTGTGGTACTTTCAGTAATGGGTACGGGTACAGGTCTGGGAGCCGTTCAGAGGAGCACAGAATGCATTGTGTGTGTGTGTGTGTGTGTGTGTGTAGTTTAGGGGCCGGTTGTTTGAAGATGGTTTTAAGGGATAAAGGAGAGTTTGCCAGACAGAAGGGGAGTGGGGTGGTGGGGCCTTCTAGGTGAAGAAATTTAGAAAACTAAAAACCGTCCATTGGCAGTGCTGGAGGGTGGAGTTGGTAGTGGGCTCATGGCAGGTTGTGGAAATCAAGAGGTTGAGCTCACATTGTTCACCTTCTCCACGCTGTTTCAGAATGGAAAGAAGTGGTTGAAGGTTTATCGGTAGCCTTCTGTTTTCTTTTAAGCCAAGGAACATTAAATGTCTCTCAATGTGGTGGCTGGTGTGACTGCGTGTGGGCTGGCAGGTGCCTAGAGGCTCCTGACAACGGCTTAGGTGAATCAGGGAGGAAGATTCAGGAATAATGCTTTGCCTTTGACTCAGAAATAGAAAGGCAGCGGGTTCTGTGTGGAGCCTTCCTGCCCTTCCTCCAAGATGCCATTGGGGTGAAGGTGTGGATGCAGTTTTCAGCTTCTGGAACCAGACAGAACTGCCTTGCAGTTTTCACGGCCTTGGAGGAAGCAGATAAGGGATGATAGGAAACAGCTGCTGCGAACGACGCAGGCAGAAATGCAGCCTCATGGAGCAGCTTGGTAAGCACAAGAATATTAATGCACAGTCCTCTCCGATAAGACCTTTGGACGCTATGGAATGTGATTTGTTTTCATACATTTACCCCTCCCACCCCCGTCCTTCTGTTGCCTGTAGATTTTATTTTTGTTTGTCCGATAATATAGAAATAATTTCTTGTAAAAAAAGAATCTAGACAATATAACTCTAGATCATTAGAAAAGACTGTCGCTCTCTCTGCTAAACCCTCCCCTTTTCCAGAGTTGAGTGTGAGCACCTCCAGAACCCTTCTGAGATATTTGCATAAATTTTTATACATATTCATAGATAATTATTTTCTTTTCAATAAATGGATTCACGTGTAGTTTGAATCTGATTCATGTATATATATTTACATTTAATACGCTCTTAAAGGTCTTCCCATATCACTTTATTTAAATAAACCTCAGACATTTTAGTAGTAATTTTTATACAGTCAAACTTAATTCAAATCATTAGTAATTTAGGACTGGCTGGATGAAAATCTGGGTGCCTCTTAGGAACAGGAGGGTGTCATGGCCCACCCACATTGGTGTTGAACAGCGGATTCAGGATGTTTTATGGCAGGCTGGCTGGCACCTGGCAAAATATCTTGGGTCAGGCTGACAAGAGAGAACGGATCTCTTGCTATGAGAGTTTATTACCGTGTCACCAGTTCTGCTTCAAACAAACATTTGGTCTTTTTTTTATGTCAGGATATTAAAGTGGAAGGTGGCCTGATGGACAGTCTCAGAGATCTCCAAAGACGTTTGGAACATGTGGTGAACTTGTATCTTCCTCTCAGGCTTGCTTTGTAATTTTGCAAAGCCTGTTTAAGAGAGATTAGTCAATTTTTGACCCAAAGGGCAAGGTCACTTCTGTGAATTTCAACACTGGGAAGTAGGACCTAGAATTGATCAGGGGGACCCTTTGGAAGGGGACTGGGGTCGGTATTGTTTTGGTACATTCATGGGTTGCTGACATCATGGGAAGCATTTGATGATAAACTCACCAAAATTGTATCGTACATTTAAGCTTGCCAAACCCTGACAGACCAGGGGCCTTTGTGTCTGTTCCCCGAAGTACAACAGCACCTGTCCCAGGAGCAGCAGTTCCTGCCCAAGTGCTGTCAGTCTGACCTCAGGACGTGTTGTTTAGACAAAGGGGGGAAGATGCCTTATTGGCCTGACAGTTTGCCAGCCACCTGCTGTCATTCTTTTTCTTCAGTGCTCTGAAAGTGACCAGAACCTGGTAGTCAGGTCTCTTTTTAAAAAACAACACAACAGGGGCGCCTCGGTGGCGCAGTCGGTTGAGCGAATGACTCTTGGTTTCGGCTCAGGTCCTGATCTCAGGGTCCATGAGATCGAGCCCTGTGTCGGGCTCCGTGCTCAGCATGGAACCTGCTCATGTTTTTCTCTCCCTTTTTTGCCCTTCTCCTCTGCCCTTCCCCCCCAGCACTCTCTCTCTTTAAAAAAAATAAATAAATCTTAAAAAAAAAAACCATAGGCATGCATAAAATCGTAAAATCTAAGAAGATGAGGTAATTATGAAGGACACATGGCAATATGTACCTCTTTTCCTAATCTTCTCTATTCTTGAATGCACCAGGTCTTTTATATTTTACATTGTCAGTTGCTGCCTTAAAGAAGGAAATTCTTGAGGAGAGATAGATTTTCTTGGTCACTTAGATCTTTAATAGGAACTTGTTATCCAATACGCCGTAGAAGGAAGATGTGAGTCCATGTCATGGCTTTATAAAGAAATCATAATCTCTAGATATGGTGGCATATACTCAGTTGGCTATTTTAATCTGGCTTTCAAGGAACCTGGGGTTTTGTGGGCCATAGTGAGCTTAAGAACGTGGTTTATCTTCTGTTGGATATGGAATTGCTCTTAGAGCTCAGCAGTGTCACCTCTTTGACAGTGAACAGGGATCTGCTCACACAACAGTTAATGTGGGTTCTTCAGGCACTAGATTTACATTCTGCCTTCATTCACTTATGAAGCATCAGCCCGTTTGAGCACAGAAAAGACAAATCAGAGGGGAAAGCTCTGTTTCCCCACTTCCATCCTGTTCATGAGACTTGTCTGGGGAAGTCACTCTAGGATGTCGCCTGCTGTAGGGGGAATTCTCCAGTGCTTATGGGTGGTATGACCCTGAGCACTAAGCGATTCACATCCTGCATCCCCATCTGCAAAATGGGGACACTAGTACATCTTCTGGTTATTATGAGGATTAATGGGACACTAGGAGTGAATGCTCAGCTTGTGTTATGGAATACAGAAGGGCTCAGGAAATGGAACTTGTGATCGATTTATTTCTTTTTCTTCTGTATTCTTTTATCGTGAAATGAGATGGCCCCAGCACCAGACTTTCTGGTTCTTGGTTCTCCACACCGTTCACTAGTCAACACAGAGAAGGTTTACCTCTCCAGAAATTACCCTTCTGGACTTGCAGGCGTTCTGTGATTTCTTTGTTCTCTGCCTCCCCCACCGTGACCAGTGCTAGGGCAGTAAACCGAAGATGATTTAAAGGCAGAGCTAATCTCAGCCACCGTGTGGAGGAGTCTGGGGGCTGGGGGAACGATATACAGTTACAGTAAGTCTAAGTACAAAATCTCAAATTACTTTGGCACAACTTTGACATTTGAACGTCTCTTCCAGGTGCTTCCTCTTGAACAACAACAACAAAAACGTTAGAATCCCATGGAAAAGGACACTTTCTTTTTAAAAAGGCCATTTGGAAATACATAAACACCATTTCCCTGTAGGGGTGTCTGCGAACTAGGCTGCACGTTCTTAGTATTAATCTTTAGCCGGGGCTGCATTTGCGTGGTGGTCATCCTCAGCCCCCGTTCTGCTCACATTCCTGGCTGCCACAGTAAGATCTGTGTTTATGTGAAATATGGAAACGACCCCCCCCTTTTTTCTTTGGTGCTTGAGTTGTGATGGAGCAGCTGAGGTTTTCCCTTGTTATTTTTTCAAGAGTCTTCAGTTTCAGAACTGTAGTTTGGGCTTGAGAAGGGACAGCTGCAGCGTGGCCCTAGCTGGTCCTCTGGAGATCCGGCTGATGGTTCTGCAGCTAAAACCCCACTCTGAATCCAGCATCCTCACACGGACATGGCCCAGCATTGAAAACAAAACAGAACCTAAAATAATGGTGGAGAAATGTGCACCAAAGGGGGCATTTCTTCCCCTAAATCTGTCTCCTTTATCCGGGGCCGTATGTATTGTGTTCTGGTTTCTTCCCCCCCGCCACCCATTTATTTTTCTTCTCCTTCATCTGCCCTTCTGTTTATGGACCATGAGGATGGGGAAGGTAGAGGCTGAGTGTTAAAGGTCCAGAGTGTAGCTTTAGAACAAGAAGGGCCAAAAGAGAGTAGGTGTTCCTCGACGCTTTGAAACAGTTTATCCTTCTAAAAAAGAAGGTTTTATGAAAATGATCCCAGGCTATAAAAGAGCATAAGCTGCTTTCATTGTGTCCAGTGTTACATTTTCATTGTATCTTCAGCAGTCCTTTTGGTGTCTTGGCAGATAGGGTTTCTGTTTTCACAGCACAATGTTTTTTCAACTGCAGAGTTATAGCTGCTTCGTGTACCATGATACATGGCTAGGTGTCAAGATAATTTTATAGGGGGGAAAAACCCAAAAAGACTTTTAAATCATGCAGCTTTCAGGAACAACAACAAAAAGGTCAGTTTTACAAAAAGAGTTTTAAATAAAAGGGCATTCGTGGGTTTATGCTTTCTTCATGGGCAGTTCTTTTCGAAAATGGCATTATAAAAAGAGGACATGCATTTCATCCATTCATTAACTGCATTTCTAAATGTGCAACTGTCTTGAAGGACAAGGTACTGGGGACACAGGATCAGTGTTGTGCTGTGGCCTTTAAGGAGCTCCATTTTACTGAGGAATCAGAGACATGAATAAGAAGACATGGTCCACGTGGCAGGAAGGAGGAGGGGTGATGACCTTGCTGGGCTGGGTGGTGGTATGTGGCTGGTGTGCATGGGACGGCCTCATAATGGAGGAGAAGCTTCAGATGAATCTTGGAGGATCAGGAGGAGTTTGGGACGCATTGCAGGCAGAAGAGCAAATGCAAAGCCATGAAAATGGGAAGCAGCAAGGTGTGTTAGGAGAAGGAATCCTAACTCAGAGAGGCTGGAGTGGCCTCCCCAATGTAGGGGAGGAGCTTGGCCAGGAAGCCTAGGGCCAACTGTGGGGAGGCCTTTCCATGTCTGTGGTCATACCATTTCCTTCAGGACTTTGTTCCCTTCACTTTAGAGGCCTTCTTTGACTAGTATCATTCTTTATTTCCTTTCCCTACTTTAGCCTGCTTCTTAGCACTTACCACCTGACCTGTTATAGGCTAGTGTGTTCATTACTGGTGTCCTGTTAGGATGGAAGGCCCATGAGAGCAGGGACTTTCTTCAGCTTTGGCTGTATTCCCAGTGCCTTGGACAGTGTCTGGTGTTGAGTTATGTTAGGGAGTTTGGTTTTATCCTGTGAGTGTTGGGGAACCATCGAAGGGGCTAAATCAGGGGGTGGGGTTCACAAGAGTACATTTGGGTGTGAGGAAGAGCAGTGTGAATGATACATAGAGCTGATGGCAAGTGTTTAGGAAGGGAGCTCATGGGTGCATATGGAGAGCAAGGGAATGAGCATGTAAGGTGATCCTGTTCCTCCGGCTACCTTGGATGGACCCAAGGTTTGCTGACCTGGTTAATTATCAATAGCTGGTATCAGTCTCATTCTATTAGAGGTATTTTTTTTTTTTAAAGATTTTATTTATTTATTTGAGAGAGAGAGAATGAGAGACAGAGAGCATGAGAGGGAGGAGGGTCAGAGGGAGAAGCAGACTCCCTGACGAGCAGGGAGCCCGATGTGGGACTCGATCCCGGGACTCCAGGATCACGACCCGAGCCGAAGGCAGTCGCCTAACCAACTGAGCCACCCAGGCGCCCCTCTATTAGAGGTATTTTGAAACCATACTAAAAATTACAGAGAAGCTCGGAGAACTTTTTTTCCCACTCTACAAAGCCAATAGCTGCCCCTGGGGATTCCAAAAAAGGCGTGGTGTCATAATATTATAATCATTTTCTTCATTTACTGGTAGTTCAGTGATGGATTCGAGAAATCTTAATGAATTATCTTTCTTTGAAATGCATTACATGCTTTGATATAAATGAGTTCTTTATGTAAAAGCAGGTTTTACTAGGCTTCAAACAGCTGACCTCAGCCATTTGTGTCTTGCAGTTAGATTGTTTGCAAAGTGAGAAAAGATAAGAAAGTGTTCATTCTGTAATTCCTGAGAGAATCGTGATATATCATCCTGGTTTCTGGGCTTGATGAGGGAATGAACTGTTCCATGTATGTAAATTTTCCTGATAACTGAACTCCCTCAATTTAACACCTGGATATTTATTACTTTTCCCTTCGATTTTGGATGGAAATTTTTCTGGAGCAAATTATTGACTTTCTGGTGCTGATAAACCAGAGTGCATTCAATATTCCTTTCTCGTGAAAGAATGAACTTTGCATAATCATCGAAGCGAGTGATTACCCTAATGATAATGTATTGATACTATGTCTTGCCACATGGTCCCAGAATGCCATGTTTTCAAAGGTACTGCCCTTGGCTCTTTCAGGTAATGGATGCTTCTAGCCACATACCCATTCCCACCCCGCATTTCTTAAATTTACACAACTTGTGTCTTTGGAGGCTGGGAAACAAAATAACTTCCTTCTTGAAATGAGAAGGGATAGGCTTTGGATGAGGGTCTGTTGGAGGAGTCCTTTGTGAGTCAAGGGAATGTACTTTATTGTGGAGGCTTTATCTCTTGGTTAACATTTCAAAGAAAGGACTAATTTTTCTCTTTTCCAAGCCTTCCTAACATGAAACCGTTCACATCTGAAAAACAAATTATAGTATCATCACTTCTATGGGCAATATTGCTAGGTTTGCAGAGTGAAGGAAAGCAGTCCCCAGGCCTCTTACCCTGTTTGTCTAGAAGCCTCTTGGCTTACCTTTGGGCTCCGTAATGTGAGGTGAGGTTGCTGGAGGTCACTATGTAAAGGTGGTTTTTCATTATCTTTGACAATGACGATTTATGGAGCGTCTACACGGAAGACACTGTGAACAACACTGGGAATGACTTCTTTGTAGAAATTTAAATTCTGACTTGGAAGAAGTAGTGGAGGAGAAAACTGCAGTACTTAGAATTTGTCAGAAGGTACAGCAGGATGGGTCAGCCCCAGGAACGCCCATGGCTAAACGGGAGTCCTCCTCTCTCCTGAAGGTTGACCTCTGACTGAGGTTGCAGCTTCCATGATAACTCAGATGGAACTGGGGGCGGGAAGGGGCCGCAGGGAAGGCACAGCAGTGGAATCAGCTTTGACCGTCAGTGGGGTGGCAGGCATGTGGTGGCCAGATCAGCATACCTAGGTTGAAGCTTGTCTGTACACGCCAGGCAGGTAGGGTGGACAGCAAGGCCTACGGGAGTTTGGGGGAGGTGATCGCTTCCCCTTGGGGAGGAGGCTGGCTTGTGACGATGACTCGGAGCTGGGAGGATTATTGTTGGATCCTGACTAATGAGTACGATGGCCAAATTAAAGAAGGCAAGGGAGGGCTGGCCAAGCCGAGAATGATGCCCAGGATGGCGGGGAGGGGGAGGAGGGAAATGAGGGCCAGGTGTGTGTTGTAGGTCTGAGATCTCTTCTGTTTGGAGAGCTGGCTCATCCTCCCAGCTTCACTGTCTGAGCCTCCCAGTGGGGAGACAGTGGCTTATGGAGTTGGATGAACTTGAGTCTCAAGACTAATTCTGCCACTTTCTAGTTGTGTTGTCTTCTGCAGTTTTCTTAGCTCCTCCAACATCAGCTTCCTCATAAAAGGGAAAGAGATAAGACTGATCTTGTGGATTCCTTAGAATAATGGTGACTCTATTTGGCCATGCACTATCTAAACCTAGTATATGCTTGGCAAGTGGTAATTTCCTTGGTTCACCCCTTCCGCAGCGCCCGGTCTGGAGCCTCCAGATGCCCACAGGCTGTGCCCACTCACTGACTCACTGATGGGCACAGTCAGCTCAGCAGGTGCAGGAGGAAATGCATTACCTCATCTTCTTCCTACACTTCTCCTCTCCCTTTTCAAATCTGTTTGCCCTTTCATGTTGCCGTTTAGTGTTCGGTTAGAGTATGAATTTCTCCAGTTAGCCTAATTCAGCCCTTGATGTTGTCTTTGATGAATTCTTGCCTTTCAGGGACATTTCTACCCCATCATCTGCTTCTATCCATTTCTTTCGCTTTTGATGCCACAGTCCCCATCTGTGCTGTGCTTACGTCACTTCATGAATGGATTGCCCACAAGTTTTTTGGGGGGATTCTCTGACTTTGATCTGTCCCCGTCCACCTTGCACATTCTTTAGATGCTACTGAACTCCTGTCTCCTTCCATCGTCCTTGGATCTGGCCCTACATTTCCCCTCTAACCTTGATTTTCATTCGTTCCAAACATAATAATAGCTAACATGTATTTGTGTTTATTTTGTGCTGACGACTTTATTTATTTTAGCTCATTTTAAGAAATAGTAGCACCACGAAGTAGGTACTGTTATTGCTGCCATTTTGTAATGGAGTAAGCTGAGACACAGGGAAATTAAGCGATTGCCTGAAATTGCCCAACTCATCAGTGTTTCAACCTAGGCCACCTGGCTGTGGCCTCTGCCTTCCTCAGACCAGCTCTGCCTTCTTTGGCTTCCGTCCATATATAAGGTGCTAGAGAGCAAGGGCTATGTCATTCCTCTCAGCGTGCCACGCTCCATGCCTTGTCTTGACATACGGTAGACACTTCCTCAGTGCACGCCTTGCCAGGCCTTTCTCATCCCTCCTGTGAGCCCTAGGTCATAGCAGGAGGTGGAAGAAGGGGTAAGTTTCCTGATAGGAGCTCAGACAGCATGGGGTTCAGACTACAGACACTTAACCAGCTGCCTCACCTTGCTCGGATCCCTTCTCTCAAAGCCGTGGTTTTACTCTACAAAATGGGGATGATAATTATGTTCACCTCATAGGGTTTATATGCAGTACAAACGAAATAATGTGTGGTAGATGCTTTAGTCTTGTGCCTAGCCCATGGAACATTGTCAATACACATTAGCTCTTGTAAGTAGTTGTATTATAATGCTCTCTCCTGCCTCTTGCAGCAAACCTTTGTCTGTTCCTTTCAGCCTATTTCAACTTGTATGTTCCCTACGGCACTTGTGTAACCTCTTCCCCTTACAAAGAACCGGATCGTTGTTGGGTTTGGCTGCTTGTTAGCTGTGTGACTTCGAGCAAGTTCTGAAATTGACAAGTCTCAGCTGTATCAGGGTGGTAACAAAAGGTTTTTTGTGGATTAAGGACTATGCCCCACACTGTATCCACTCAGTAAACTTTAGTTCTCTTGCCTTTTTCCTTCCCATGTCACTAGCCCTCTTCCACTACTCAGGCCCTCCACAAAGGCTCGTTGACAGACTCAAGTACCTAGCTTAGTTGGTTGGGAGTTACATGGAAGAAAAAGAGAGGCTTCCATTGTATGGGGTAGACTGGATTGAGGTGCAGTAGTGGAAAACTGTAGGAAGTTCGAGAGCCTCTGCTTTGTGTCCTTTTGCCTTTTTGAAATGTACCCTTAGTGGGCATTCTAAACACGGCCAAGACTTACAATGTAGAATACAATTTTGGCATCCTTTGAACTCATTCATTCAACAAATAATGCTTGATCACCTCTGTGCCAAGATCTGTCCTAGCTGTTGTTGAGGGTATGATGATGGACAAAACCAACCTGTTCCTTGTTTTCACGGAGCTCGTGTTTGGCAGACGGACACCAACTGTGCAAATATAAATTACAAAGAGAGATGCCATGAGATACGTAACCAGGGGGTTTTGCGTTGAGGGCAAGGGAAATATTCCCACTCGAAGGGGTGTGTGAGCTGAGATCTGAGGGCTGAGGAGGAGTGCCCAAGTAAAGAGGCAATGGGATACCTTCAGATTTCATGCTCACTTATTTCTGTAAATGTAATATGCTCTTTAGTATTTTATTAGGCTTGGATGATGACATGATAATTAGTCTTCAAATCTGGAGGTGCCCAAATACACTGTCACTGACTGTTTTTTATGTGACTTGTGTATACATAGTACGTGTGTCAGGCTGAGTGAGGAAGGCTGAATGTATCTGAGCACAAACAGGGCATTGTGTTTCTTATTACACTCTTGAGGCCAGTGCTGTCAGTCAAACCCATCAGGCACTTTGTCACGTTACGGGTCGCATTGCCTGGGCTTGCCTACCCAAAGGCAGGTGTTCTTACTTTTAATTCATATTACATATATTTGCTCTGAAAGCTGTTTTTGTTGAAACTTGAAGAGCCGGATGCTTGCAACTAGAATGTGGACCGACTTACTGGAAATTTGCTGAACAAAGTTTGTTAATGCGAAGAAGGGACACCCGTCAGCCAAGTGTAACCGGCTACCAAAATATGATGCTGTTTAGGGCATGGGTTTTTTTAAAGCCCCCCCCCCCCCCCCCCCCAGTATAATCATCACCATGGAACTCATTTTCTGATCCTCTTTCAGGAAAGGTATTTCATGAAATGTTACAGCAGTCTTCCAAAGTGCAGAGCCCATGATGGTAGTAGAGATGATTTTAGACTATCTCACTAAGCCGAGGGAAGGCTGTATTTGTGGCCAGCATGTCTTCAACACCTGTCACTTGCAGTTTCCATCTTACCATGAAGAAGAAGGCCCTGGGAGACGATTATATCCAGCTAACTTTGTTTTTATTATATTTATGTTTCTCATACTTTCTATTTATGGCAAGTGATGCTCATTTATAACAGTGATTTCAAGGCTCTTTTAAAAATGAATTGGTTTTTAAAAATTAAGTACATAATAGTAGAAATGGCACCCAGTTGTGGCAAAATCATGAAGGTGGTTCTTGAATGACTGAAGTTTGAGAATACTGCCTTGGTGTAATCTGATTTTTTTCCCTGCTATCTGGCATTTGGTTTCAAGGACTTACTGAAGATTTGAATATTAAGACACAATAAATATTGTGATAACACAATAAATATTACTTCACACCCATTAGTATGGCTAGAATTAAAAAGCTGGATAGTAGCAAGTGTTGGTGAAGATAACGGAGACATTGGAACCCTCGTCAGTTGCTGGTAGGAATGAAGAATGGGGGACATCTGGGTGGCTCCAGTTGGTTAAGTGTCTGCCTTCGGCTCAGGTCATGATCCCAGGGTCCTGGGATTGAGTCCCATATCAGGCTCCCTGCTCAGCAGGGAGTCTGCTTCTCCCGCTCCCTCTGCCTGCCACACCCCCTGCTTGTGCTCGCAATCTTTCTCTCTCTGACAAATAAATAAATAATATCTTTGAAAAAAAAAGGAATGAAAAATGGTGCAATCCCTTTGGGAAACAGTTTGGCAATTCCTCAGAAAGTTAAACATAGAGTTACCATAAGACTCAAAAAATTCTTTTAGAATCGGAGGTATATACCCAAGAGAATTTAAAAAACATAGGTTAGGGGCACCTGGGTGGCTCAGTCGTTAAGCGTCTGCCTTCGGCTCCGGTCATGATCCCAGGGTCTTGGGATCGAGCCCCGCATCGGGCTCCCTGCTCAGTGGGAAGCCTGCTTCTCCCTCTCCCACTCCCCCTGCTGTGTTCCCTCTCTCGCTTTGTCTCTCTCTGTCAAATAAATAAATAAATTCTTAAAAAAATAAAAAAACACAGGTTTACATAAAAACCTACACACAGATGCTCATAGCAACATTATTCATAATAACCAATAAAAACAGTCCATATATCCATCAACTGATGAATGGATTAAGGAATATGGTATCAATGCAATGGGATATTAGTCAACCAGGGAAAGGAATGAAGTGTTGTTATATGCTACGACATGGGTAAGCCCTAAAAATATTTTGCTGAGTGAAATGAGCCAGACACAAAAGGCCACATATCATATGATTCCATTTATAGAAAATGTCCAGAATAGACAAATCCATAGACGGAGTAGGGGCTGGGTGTCGGGGACATGGAGACTCACTGCTGATGAGTATGGGGTTTCTTTCTGGGGTGATGGAAGTGTTCTCAAATTAGATAATGGTCATAAAACCTTGTGAAAATACAAAAAACCACCAAATTGTTGTACACCTAAAAAGGGTGAATTTTGTGGTATATGAATTATATCTTTAAAAAAATCTGGCAGCATAAAAATGCGTGACTGGTCATAGAAGGCTTTGTATAGAGGTGTTAGTGACTGCCGCTGCTTATGGAATGGGCCTCCTGTCATTGCCCCTCTGTTACTAGGACTGCGTTTTCCCCACGTGCCCACGTGGCTCTGGAGCCGGGATTCTAACACAGGCTGCCACGGGTCAGCTGTGACTTGCTGTGCAAAGCAAAACGCTGCGTTTTTCTATTAACAGCAGTACTCTGAGATGTGTGAGTTATTCATGTATATTCTGCATATGTAAGGGAGGGAGGATGGACTCAAAGACGCTGAATGATAGGTAGAGTAGGGACTGGAACCTTGGTCTTCATACTGTGCTTTCTACTAAAATGTGTACACAAGTTGTCACATACTTGAGAAGGGGCCGGGCAAAGGCCAGAGTTGCCAAATGGGGTTGAGGCTGAGAAAGTTCACTCTTGCCAGATTAGCACACCTATTTAAGGATTTATTCTAATGAACCTTTTCATCAATGCCACTGTAAATACTGACTCAAAATGTCTTTAATAATAATAATCATAAGGTACTTCATGATTTACAAAGTACTTACAAACACAGTACTTCCTATTATCTTAGTTTACAGGTAAGAAAAAACAGACTTCTGAAGGTTAAGTAACTGTCCCTAGACCCATAGGAAATTAAGATGTCAAGCTGGATCTCAAGCCCAGGTTGTCTGACCCCATGGCCACTGTATTTTCATGCTTTCTGCATGCTCACCTGTTGCTTTGGAGTGTGTGGGTCCATTCATTCTTTATTCAGTCAACAGTTACTTACTGAGAGCCTCCTATGAGCAAGAACCTGTTCTCAGAGCTGGAGACAGGCAGGTAATAAGGAAAATGAGAACCCTAACTCTGCGGTGCGGACTGTTCAGAGGGAGGAGACAGACAGGAAGCCATTAGTCTAATAAGCAGGATAATTTCAGAGAGCGATGTCTTAAGAAAATCAAAGGGCAGCATGGTAGACATGACTGTGACACATAGACTTTTTTAGATTGGATGATCAGGGAGTGTCTCCCTAAGAGGTGACATTTGAGTTGAGAATGGAGGACCTGAGAAAGTCAGCCAGGCAAACATCTGGCAGAAGACTTTTTAGGAAGATGAACATCTTGTATAGTCCATACCCTCAACATGTCCTGTGTTCCTTATAGGATCATATTCTGAGACTTGAGTTTAAGCCATTGTTCTGGTTCTCTTCTGTGTTTACATCTGTCATTTTGTACTTTTTAGCAGAGTGCATGCATGAGTGCGTGTATGTATACTATATTATACTATATTATATATGGTGTAAATATGAAATATGACCTATGGTTTTTGCTTGGGTGACCGGAACCCCTGAGGGCATTTGTAAGCCCCCTCCCAGGAGTGCTGTAGAACAGCTTCTAGGTGATGCTAAATATATCTGAATCGGCTCAGATGGAACAAACTCCTTATTCTAAGGAACGTGTCATTCTTTTAGAACTCTGAAACAGAAAACTTTTGTTGGTAGTGCCATGCCTGTCCAAAACAAGAACCAGGCAACCATCTGTGAGTTTCGGGGAGCGGTGGTGATGGGGTCGGACGTTCCACAGACTATGGTTCAGTGAACCTTCTAGTTTTATGGCGTTTCCCAATTTTTGCAACATGGCGCTCACGCTTGTATGGGCTTCTGTGGGGCAGGTGCTTCTTTTGTTCTTGTGTGTGTGGTAAGACTCAGGTCAGTCCATGAGCCCAGTGAACTGGTCTGTTCTCCACTTCGGGAGCACACTGCAGACAGAGTTGGGTTTTTTTTTTTCATTTTTCTTTTCTTTTTCTGGAGCCTTCAGAATAGACAGGTGGGCAGGATGGACAGGTGGGTTTGATCTGTACTGATGGCTGCATTTTCTCTCCTGTGTGGTATTATCTCTCTCTGCCTTTGTTTCTTCTGGGATGCTAATGCCTACAGAAGATCTCAAGTGGCCTAATGGCCCATGTTTTTATTTGGTCCTAGAAACAGAAAACTTGCCTTTTTCTATATTAAAGTTTTTGAAAAGTAACTTTGGGAAATATAGGGAGAGAGTCTTGTGACTTCCATAGATATTTAATCCTTGACTTATTTGTTTTTGAGAGAGAGAGAGGGAGAGAGAGTGCGCACGCATGCATGGGAGCGGTGGGGGTGGGGTGAGGGTAGAGGGAGAGAGAGAGAGACTCTTAAACAGGCTCCACGCTGAGCATGGAGCCCGACACGGGGCTTAATCTCACGACCTTGAGATCAGGACCTTAGCCAAAACCAAGAGTCGGACACTTAACTGACTGAGCCACCCAGGTGCCTCGATATTTAATCCTTTATAGGCTGTCACTTTTATTGGTGTATCACTACTCTCTTATGGTCACCACTGACCTAAAGAGCCTGTTTCTGGAGCTGCATTCAAAATTGAAAAAGCTAGAAAAGAATTCTATCTCGATTTCTTAGACAACCAATAGAGTCCGTCTCACCTGTCTTTTAGAGTGGTACCAGGAAGATTGGGATACGAGTTAATACTGTCAGGGTATTAGCAACCACCAGTCTGCAGGAGCTGTTCATTTTCTCATCTGACCTATGTAGGTGGGAGAGACATTTGTATTTACATTGCCATTGCAACGTCCGATGGTCATCACAGACCATAAACCCAGCTGAAAGGACTTGTACACTTTCCTGTTACACAGAACTGTATTTTCCTTAGATCCGTTAAAGGTCTGTGGGTGAACATGCTGCATTGGAGCACGGAGAGGCAGTATATGGGGGTGAAGAGCAGAGACCCTGGTGCCAGCCCCCAGGGTGTGAGCCCTGCCTCTCTGTGGCCTCGGGTAGGTCACTTCCCTTCTCGGCCCTAGCTCTTCATCCCTGAAGTGGGAGACTATAGTACACACTCATGGGGACAGGGGGAGGATGAAAGTTTTAGATATTTAAGTCTTGAAAAGGGGCCTGCCGTGTAGTAAGTGACATTTAATCGTCTGCTATTTTATATGTGTAATTTTGTATATTTATTTTTCCCAATTATATTTTTCTTAATTTTATATCGTAGAAAACTTGGTTTCTTGTTATCCATAGTATTTGGTAAGACGTCAGTCCTATTAAAGACTTGAGAATTTGTTTGTAGCCATCAATTTTGCAGGTCTCCAGAGCAAACACAGACCTCTGAGGTTTTGACCTGCATTTGCTCCCATACGAGGATGCTTCTCTTGAGAGGAGGCTGGTAGCTTAGGCTTCACGGCTCATTCAGGCCTTTGACTTTCTTTAGCTTACTTTTAAAAATCTATGATTTGTACCGTATGTCTGTATGAATGTTTCCACGTAGGGAATTTTTTTTTTTCTTTTGAATAGCTCCGGGAGCTCTTGAGGCCCGCTCTCTCGCCTTGTGTGGGAGGGGGAGTGGGTGGGCCCTGCTCTCCCTGCTTCACGATGAAGGAGGGTTCTGGGGGGGCCAGTCAGTCCTAGCTGAGCCAGCACAGGACCTGCTTTTTTGTTTAATTCTGCTCCATTTTTTGGGCTTGTGTGATCTTATATTAACCTCAAAAGCACTATTTTTTCATGTCAGTAACTGTATACAAATAGTGCTAATTACGTGTCCTGTTGACGGGAGCTGGCTATGATATTTGAGCCCTTGACCTCTCTGTCAGCGGGGGGTTGGAGGATGCTGGTGTCTTAACTGATTCGAAGGTGGGAAGAGGGAGGTGGTGTCCTGAGATCATAGAATCTTAGAAATACAGTGCTGCTGGGACCATGGGATCAACCTTCCATCCCCTGCCTCGTGCACATTGGTGAAGGGGTGAAGTGATCGGCTCAAGGTCACATGGCTGGTAAGATTGGAGCCACAGGCCTGCACGCTCCGCCCCCTGCACAATACAAAGGTGACTTCATAAAATAAAAGGGTCTATGAAACTAACATCGTGCGGGGAGCATAGGACGTGGACATTTTGTGTTGGCCCCAGAGCATAATAAAAACTGGGTTTTCTGGAGAACGAGGAGAAGGCTTTCCTTTTATCACTCTGGGAACTAGAGCAGACATTCTGTCAAGCCATAATCGTGGCAAACCTGTGGGAATTTTGTGTGGAAGCACCTAAAAGATTCTCCCCCCGCCCCGCTGTAAGCTGCGAGGGCTGGGACCTCGTTTCTCTTCTCCCGTTGCGACTACCCACAGCTCTTGTCACAAGGGGGTTAACGAAAGACCCGGAGGAGGGGAGGCTTGGACAGGTTCACTAAGAAGAACGCAGCCTCATCGGTGTACACCCCTAAGCGGTGGTCTTCCTCCTCAACCAGGGTTTTCCTTATTTTCGTCTCTTCTACCCGACCGGTACTTGAGTGCCATCTTTGTGCCAGGGAGCGTGCGTGGTGCCACGCTGAGGAGTTCGACAGGCCGGTGCCGGCCCTGTGACTCAGAGAGGGAGAGAGGCATGTGGGGGATAATGAGTCTAAGTCTCATGAAACCAGCAGGATCCACAGGGAAGAGCAAGGACTGTTGGTCTGCTTTATATACTGGATCAGCTGGGGCCTCCCTCGATGCGCTATTTGAAGCTGAGAGGCTGAGGGACGGGGAGGCAAGATCATCCTAGGGAGAAGGAACATGCTTTGGGGTAGAAAGGAGCTTGAGGTCTGGGTGAAGTAGATAAAACCAGTGTCCGGCGTAGTAGTTGCGGGGAGCGTGTGACACAAGATGAAGTTGGAGAGGCCGGTCAGGAGGCTCACAGACCAGACTGGACTTCACTGGCTTGGATTTTTCCCAGGCACAGTGGGAAGCCAGTAGGGCTTGGAGCAAGGGTGTGGCATTTAAGCTGTGTTGAGAAGGCTTTCATGAGCCTTGACAACATTATATTATGTGAAAGAGGCCAATCACAAAAAACCATATATTGTAGGATTCAATTTAGTGGAAATGTCTAGAATCCATTATGTGAAATAACCAGGCAAATCCACAGACTTAGAAAATTAGATCAGTGGTTGCCTAGTGGTGGGGGTGGGGGATGTGAAACGGGTTTTGTGTGTGTGTGTTGGGGGGCAGTTTGAAAATGTACTAAGATCGGTTGTGGTTATGTTGCACAACTCTGAATATACCCAAACTCATTGACTTGTGAATGTAGTAGGTGAATTGTATGGTATGTGCATTATATCTCAGTAAAGCTGTCATTTAAAAAATCAGAGAAGGGGCGCCTGGGTGGCTCAGTGGCTTAAGCATCTGCCTTCGGCTCAGGTCATGATCCTGGGGTCCTGGGATCGAGCCCCAAGTCGGGCTCCCTGCTCAGCAGGGAGTCGGCTTCTTCCTCTCCCGCTGCCCCTCTCTCTACTCCTTCTTTCTCTCTCTCTCTCTCACTCACTCACACTCTCTCTCTCAAAGAAATAAATAAAATCTTAAAAAAAAAAATCAGAAAAGACTGATAATGCCTTACAACCAGAGGCATTGCCCCAGGCAGCTGTCCCCAAATTAGCAGCTGTTTTGGGCTTTTTTCTACCCTCCCTGTATCAGAGCACCCCCCTGCCCCCATCTCCTGCCGTAGTACAAAAAAGCGTCAGCTGCTGATGACGTCAGCGTCTTGCCATCAGACCTCCAGCTCCCCCGGTCCCACATGGGTTCCCGTGCTCCGCTTCAGTGCTCACCAATGGTTTAAATCCTGACCCTGCTTCTTATTGGTTGTGTGACTTCAGGTCAGTTGCTTAAAAGCTCCCTGAGCCCCAGTTTCTGGTCTTTAAAAAAACAAAAACAAACAAACAAAAAACCTTAAAATTTTTATTTTCACAAACACTTAAATATCACTTACTGTGTGCCTATCATTATATTTGTAAGTGCTTTAAGAATATTTAACATGTTTAATCATCCAGATAACCCCACAAGATAGGTACTCCTGTCCTTTCCATTTTGTAGATTAAAAAAACTGAGGCACAGAGAGGTTAAGTAACTTGCCCAAGGTCACACAGCTGGGAAGTAGCAGAGCTGAATCCAGGCAGTCTGGCCCCAGAGGCCCTATTCGTTAATGACTCTGCCTTGCTGCTGATCCTGGCCTGTAAAGTAGGCTTAATAACAGCCCTTTCCTTGCTTTGCTTACAGTCCTTTAATCTTAAATTACTTGAACATCACTTGTAATGTTACAGCATTTTTGTGGTGCTCAGCATGATACCTAAAACATAGCCTGTGAATTAATGTACTTAATTAAGTCACTTTTCCATCCTTTCATTTCTTCTTTGACCACGTCAGACCCTACAAGGATTTGGGTGCTGGGTTGAGGTCTGGGTTCTGTCTTAGTCTTGCCCTTTTACTGGCCCAGTGTCCTGGGGAACCCACTCTCTCATTTTGGCTTCCTCATCAGTGGAGTGGAGGTAATCATAAGCTGATCAGCATCCTCCCAAGGGTCACTGCATGGAGCAATGAGATATTGTGCATGCAGGTGCTCTGTAAACCCGGCAGCCTCCTCTTAACCCAGGGACTTCATTTAACATGCAGCCCAGCTGTTGGGACTGTGCCCTTGGAAGCGATGAGGGCAGTGTTAGTAGAGGGCTAGACGAGTGGCAGTTTCCCCCTGGAAATCCTGATGGGCCCAAGTGGAACAGAAGTGACGGATGTGTTGCATGCTCCCCTCCGCACCAGGGTGCTTTTCCCTGGGCAGCATGGACACCCAGGCGATGGGCAGAGCTGAAGGCTGGCTTCCAGGCTTGCTGGCATGACCACCGCCTGGTCCACCTGCTGAGTTGATTCTCCCCCGTTCTCCCCCCGTGCTGTAAACTTAGACTTGCTGTGTGGGGGGAATAGTTCATTCTTCCCTCCGTTCATCATAAGCATGCGAATGACAAGAGCTGTAGCCAATGTTTGGTTTTAGAGCAAATCTAATTTAGAGTTTTGGCAGAATAAGTTGTGTTAGAGGAGGGGGAAAGCATAACTTGAAGTACGTTATTTTCTCCTCTTGCACATCTTGCTCCTCCCCACCCCCCCTTTGGTCCAAGTATTGCAGAAGTGGATACAATGGTTTGGTTACTGAATTACACCAGCCAACCTTGGAAAGTACCCCAGAGCATTGTGGAATCTTTTATGTTCCTCTCCACGACTTTGTTTTTGTTTTTAGAATCCAAAAAATTGTTTTGCATTTTGTGTTGAGCATCTAGTAGTAAACATTTGTATAAGCACACGTATACACACAGACACATGTAGACACCCTCAGACATAGAAGTCAATGTCAAGTTTCTTCCCTGCCTTCAATGTTACCTTTCATATTCAGGATACTTTTTTGAGGGTGCAGTCAAGGCAGGAGAACTCAGAGCTGAACAGTTAGGCCTGCCATTATATTCTGAATTCTGATCATCTTTTTAGATCATCAGTTCTTTGGTTGATTCTGATTTGCATCAGAATTTGCATTTGTCAGTTCTTTTCTAGTGATTTAGATCTGGATAAGTATCTCCTGAAAAAGATGATTTCCAAACTTTCATCTCCCCTGTCCCCGCTCTGGGCACTTCTCCCTTCATGGCTAGGCTCAGGACACTCAAGGGACGGCAGGATGGGTCCCTTTCACAGTGTTGTGCTGGATCTGCTGGAGGGATAGAAGAGGACAGGGTCAGACTGCAAGACCTACAACTTCGACGCAGAGTTTCCTGGTGAAAATTGCCAGCCGGAAGGCATTACTTACCAGTGCAGAAACCTCAAATGAGGGCAGGCCATTTGACTGACTGTTTTCTGGGTAACTCGAATCCTTGAACTAAGGTAGTCTTTCTATTTTTACTTCCTTAAATTATCCTGGCAGGGATAGATTTGCTATTTCCAAGTTTTGTTTCGGTGACGGATCGTCTGCTTTGGTAGTGAAACCCAAAGAGCAGTTGTTTCTCGATTACATTTTCTGATGTCTTGGGAGTGACAGAAGTCTCAGACGACATGAGTTCCTAGCAAGAAAGCGGAGTTTGCTTTAGAAACAAAATACTGACTGCCCTCTGCTCTCCCTGTTGTTGTTTCTTGTGAGAAATTGAAGCCTGAGTTTGTTGCTGTAGTGGGTAGCTCTTTAGTGATGTGTGGACCAGCTTTTCCAAAATGATTAAGAGCACAAGCTTTTACTTTGTCCTCGGCCTTACTGTGCTCTTAGCTTGGTGCCCTAAAAAAGTGTCCAGTAGCCTGTCCCTCCTCCAAAGCAGTTGCTCCATTCCACAGGTACAGTGAAGAACTGGTTGGTTCCTAATTGGGCTCCCAGGGCTCCCATTGCTGGATCTTTCCATGTGTTTGGGTTTCGTACAGCCCGTGCTTTGAAGGTAGCAGAGGCCTTAGGGATGGCTGTGTATGCTCGGACTCTAGTCGGGGCAGAAAACCTGACAGAGTTTTCCCCAAGACCAAGTTCATTCTCCTGCTCATTATTTTTAGCTCTGAGGATGTTTGAGATTTAAGTTTCTGGGCAGTTTATTTGCCTTCTTCATACTTGGCTATTGTAAATGAAGGTATCTTGTGCTAGCTCAGACATGTTATAGGAACATACACTTAAGACCTGGAAGGAACCAAGAGGTCCTCTAATCTAGTTTTCAAGACATTGTGTTGTGGTCCCCTTTCTTCAAATTATATTTAACCAGAAGTGTGGCAGGATGACTGAAAAAATCAGAGCTGTGAGTAGTGGTGCGTGTGGGGGTTGGTCCTAATCCAAGCCAGCTCATACGTGTGTGAGGAGCCCAACAGCTGGACGTCAAAGCGGTTTAACCAGAGTAGGGTTAAAGGCCATGGAGTAAAGTCCAGAATAAGAAATCAGTTCCTTTTGATAGAAAGCAGATCAGTGACTGCCAGGGGCTGTGGGGAGGGAACTGACCAGCAAAGGGAGCTTTTTTTGGGGTGATAGAAATGTTTATATCACGATTGTGGTGTGGTTACATGACTGTATGTATTTGTCAAAAAAACTCATTGTCGAGTTGAAAGTTGGTGAATTTAATCATGCCTAAAAAAACAAAAAAACAAAAAAAACCAAAAACTGACCCAAAGGAAATAATAAAGTGGATAAAAAGTTGTAAGGGGTGTCCTAAAACATGGTTAGGATTTTTGTGGGGGAGGGGAGATAACATTTTCTCTGCTTTTTAATTCAGTGTAATTACATAGAATGATTCTTTCAAAAATATAAAAAGAAAAAAACCAGATTCACTTAAATTCCAGTCTTGTCTACTTTTCCACTTGGCAGATTGATCATCACTTTGTTCTCATCACTGCTGTTAGTTATACCAGGGGTTGGTAGAGGGCCAAATAGTAAATATTTTAGGCCTTGTGGGCCGTTGGGTCTCTGTCACCGAGTTCTGTCACTGTAGCGTGAAAGCTGCTGGAGGCAGTAGGTATGCCAAAGAATGTGGCTGCGTTCCTATAAAACTTGACTTACAAAACCCGGCAGTGGACCGAATTTGGCCTGTGAGCTGTATTTGCTAACTGGGAGTTATGCTTTTGTTCCTTTTGGAGAAACTCAGCAAAGTGGGCATTTTCTACATTCTCACCAGAAGGATGAATGTCTTAGGAAAGTGGGAGTACAGGGAAGGTTGGAAGAGGACAGGCCCTCCAGGGCTGAGCTCATGGACTTGGATCTGTAAAGGATAGGGTGGTTTTGCTGAGACGGAATTGTGGACAATGAATTAAGACAAAGAGGGGACTGACCATGGCAACCAGTTTCTAGATTACCGTGGAAACCTAGGCAAGAGGGTTTAGCTATGACAGTAACATGGGATGGAGGGGACCTAGGGAAGGGATACAATAAAACCTAACATAAGAAATAGACAATTCCAAAGGAAAAGCTAAAGATAAAAACTTTTTTTTAAAAAAATCACAAAGCAAATATATATTTAGGGTGTGATTCTTCATTAACACGGGGTGTGATGCCACATTTCAAGTGATTCTCGTTCGATCTGATTATCATGCTTAGAAACATCAGTTCTCCCATTTTTGATCATTTGCTGTACTTGTATTATCTTCATTGCTTTCCATGCTACTCCTTGTCCTCTTGAGCTCTGTGAGGGAGGACAGTGCATCCTGAGCCAAAGAAGGGGGGTGTGCTTGCAGTTTCTTCCCTCTGAATGGATATAGGGTAGGCTGACAGGGGACAAAGAGGATGGGGTTGTGAGGAAATTGGGTCCTTCTTTTTTTTTTAAATATTTTACTTATTTGAGAGAGAGAGAGAGAGAGAGCATGAGGGGGGGGCAAGAGAGAAGCAGACTCCCTGCTGAGCAGGGCACCCAACTTGATCCTGGGACTGTGGGGTCAGGACCTGAGCCAGGGGCAGACGTTTAACCGACTGAGCCACCCAGGAGCCCCAAATTGGGTCCCTGTAAACTAGAGGGAAGAACTACCTGCGTCAGAGGCCTTAGTAGGTGCAAAGACCATCAGTACAGCTGGGTGTGTGCCCTACTGTCTCAGGCTGCCCCCGAGAGGTGGCCCTTGGCCCCACTCTCCCCCCGTTACCTAGAGATACTGGTTGTAGTTGTGACTCTTTAGGAAAGGTCAGTCAAGGGCCTGTCCAACCAGGCAAAAAGAATGCCTCAATCCTTTAAAATTACACACTTCTGTGTCTCAAACATGGTGTTATTGCCGAAACTCAGATTGCTATATTTAAACCAGTTTTATCAGCTAGTTTTAAAATTAAAGCCTAGAGATGTCAACAAAACAAGGGTGACAAAAGAAAGTCATTCCAAAGGGATATAGTTGGATGGCTCACTTCATTAAAAGGGCGCTTGGAGGTCCTACCAGTACACCATGCTGTGAAATTAGTTTTGCTCCGTTAATCAGATTATGCCCACATAGAAACCATACCACACTGAGTTTTGGTTTGAAACCTGATTTTTTTTTTCTTTTATCCTTAGCAAAGGACCATGTTTGGGAGATATTATAACATAGTGGATCAGGAGTGTTAGCCAGTTGGGAAGGCAGAAGAGCTTTGATGTCAGGTCTTTACTGTTTAATGTTTTTAAAAGGGCTGGGAATTCCAAGAATATTTTCTTTAGGTATAAATATATGACCAAGTCTTGTTTCCTTTCCTCCGGTTCAGATCATCAAGAACTGACCTGTTCCTAAGTCCTCATCTCCTTCGTAGTGGAAGGCCTTGCACTTGGTAGTTAGTTGCTCCATAAATTGTGTTGAATTAAATTGAATTTGTGTGATCTGTAATTGATCCCCTTGGTTGAAGAACACAGTATCCCTGATCCTGTTGGTACCATCTGTCACTTGTGGCCCTTAAAAGTCCTAAATAAGACACGAGTTTATAAGCGTTAGCTAAACCAATTTCTGAATCAAACAAAACAAAACCCTCTGGTTAAAACATGCTTCAGTGATCAAAAGTACTAGGTATAAAATGCTGTAAGACCACTGTGGGCTCACTGTATTTGTAGAATTATAGTTTTTGCTGCCTTGAGCATATAGGCCAAAAGCATAGCCATTGGGAGGTCCTTCCAGTGGGCCTCACCTGCAGAACAGAGGGTGATCTAGTCAGTGACCTGATTAGAGAATAGCTCTATATTTTCTGTAGTGGAGCATTTACTCTAACTTCTTCATCTTCGTGGGCACAAGCCCTCCCACATTTTAGACAGATTAATTAATTAATAAAGAATAATTTTTAGTATGGGACAAGTATCTTGTCAAAGACTGGAATTTTACTTTGGGATTTTGTTTTGTGTATGATCCTTTCCTTAATGTAGAAGTGACCTTCTTTAATTTTGCAACATTGAGACTTACAGCACATACCTGTAGATGGTATCACCGACCGTAGTTTCTTTCTCTGTAGTTACTCACTTGCATAGGGAAGTAAAATCAGGTGGCTTGTACATTGGTGTGACATTAATAATTTTGTGAAGTTCCTTGTCTTCATGCCTTCACTTATTCACAAATATTATTAAGCACTGGCTGTCTTCTAGATGCTAGGGGATAAACAATGAACAAAGGGAAGCCTCTGCTTTCTTGGTGCTTCTATTCTGGTCTCAATCAGAAAACATTTTTGGGTGGAATCGATGATGATGATGATGGCAGGCTCCCATGTTTGGGAACACCTCCTGGGGAGGACAGTGATAATCTCTAGTTTACTGTGTTCCCGAGGAGGGGCTACCTAAGCATTTGGGGCTTTCTGTGTCTCCTTAGCAACTTTTATTCTGAACACTGAGGAAATTGAGGAGCTGAATAAATCACATTAGAGTAATTACCGTGTGCTTCATAGTGTTCTCAGCGCATTACAAATAACTAACATTTCAGGTTCGTTGCAGATCTGTGCACTGGGTACTGCTGGTATCCCTGTCTTACAAACCAGGGAACTAAGTCACTTGCTCCCGTAAGCAAGTGGGACTAGTACTGGTACTCAGGCTCTTTAACTGCTGCCCTGTCTCCTTCTATATCTGGGGAGAGAGGTTGCTTGTTTTCCTTCTCCCACTTGGGATTTCTTTGAAAGTTTAAGAATATTCACTGCCAGATTTGGGGACAGTGAAGGGAGTCTGGGCCTCCTTCCCTTGTGGTTTGCATTCTTTGGGAGCTCCCTTTCCTTTTCCTTCCTGATTCTTTCACATTGAATTATGTGTTTAATTTGTGTAAATGGAATGTGTTTAATTTTATTTAATGATGTGTGTTTCTCTCTGTTCTGCTAGACGTTCTGTAAATTCCTCGAAGCAAGGATCTGGCAAATAGGTACATGTGACAAATAGGTCAAAGCATGTATTGCGAATTCTAAAATGATTAGATCAGTTTACTTGAAATTGGGGATTTCCCCATCCTTTGTGGGACCGCATAATAGTTTAATTTAGCTGTTGACAAATGTTTAACTGTATTCTGATCAGTGGGATGTGAATAATAGGCCATAGCATATTGGAATAATAAGACTGGGGGCAATATTATTTAAAACCTAGCATATTCAACATATGTGTCTCTTGGGAAGAAGTCTTTATGCCACTGCAGATGCTGTTTTTAGGTAGGTAGCAACATGGCATTCCTACTTGATAATTCTGCATGTCAGGGATCTTTTGATTATTTGAGGTTAGGTCACTTATATTCCCTCAGAATCCTCAAGGACATTCTGGCTCCCCTTTCAGGGAAATGTTCTTCTGTTTTCTTCAAGTTCTCAATCTCTGATCATATTTACAACCTTGGTCCTATCAAGATCCCTTATTGCACCTCCCCCGCAACTTTCTCTGTGTCCAGAGTATTTCCTCATGCTCTCAGGCTACCTCTGAAATCCTGTTCCCTCAGTGAAACTCTTCAGTTAATTAAAAGAGGAATCTGGCTTCATCTTTATTTCTACTTATTACTCAGGGATGAAGTTCAACGAACATCCATGGTGCATGGTTTCTTCCCTTTAATTTTAATGGACTAATTTATTCTGCACATGAAAACTAATAGGAATCTCTGTTTTATGCTTTACTTTGCACAATGAACTTGCCCATCACAGTAAACATGAATTTCAATTCTGCCGGTCCCTGGTCCTTGTTTGTTTTGTTTAAGAAAGAGTTTATGACATGTGGATGACAAGGAACTGAAACGCTGTTACATTTGTGTTGGTTTAATGGGGCTGCCATAAAAGAGCACCACAGACTGGGTCATGAGACAACAGAAGTTTATTTCCTCCCGGCTCCAGAGGCTGGGAGCCTGAGATCCTGGTGTTGGAAGGGTTGGCTTCTTTTGCGGCCTCTCTCCTTGGCTTGTAAATAGCTTTCTCTCCCTGTGTCTTCACGCGGTCTTGCCTCCGTGTGTGTCTCTTCTTATAAGGACACCAGTCATTTTGGATTAGGGCCCATCCTGATGATCTCATTTTAACTTAATCACATCTTTAAAGCTTTATCTCCAAATACAGTCACTTTCTGAGCACTAGGGGTTAGGACTTCAACATACAATTTCGGGGAGACACAATTCAGCCATAACAAAGTTTAAATGTATAACATGGTTGTCCTAAACTTTTATGACAATTACAACAAAAATTCCTTTTAAAGCTTAAAAATGGGCAAGGGACGAGGACATCCCGATGGAGAGGAGATTGCAGGATATATTGCTCGTGATCTGGCTTAGACCTGGCTAAGGGATTTAGGGTGAAAATTCATAGTAATGAAGACTTTTGTTTGTACTTTCCCAGTTGTTTGGATTCAATGACAGTACCTTCTAAGTACCTCTAAGTTTTCGTGATTCTCTCTTAATAAGTGTTTGTAATTAGACCTGACTGCTTATTTGGGAAGATGCTTGGAGAGGAGTTTTTATAATCCCACGTTTCCCGGGTAGAATGTGAAAGAGCAGAGCTTGTGTCAAATAGGCCTTGATTTGAATTTGAGGCCTTTTCTGCTTATAGCAAGCTGAAGAAGGTGGCTCTAAAAATCCTTCTCTTGACATCTTACCAGCTGTGTGGCTGTGGACAGGTTATGTAGCCCCCATGCGCCCTAATTTAGGCATCTATAAATTGGGAAGGGAAGCTGTCAGGAGGCTTTCCTTGGCTCTTGGCGCTTGTCACTATTGCTTATTGCAGATAGATGCCGACCCTCTGTAGACGACCCTGGGAGGCGGGGCTCTGGCATGCAGCCCCTGCAGCCCTGGGGCGGGGGCATCCGTCTCCACACCTGTTGCCTTGGGTAGCCTCCAGCGCCTGTCTGACTCGCGTGCGCTGATGGACATCTGTGGCTCGCGGCCGTCAGAGTGGACCGGGGTTTATGTCGGTGTTTCTACTCTTGCTCGCTGTGTGGTGGAGCCTCTCGGCGAGATCGAGGTCACTTGAGGGAAGATGGGTGGGTTCCAGCGGATCACCTTAAGATGATTTTTTCTTACCTCCTCTTCCTGTATGTGCTGGGGTCCCCAATAGTTGTAAGGACATTCTTCTTTTTATTATCTTCTCAGGAGGCAAATGGTGAAAGTTCGTGGGGCAGAGGTACCATTTAGCCTAGTGCATCAGCCTCTAAGATCCACAGACATCAGTATTGCCAAAACCAAGTACTGGACCTTGTGCCTACTTTTTCTAGTGCAGGGTACCCACACGGCAGAGGGCTCAGTGAAGTGAGGTGTGCGTGTGTGCGTGTGTGTGCATCGTGTGTTTGAGGGTGGCAGAGGACAGCCGCATGCCTTCCACTTACTTTATGCTAGCTAAGTTGAATTTTCATCCTCTGTGTTGGGATTAAAATTTCATAAGCCTCATTGTTGAAAACACTAAGGTGGCTTTTATTATTAGGCTTGAATAGACCAATTGATTCAGCGTGAAGTTTTATTCCAGTAAAACCATTGAAACAAGTTGACCAGTGAGTTCTCTATATAGGCATAAGTAACCCCAAGTTCTGTGAGGCTTACCTATTTTACATATTTTAATCATTATAGAAGAGCATTAAAATACAACACTCTCGACAGTAGTGTTTGACCTGGAAAAAGTCCCATGAGCGAACCCATTGACCATTGCCTTTCTCTGGTACCACTGCTGGTATCTTCTCCTTTGGATTCCGTATTCATCAGAACTTTTTCAGCTGCAAGGGACAGAAACCCAACACAAACAAGCTTAAGCTGGAACGGGAATTTATTTCAATTTAAGTGAAAAATCATAGGACTAGAAATATCCTTAAGTGGAGTTAGATCCAGGAGCATATAGGATATTATTGGAGCATTTTCTTTCTCTCAAATGGATTTGTTTTCAGAAAATTGATGAGAAAAATGACTGCCAGCATCCCCAAAGTTGTATCCTTATGACTTCCAACTGGAAAGGAAGAGCCTCTGTCTTCCTGTGTCCATATATCAAATATCAGGGAAGATTTTGATTATCATCCTTGAGCCTATAAATGACCAGCCTATAACTGGCCAGAATATTGTGGCCAGCGACTGTGGCAAAGCATCTTGATTGGCAAGTCCACTGGGATCACACGGGCTGGGACAAGGCAGATGTCCCATCCCAGCCTAGCAAACAAACTGCCTAGCAAACTGCCTAGCAAACAAACATGTCTAGTACACATAACCAGCATTTCCAAGTCGGCAAGGGTTTAGTGTTTATTCTTTTAGTTGAAAGGGAATGGGAAGGTAACCGTCATAAAACTGCTAAATCCATTTGAAAATCGTAAGCTGCACATTGCAGATCTGTTTGAGATGACAAGATAATGACACACATGAAGAGTGTCCATCAGGTGGGATATACATCGTATAGACAATCGAATAGTTGGAGCGTAATGGAGATTCCTGAGGTGGATTTAACCGTGGGCAGTGTTTTGAGTAAAGGTAACAAAATGACAATAATGGACTTCTGCTTTCTTTGGTAGGGTTAGATGATTGCCTGCAACAGTATGTCCACAAGTTTGAACGGGAGAAGATAAATGGAGAGCAGCTGCTGCAGATTTCCCATCAGGATCTGGAGGAGCTGGGGGTCACGCGAATTGGACACCAGGAACTTGTGTTGGAGGCTGTCGACCTTCTCTGTGCGCTGGTGAGTTCAGGAAAAGATGATCTGTGCCATGATGATGTCCTCTAGAACCTTACTCGCTTAAATCCTCAATGTTCGCGATTTGGTGTGTAGCATCGTTTTCTATTAATGCTCCATTGAAGTGAAGCATGAGCTGAAGACAACATAAAAAAGGAAGAAAAGGAATCGTTTTCTAGGTGAAGAGGGGGCAAACTGGCCTGCAGGTTAAGCCTGGCCCATTATTTTTGTCAATAAAGTTTTATCGGCACACAGCCACGCCCGTTCATCTGTTGTCTGTGGCTACTCTCCGGCTGCAGCAGTAGAGTGGAGTAGTTGGACCAGGGACCCTGTGGTCCCCCAGAGTCCAGTGTATTTACTGTCTTGCCCTTTAAGAAGAAGCTTACCTTTTACAGAAAAAAGTCAGTGTTAGTTTCATTTTCTTATCTTGTGTGGAGAGTACAAAGAGGGAGGTCATCCTGAACGCCGGTGGCATCTTCTAAACTAAAATGAGAAATAGGTTCTGATTTTCATGTCTGTTTTTGTCACTATGAAAAGCTTTTTTATGTTTCCCAGCTATCTGTGATATTTAAATAACCGATGCTCGTGCTTGCAGTCACCAACCTATGAAATGGTAGCTAGATGGGAAAAAATGTGAACATAGTTACACTTTGCAGATGCTTGAGCTTTGGCTTGAACATAAATGAGTTCAATCCTGCCAGGTTCTGACTCTTGCATGACACCCGTGGCTGCGTGAGTGACTTTTTTAGGCGTGGGCTAAAAGTACCTGTGAGGGCATTGTGTTTACAAACTGGCTGCCGTGCGGTGGGATCCACGTCCGTGTGTTACGGTGCCATGTCCAGGATGCAGTTTCCCCAGCTGTCAGGATCTGGACCCGCTCCGCAGCATTCAGGCTGGGTTAAGTAATGCCATGAACCTGAGCCAGGGGTATATACAATTACATCACTGAGAATGGTGGGAAAGAATGTGCTCCCGATTATTTTGCCGTTGCTGGTCTGCGTTCCGTTGATTATGTAACACTTGCCACATTGTGCATATTCTTCTTCTTAAAATGGACAGAGCTTTGTCTCCCGCTCTGAGATGCGCTGCTCTTGTTTACAAAAGTAATGGGCAAATTATTTGTGGTTGATAAATGAGCTGCCACAGGGGAGACGCGGTGGCCAAGTGGTGTGAGTGTTGGCCTGGGAGGCAGGCTTTCTGCATTCTAATCCTGGCTCTGCTACACTCCTCACTCTGTGACCTCCAGGGAAACGGGGGTGTCTCTTTTCCCCATCTGTACAGTAACACTCTCTGGATGTGGCAGGACTCTAACGTGTCTGTTGCATTGCCCAGAAGATGTCTTAGAGTCCTGTTTATTATTAAGGCTGTATGGTTTTCTTATATACAGTGAAACATGTTTGAGTTTACTTTTATTGTGCTTTCTGGGAAGCTCACTTTTCCATCTTTTCTGCTCATTTGATTTGTCTCTTTCAACTTCGAGGAAGGGCTTTGAGGTAAATGACTTTGGAGTCCACAATATGAGAGGTGAGGAGGAAGGGTCGATTTGAGGCACGCGGTGTATAGCAAGCCAGGTAATAAACATAACAACTGCCTCTCTGCTCTTGCCCCTTCCCTACCTCTTAAAATATTGGACTGAAATGAACAAAGCTGGACAAATGCCAGAACCTAAAGCTGCATTTTATCTCCTACAATTTCCTTCTAATTTCCTTTGCAGACAAAGTTTGACCTCAAACTCATTCTGGACATGCTTTGTGCAGCAGAGTGCCAGTGAATGCATTTGACAGGAGGGGCACAGGGGGGCTCTCAAATGAGTGTGCCTTTTCTGGGTTGGGGAGGGTTTTAGAGGGTTTGATTAAAATATTTTTTTCATCTTGATGTAATATCCTCATAAAATGTTCCTATTGAAATGCATATGTTAATTATTATACTATCTGTTTAATCTATTTACGCTATAGAGATCTTTGTATATATAAATTGGTGATAATTCTTTGCCTTGAACAACCCAACCCTTGGGCAGTTCATGTATATTTGCAGTGGGCCCTGGGGTTATAAAAGAGGTTGTAACGTAAACTTAGTTTGGTGGATGTTGGTTTTGTGATGGACAGGAAATGAATAGAATGTAGAAGAAAGAGAGGAAAAAACAACCACTGGAAAGTTCTGGAAAGAACGGGGCAGATAGAATGGATAAAAACCTAACATAGGGAATAGCTATTGGTAAAGATTCCAAAACCAGTGAGCAGATGGCCCACAGATAGCTAGTCATGGATAGAGAAGAGAACCAGGAGAGAACACCACTGCCTTTTGCAGATATTGACCATGGACTTGTATCATGAGGCTGAACCAAGACCACTTCAAGACCACTTCTTAGGATTGAATTCAGAGTCTGAGCCCAGTTTTTCTCTACCTATCTGGGGCAGACTCTAGAGCTGCTCTTTCCAGTAGGACAACTATTCGCCACGTGCAAATATTTAAATTAAAATAAATTAAAATGAAATAAAATTCACTTCCTCGGTCACACTAAGCTGCATTTCAAGGGCTCATAGCTACTGGTGGCTAGTATCTACCATATTTGGACAGTGCACATAGAGAACATTTTCATACTTGCAACAAGTTCTGTTGACTAGCGCTGGTCTGGAGGATGCGATTGAGAGTAAGAACCAGTATAATTGTAACCCATTTTCATTGCGAAATCAACCAAACCCTAGTTACCAAGGCAGGCACATATATATAATTATATATAAATTAATTAAATATTTTATAATTAAATATAAAATATTATATACATGTCTTAAAGATTTTATTTGTTTTGGAGAGAGAGAGCGCACCCGTGCCATTGCAAAGGGGAGGAAGAGAGAATCTCAAGCAAGACTCCATGCCAAGCACAGAACCGGTTGCAAGGGCTCCCTCTCACGATCCTGATGAGATCAAGACCTGAGTCAGACGCTTAACCAACCGAGCCCCCCAGGTGCCCCATATTTTTAAGGTTGAAGTAGGTTGAGAAAGTGAATAAAGTAGGGATCAGTAACACATGTTAGATGATGCCACCTAAATGTATGATTAAATGAAATACCTGTAATGTATTTACCTGGCCAGGGCACTTCTGTGCACTTGTATATCCCTGCGATTATTCATTTCCTCCTTTACCTACACCTATGGCAAATCATGAAAACATGTTATCCTTCTTTATGGGGAAAAATCTTGCCGGAAGAGTAATCTTTGCTGACAGTCTGAATTTAACTGGATCTTGCTTATGAGTGTGTTAAATGCCTTTTGGAAAAAATGTGGAATATATCTCTTAGGTTGTGACTGAACTGAGCCAAGTCAGTGGGATGGTTTCGATTGTGTTTTCTCTGGCACTCCTTAATCACATATGTTCGATCATGGACAGGGTCGGGAGGAATGGGACAAGAAGGTAGAAGAGAAGGAGAAGATTCATCTTTAGCTAAAATGTGTATAATGAAGGCACCAGAAGAGTGAGACTCTGCCTTTTTCCTTCTCTCCTGTCTCCTGTGTGATTTCTTAGCCAGACCAGGAAATAACCCCCTGATGGCTTACCTCTAATGAAGCGGGATCTCAGCGGAAGGGTTTGTGTATGTGTATAGATTTTCAGAGACTCATTTCATTTCTTACTTGGTTTGTATCTTCTTGATACTTTTATCTTAGCACAATTTCTGAAGGGGACAAGTTTGAGGGAAAAGATTAATGAAGGTAATCAAATCTGGTCTGAGTAATTATTCATTTTCTGTTTTTCATTGTGGGGCACTTAAGTCAATAATCCTTTCCTGATTATGTTTCTACATTAGAGGTTCTCTTGAGCGAATATAATCAGTTTCTTGTTCTCTTCTTGTGTGGAGTGGGGGGCGGGGAGGGAAGGAATTGTCCTTCCTTTGCTCCTTCTATCTTGTTAAAATTGTACTCCATCATAGCTGCATCTGTCCCTCCTTCCAGTCCTATGATTTGTTTTGGGTGGGAAACCAGATTCAGAGCACATTGAGTGGAAAGGAAAAGAACCAGTTAACAAGAAGCTACCCTCCCACTTTATTTTAATATTAGAAGTGGTAGGTTTGTAGGAGATTGAGGTTTAACACTTCTTGCAACACTAAAATGCATTTAATCCTCTTTGAGTTCAAGAAGTAAATGTTGTGTGTAGTAATAAGAGTTCCAAGTCATTTCTGGTGACACTGATTCTTGAAAGCTGACTTTCCTGCTTTTAGTTCAGAACTCCTGATAGAAGTTGGCAGGCTGACTAATTGACTGAATGAGGGGACAGTTCCCTTTAATCAGTCACAAGTCCTTCAAAACAAGCTGGTCATGTGGCTCTTTATCCATTCACTTGTGAGTCTTTGATTCTCTGGATTTAAAAAGCATGATGAAAATCCATCTTTGTATTTTTGTCTTCTTTGTTGAAGGACAATGTCATATTTTAGTCTGTAGAAAATGACAGGAAAAAATGAAGGAATATGAGATTTGGATAGAACATTACTGTTAATACAGAACACTCATTTTTATTATGAAATTTTATTTCATTAAATTATGAAATTATGAATTTATTATGAAAATTTTAAAGCTTGCAAAAGACAGCCTCCAGTTAACAGATCTGAGGAAGTATTTTCTTTTTTCTTTTTTTCTTTTTTTATTGCACTCCACTCTTTTCAAAATGTCTATCTAAATTTTTTTAAAAAGCGCTTTTTATTTTATTATAGGCAGCAACATTAATTTAAGCTTCATGAAAATTTCACTGCAGTGAAAACCCAGCTATAGTGTCTGTAGTCAGTGTCACCAGAAATGACTTGGAACTTTTATTACTATGCAAACATTGACTTCATGAACATCAGGGGATGGAGCAGGTCAAGATAGAACCTGGGGGGAGGTAAGCAGCTTGTTAGTTTGTGTAGATCCAAGGCCACTGGCCACTTTTCTTTTCCTTGTCTACTACCCATCCTGTTTTCTGTCTTCTCCTTCTGTCCTCCCTTGGGCAGGGAGCATGGACGGGGATCATGCAGCATGGTGATCGAAACCTTGTGCCCTCGCTGCGGATGGCCTTCATTAGAATCCCACCTCTCCACGGAGGAGCTGTGTGACTTTGGGGAATTTATTTAATGGCTCTGTGCTTCAGTTTCCTCACCTATAAAATAGAGATCCTGTCATTTCCACCTTCGTGTGCTCTTTCCCTGAGATAATACTTGTTGAGCACTTGGCCTAGTCTCGAGATGGCAGAGAGTAAGTGTTCAATAATATTGGTCATTCTATTATTCCCAACGTTTAAAGGGCACCACATTCTTGCTTTGGGGATGCTATTGCAACAGTATAACAGACCCCAGAAATATCTTCATTTTTTGTTAAAATAATGAAACACCAACTTGGGATATGTCCATGCAGCTGAATACAGAAATGCATCCTTCCTCCCCCCAAAGTCATCTCAGATGTAGGTGTTGGGATTTGTTCTCTACCTATCACATGAGATTCATTCTTTCAAAGCACCTAAGTAGAACATTATTATCCAGAAAGAACACAGGTGAGAAACTCAAGAGACGGAAATTACATTTCAGGTGAATTGACGTTTGGTCAGTGTTGCTGTTTCTAGGCAAGTGAGTCTCATCTGATGGAAATTCATCCATTCAGGAGCTGCTTTGTTGTCTTCCGTGCTGCCAGGATAAATGTGAGCCGGACACAGAGCTTGGCTCTCTGGACCTCGAATCCCCGTGGAGGAAGGTGGTGCCAAACAGGGTGGTTCAGAGAGGTGGCAGATCGGTGATGAGCTAGAGAGTGACCTGAAGGGGCATTTGGCAATGTCTGGAGACATCTTTGGTTGTCACAACTAGGGAGACGGTGCTACTGGCCAGGGGTACTGCTCAGCATCTTGCGATGTACAGGAATCCTCCCTCTCCCCCTCACCCCAACCCAAACAGAATACTGGGCTTTAAATGTCAGTAGGGCTTAGGCTAAGGAACTTGCTCTAGAATGTCAAGGAAGCCTCAAAGAGGAGGGAACCTTTGGGCTAGTAGGTAAATATAAAAAAGAGCTGTTCGTGCAAATATTTGTGGCAGGAGCATTTGAAAAGAGGAACTAGCAAGGACAAAGTCCCTGGGACAGGAGTACGCTGGAGGAAGGACAAGAGGCTGGAGTGGGTAAGATCAGCACTGTGGGTAAATCATGTAGGGTTTTGTGGCTGTCGTAGGAGTTATTCAAGTTGCTCATGGGCTTTTGAGTTACTATGAGAGTTTGGATGTTGTTGATAGTCTTGAATTTTTCCCTTTGAATTTATTTTCCACAGAATTATGGCCTGGAAACTGATAATATGAAGAACTTAGTTCTGAAACTGCGAGCATCTTCCCACAACTTACAAAATTACATAAGTAGCCGGAGGAAAAGTCCGGCTTATGATGGAAACACTTCCCACAAGCCCCCCAATGAGTTCCTGACTTCTGTGGTGGAGCTAATAGGTGCTGCTAAGGCCTTGTTGGCTTGGCTGGACCGGTAAGTGATGCATGCGCTCGACCGTCCGGTCAGGGGAGGGCCCAAGCCGCACACAGCCTGTCTGTTGTCTTAGGGAAATGAGCTGGTGTCTTTCCTGTCCCTTCCACTGCACCGCTGCGGGAGTTCTGGCTCAGTGGGAGATTTTTGGGTCCCTTTGGAAGCTACCGAAAGGGTGAATAGCAGGAACAAATTAAGCTCCCCTTGGGGAAGGCCTGGAACCATGCTGAAGCTGTGCATCACTGTGGTTAAACATTTGTGATTATTTGGTTGGTCTGCAGGCTGTCAGTTGACCTCTGAAGGGACATGAATTCTCTTGGCTCCTTTTCTGAGGTGTTCTTATCTAGCACTTCTCTGTCTCTTTTCTGTTCAGATCCCTGTTTTTGAGAGGAAACAGTTGCATGACCAGTCTTTGAAACCAGCCTGTGGTGTGGCTGTGCTTCTCAGCCGATCGTGCGGGATCCCGGTGCCCCCACTCCCTTTTTTAAAAAAACGTTTGTTGCTTTCTAGGGCTCCATTTACAGGGATCACGGATTTCTCAGTAACAAAGAACAAAATCATTCAGCTTTGCCTGGACCTGACAACTACCGTCCAGAAGGTCAGTACGTCACTGTTGCTTTTTAACACTGTTTCCTCCCTCTGCCCTGTTCTCTTCTTCAGAGGACTCACATGCTTTTCGCTTTTCTGCCCCTCGCCATTTTTTTCCCATCCCAGCTGGGGAGAGAGGAAAGGCTCTTAGTTAGATGCGTTGTACAGATGGTTTCTAGAAAGTGGCCAGTGGCCTTTACATCGAAGATTACCTTCTTTTGTTTTAAAATAGTTGAGCTAATAGGCCTGTACTTTCTCTAAACTGTTCGAGCACTTAGTTTTTTTAAATAGAAACTCTGGAGGAACTACGTGACATAAAGTTAAGGAATGCTAAGGAGGGAAGGAGCACGAGAAGGATTGAGGTGGAATTCAGGTTTAGGTATGGGGCTGGAGTGACCCTCCGTGAGAAGGCGACTCTTGTCTGGAGGGAATGGGCTTCTTAACGTCATCTTGGGGTGTTTTTTTTTTTTTTTTTAAAGATTTTATTTATTTATTTGAGAGAGAGAATGAGATAGAGAGAGCATGAGAGGGGGGAGGGTCAGAGGGAGAAGCAGACTCCCTGCTGAGCAGGGAGCCCGATGCGGGACTCGATCCCGGGACTCCAGGATCATGACCTGAGCCGAAGGCAGTCGCTTAACCAACTGAGCCACCCAGGCGCCCATCTTGGGGTGTTTTTCTGGTAGTCACAGAAGTGTTGATTGTTATGAACTGATGGTAGAAAAAAATCTCTGCATGGGAGGTACAGATCCTGAGCAGTTCACGTCAGGAGAAGGCTGCCCGCCAAGCATCCTCATCACACTTGCCCCTTCTTCGGGCCTCACACTGCCTGGCACATGAGAAGTGGTGATTTTTAAATGTGTGTTTAAACAAATGAGACAATGCTTTTGACAAATCAGCTGATGAGACTTTGTCACTTGTCGGAAGAAGTTTAACCCAAACTTAGGGGACACAAGGGGTATCGTTTTTGTTTTCCCTTTGGTGCTCATTGAACATGTGCTTCAGAGACAGATAGCCACAGGTTCAAATCCTACCTCTACCACTAATTAGCCCTGGGACCTTGGACAAGTCACTTAAAACTTAGGAACCTTAATTTTTTTGTCTGTAAAATGGGAATACTAATATTTACCTTACCAGATGATTTGGCAGGATTTATAGAAGTTATTACTGAATAAGAAAAAAAGAAAAAAAGTGTAATATAATGACAAATGGTGAACCCCCCCAATATGGAACTGTATGTATATATGTATTTATAATACACATCCAAAAGCCTGTGTACGAAGGAGTAAGTACAGTACGCAATTTGGAAGAAAAGTTGGGTTTACTTTGGCAGGGAGAGAAGTGGGGATGGAGCATAGGAGCCAAGCCCCCTCCACCCCAGGAAGGAAAAGAAACACTTCTTTCATTTACAAAGAATATTATGTGACCACATGTATGTATTTGTGTAAAATTGGATATAGAGAAATAATGTAAAATATTTTATTTTAAAATAATAATATCTACCTCAAAAGATTGGTATGAAGATTAAATGAGATGTAATATATGTAAAGCACAGTGCCCACAAGAAATAAGAGCATATAGTAGGAAATATAAAAAATCACGCCTTGTACTGGTTTTCTGGAAACAAATTTGATGGTTTAAGGAGAGGAAGTTGACAAGTATGTTGCTCTTTTCTTCCTGTTGTTGGTTTTTTTTGTTGTTGTTTATTTAAATTTGAATGATTTTTAAAGATGGAGACTGGCAAAATATGAATATATATGGGAATATCATTTTATGGACTTAGATTGAGAAAGATGTTTAGCTCTTGCAAACATATGTTGTCTTTAGCGATTAGAGAACACAGGTGCCTTGGCAAGTGGACTATTTGTGTGCACACAGATTAGAAATAACAAACTTGATGAATGAGCCGAACGCCTTTTTCTACGTGCCGTGTGATGGCAGCGACAAGACTGAACGAGCCAGGAGACTTCACACTCTCTTCCAGCAAGGGGACGTACAGTTTTCTTCAAAACTTCTTGGCAGAAGGTCTCTTGACTTTTCTGGAAGAAACCAGTCTTTTCCATTTATTCCTTTTCTCTGGGAAATTGAAGGAATGAAAGTTGTGTCCTTCTTTTCCTGTGACAACGAACATGTTCTCCTTGGGTCTTTATTCCTTTCGTCTCCGTCTGTGAGGACAGACATTTGCTGGGCCTTCTGCTCCTTTCTCTCGTCCGTGTGTTGCCGTCCGCCCTCCTCTTTCTTGTCACGTTGTCTGCATCCTTCTGTTGAAGGATAATGTGTCCGTCTCCTGATCTGAAGGGTGAAGAGTTGCTGCTTTTTCCCCTGTGAGGAGCCTGCACCATTCTTGTAAGCATGCCTCAGCTGCTGTCCTATGCCAAGTCCACGGATAGAGCTCCCGTCCAGTTTTTAAGCTCTACCGTCGGACGAAGGAAACTGGGGTGGGAAGGCGTTGGGCTCTGTACCTTCAGTCTGTCCTCGTGAAGTTGTGATGACATGAAAACTGCAGTCACAGTGGTGAGAGACGAAATGGCAGTGGCAGGCACCAGAGTTCCACTGGGGGAAGAATGGGGGGAATGAGCAATAGAAAGCCCGGGAGGACTGAACAGAAAGTGAAGTGGCCACGGAAGCAGAGGAAGAAGCCCTGAGAACATTTATGGAGTGCTGGTCGTGTCTCAGGTGCGTGCGACATCTTTGACACCTGTTACCGCGTTGACTTCTCGGCAGATCTCGGAGCTAGGGTTTATCACGCCCGCTTTACAGAGGAAGAGACACAGCATGGAGAGGGTGACAGGTTGCTGAAGGTAGAATGAGGAAGAGCCGTGGAGGGAAGGGGCATCCGATGGAAGGAAAGGACCCCCGGCGGGGTCCCTGCCAGGCAGGCTGGTCTGCTGATCTGGGTTCCCAAGGAATGTGACAGAGGTCAGCCCCACTGTCTGGCTCCTGAGGGCTGACTCGGTTCCAGAACTTCTTTTTCCCATTCCATTGCCTTTATGCCAAACAACATGAAGTCATGCCTGCAGCTGCTTCCTCCCAGTAGGAACGGGTGTGGGAACCCACGTTCATGGTGGCGGAAGGTGAAAAGGGAGCTCTTTCACATGCTGACTGGAACAATTTTGGGAGGCAGGAGAGCCCCTCTCATGCCTTGGTTCTAACGCTGCAGGGAGCCCATTTTCTTGGCGGCTTCTTGGATCTGTCAGGGAGTCAAGTCTCAGGAACCATGAGGGCCCACAGCCATCTCGTATCATGGGCCCTGGTGTATGGAGAGGAGCTCTCTGTCTGCGGGTGATTACCTCATGAGGGTGACAGGGCTCACATCATTTTGGGATTTGTAATGAAAAGTCATAAACACATATTATTAGTTTTATTTCTAGCACAAGACCGCATACGTATTCTGTTTGCTAAAATTGATATTTATTTAATAATTCTGTCTTTCTGATGGTTTTAATAGAGGTTGATTCGTCGTGGTAGTTGATGGTTTAGTTCTATGCACAAGAAGAAGCAGCAGCACATTTTTAAGCTATGATTATTCTATTTTACAGAAGTTGCTCCTGTAGTTTGAGTTTATATCAGATTCACGCATGTAAAAATACATTTCTAAATTTCTCTTTTTAAGTGTGTTCTTACTTGGCTGCTCTTTTCCTGAGAATCAGTGTAAATTTTGGGAGCAGTGGAATATTATTGTTTTCCCACATTTTTTAATCTAGTAGAGAATTTTTTTTAGGAAGACACTGAAAATCTGATTACAAAATCCTATAGGGTAGAATATCGTACATTTCTAACCCGACCCCCACCCCCCCCAATGGTAGTAGAAAAATGACCTCAAATGACTTTTGATTGAAGTGAAAATCTGTGACAATTGCAACAGAGTTGATTAATATCTTTCATGTACATGAAATAATTAGGATGCCCTAGTTTGGGATCAGACTTAATGATGCAAAATAAAGTCTAAAGAATCTAGTCCCCTTTTTTTTCTGCATACTCTGCCACGTAGATGGGAAGCCTCCGCTGTAGACCAGTTCTGGAAGGTTAACTGTGAGAGTTTGACGTTGGCGGCTTCCCTGTGACCACTTTTAGACAGGACAGTAGTGACTCCTATAATCAGCCAACTGGGTTCGTACAGTTCTGAGTCTTTTGTTCTTAAGCTGAGTAAATAATGCTTTGCATTCCAGCCCTTTATTTAATGTCATCAATAGCATACCTCAAGACCACTTTTTTGGCAGCGTGTTAATGAATGTTTTGTTGAACCTTTTTCATTTATTAAGGACTGAGATATCTGATTTAATCTCAGTGTTGCTTAAAATAAACTTCTGTGGCTATGTTTACTGAAGCCCTTATTTGAAAGCTATTCTTATAGGCAGGCCCAGAGCTAAAAGATTCCTGGCTTGTTGGCCAAGGGCTGGCTTGAGCGCGGGGTCATGTTTGGGAGCCATTGTCAGGTTTCTTGGACTTGACTTCTGGCTTACTACTCTCTGCCCTGTCTAGATGGTCGGTGGATTTCAGTTCAGTTATTTTTCATAGGTTTTCTGATTAAATAATTGGTCAAATGCGTTCCTTGGATGATAAGCTCCTTCGGTCAGGAGAAACTGGAGCCTTGGGAGGAGTTGGAGTTGGCCCCGCTCTGTATGTACCCTCTGTGTTCAGTGCAGGACTCCTTGGGCTGCAGGGCGAGGAAGGGCCCTCTTGGGCTCCAGGAAGTACCTATAGAGCTAAGCCAACAGTTTTTGGAAGTTTCTAGCTCTTACGGTTTTCTTTTTCTTTTTTCCTTCTTTAGGATTGCCTTGTAGCAGAAATGGAGGATAAAGTTTTAACCGTAGTAAGTATACCTTTTACAAGTTACTGTAAAATTCCTTTCCCCAAACCAGTGGGACGCAACATCAATTCAAGCAAAAACTCTGTGGCTAATTCCTTCAGGATATACTTTGAAATACTGGCTTTTTGGGAGTTGAGTCTATTAATTTAGGTCGAAAGGGAAGAATAAAAGTTATTTAATAACAAGAAAATGACTACTGTGAAAATTCCTGTGCTTGGGTAAATGGGGGTCCCTGTCTCCTCTGAACATTTCATTAGGTACAATTATACTTAAATTACTAGCTAGCCTGTTAATCAGGGGTACACTGATCTGCAGATTTCACTTGAGGAACATTTTGATTAAAAAAAAAAATCCTTGGCAAAAACCTTATGATGGAGGAGGGGGGAATGTGCTGTGATTGTTTAAAGAGATTTTGTGACTATTCATCATCGCTTCCTCCCTTTGACATAAGCTGGCCTGTGCTCTTTTGATAAGGCCTTCCTCCCACTGATGTTGAGGAATTTAGCAATGAAACAGCTATAAATATATTTTCCATAAATAGGGAGGCTAAACAAATTGGGGGAATGTAATAAGTGTCACTTCTTGGATTCTCCCCCTTGGAAAAAAAAATCCCTCTTTGGAATTTCCTGATTTCTTTGGTGGCTTAATTTTGAAAGGTTAGATGAATCTAACTGGAGGAAACCACCACACATAACCATGGTTATTTCTACACGGAGACCACTTACTAAGGATCTTCGTGTCTCAAAAATTTTACCTTGTCAACGTTTGGGGTCAGAGAATGTGAGCCATCACTAGAAAGATCATACACCCTAAATGTAAAGCACAAATCTATGTATCTCCTTGATGATACCAGGAGAAAATCTAGGTTGACCTTGTGTTTGCCAATGAATTTTTAGATACAACACCAAAGATAGAATCCATGAAAGATAAACTGATAAGGTAGATCTCCTTGAGGTGGAACATTCTGCTCCATGAAATGCAGTGTTAAGAGGATGAAAAGACAAGACACAGACTGGGAATAAGTATTTTTTTTTTTTTTTTTTAAGATTTTATTTATTTATTTGAGAGAGAGAGAATGAGAGACAGAGAGCATGAGAGGGAGGAGGGTCAGAGGGAGAAGCAGACTCCCTGCCGAGCAGGGAGCCCGATGCGGGACTCGATCCTGGGACTCCAGGATCATGACCTGAGCCGAAGGCAGTCGCTTAACCAACTGAGCCACCCAGGCGCCCAAGGGAACAAGTATTTTTAAAACACATATCAGATAAAGAACTTGTATCCAAAATATACAAAGAACTGTTAAAACTCAATAATAAGAAAATAAACCCAGTTAAAAAGTGGGCAAATTATCTGAACAGATGCCTCACCAAAGAAGATAGGCATTTGACAAATGAATATAGGGAACGGTGTTCAACGTCATGTTTCGTGAGGGAATTGCAAATTAAAACAATAGGGAGACAACACTACACACCTATTAGAATAACTGAAATCCAAAACATGACAACACCAAATGCTGGCAAGGATTGGAGAAGTAGGAGCTCTTGTTCATTGCTGGTGGGAATGCAGAATGGTACAGCCCCTTTGGAAGACACTGCAACAGTTTCTTACAAAACCACACGTACTCTTACCCTACGATCTAGCAGTTAGACCCTTGGGTATTTACCTGATCACAGAAACCTGTACAGAAATGTGGTGGCAGCTTTATTCATAATTGCCAAAACCTGGAAGCAGCCAAGATGTCCTCCAGTAGATGACTGTATAATCTGGCACATCCAGACAATAGAATATTGTTCAGAATATTCAGAATATTCAATATTATTCATAAAAAGAAAGGATCTATAAAGCTATGAAAAGATATGGAGGAAACCTAAATGCACCTTACCAAAGGAAGGAAGCCAATCTGAAAAGGCTACATGTTGTAGGATTCTAATTATTTGATATTCTGGAAGAAGCCAAACCGCAGAGACAGTAAATCAGTGATTGCCAAGGGTTCATTGTGGGGAGGGTGAGAGAGGTGAAGCGGGGTTTTTAGGTAGTGAAACTGGTCTGTATGGTATAGTAGTGGTAGATACATGACATTATGCGTTTGTTGAAACCTGTAGAACTGTACACCACAAAAAGTGAGCCCTAATGGAAACTGTGGACTTTCTGTTGATAATAAGGTACCAGTTTTGTTTCCTTGGTTGTAACAGATGTGCCATACCAATGCAAAATGTTTTTTATATCTTGTTCTTATTAGCCATGTTATAGGTATTATTGGAAATTGTGTTGGGGTGGGGAAGGAAGTCTAGAGAAACTCTGTACTTTATGCTCAGTTTTTCTGTAAACCCAAAATTACTTTAAAAATAAAATCTATTAAAAAAAAGCAGTTACAGACAAAAAAAATTTTTTTTAACCTTGTGAGTATTTGATATGCACCGGATGTGAGTGATCGCTAAGACACTATGCAGACGGCTGGGAAGAGGTGATTCTCTTTGACCGCCAAACGGGGGTTTCTGTACAGTGTCTGCTCTTCAGTGGCCGTAATTCTTGGAAGAGCTGCACTCTAAACAAAGCCCATTTCCAGCGATTGCAAATACGAAGCCCAAATCCCTTGGCTTCATGGAGTAGCATTATTAAAATGATTGCTGACCGGAGCTGAAGATTGTAGGGAAGCGCATATCTTTAAAATTCAGCTTGAGATAAACTTGGTTAATGATTGAACCTTTCCTATTTGCCTCTCCCAACCTTGAGGTCAAGGTTTTAAATGGTATCTGTGACAAAACAATACGATCTACTACGGATCCTGTTATGAGCCAGTGTGCGTGTCTGGAGGAGGTTCACTTGCCGAACGTTAAACCTGGGGAAGGCCTGGTAAGAATTCTAGAAAGACTTGTTTTCTTTTTTTTTTTTTTTTTTTAAAGATTTCATTTATTTATTTGGAAAAGAGATTGAGAGAACGAGTGGGGGGAGGGGCAAAGGGAGAAGCAGAGCCCCTGCAGAGCAGGGAGCCTGATGTGGGACTCGATACCAGGTCCCGGGATCATGACCTGAGCCGAAGGCAGACACTTAACCGACTGAGCCACCCAAGTGCCCGAAACACTTGTTTTCTTTTTAAACAATAACATATCTTAATTTATTAAAGTTTTTTTTCCTGATTTCTTATTGCTTTTACTATGATTCTGAATAGAATTAAATTAGATTGTCTTCCATTATGTAGTTAGGAATTTGCCATCTCGAGCTGTTGATATGTTTTATGTCTTCAAAGTATAAAAATAAATACAGTTTTTGAACTGTGTTCTCATATCTTGAAGGAATTGTCTTAACAGTTTTATTTTAAGACTCAGCCATGTAAGGAGATATAAAACATTTACACAAAGGAAAGATGGTCTCTGGGTACAAAACAGCATCTGCTCTGAAAGTTTATATTAGCACTTAGGATGAATGTGAGAAGAGATGGAGGAACAGCATGATTTCTTTAAAAAGAGTTCAGAGCTGGATGAGCCCTGTACTGACAGCCCTGAGCACAGACAGGTAGATTGCTGGCTACCAGCGTCCGTGCCTCGATACCTGGGTCTGCCGGTACCTCGCCTGCCTGGGGCGTGATTCATTTGCTGAGACTGAAGCGGAGAAACTGTGAGGCCCCTTGAGCTTGAGAGAGCTGGGTTTCCTCATCTGATGGAAGTGAAAGGTAATCATTACTGCCTCACAGAGGTGTCGAGAGTATTAAAGTAGACGAGGAGTGCAGGGCCTCAGCGGCTGGGGGCTGTGCAGATACTGGTGCTGGCGCTGAGGAGGAGGAGGAGGAGGAGGAGGAAGGCCCAGTGGGTAGGTAGCTGTGGGGAGACACGAGGGTAGCCTCTGCTCTCAAGAAAACAAAAATCAACTGAATATCGGTAAGTTCACAGTCTTAGTACGTAGAAATACACATGTTGAGACGTCTCGGCTTCAGAGTAAATGATGGATTATGGTAGATTAAGCAGGGAAGACTTCCTGGAGGTGAGTTTAAAGTTATGGCTCAAAGTTAGGGCAGAGAAATGCCCCAAGTGGGCAGAAGTGGACTTGCTGTTTCAGATGGTAAAGTTATATGAGCAAATGCTTTGGAAGGAGGAGCCCCATAGGTCCGGACAAGCGGATTCCTCTGTGAATGAAAGAAACAGGAAAGGAGAGGAATGGGGAGATCCTTGAAGGTGTTAGCATTTGATGAGAGTCTCATTACAGAGAGGTGTAGGTTGCTGACCAGGGCAAGTTCCGGGTCAAAATGATTTCTGGGGAAGATCTATGTTACTGCAAATTTGATACCAGAGTGAGCAACTGCTCTTTGCCCAGTCGACTTTTTGCTCTTTTCCCCCCATCTTATGAAAGTTTAATAAAAATTTTTTATATGTGATACATCAAACAGTGGAAATGTTTCCTCCACGGTATGGTATTCACCTGTGAGTTTGTCTTGACGCTTCCCTTAAGATGGAGGGGTGCCTGTTTCTGACTTACTCCCTATGTTGTGTTGCTTAATAATCTTTGCTCATATATCCTGGTCTGGGTTGTTAGTGGCTTAAACAAGTCACCCACGATGACTGCTGATCCCCCATTTGTCTGAATATATTGTGTCACCAGGCAAAGAGATGGTCAGGAGAGAACGGTCCTTGTTTGAAATGCCTCATTCATTCCGCAGGTCTGAGAAGGTATCTTCTGAGTCCCCAGAGTTATGGCAAAATTCTCTGTGCCTGGTACACAAATTATAATACCAGAGAGATCTGGCTCCTGATTTCTTTCATGAGTGTTTCCCTTTGTTAGCTCCCCTTCACTGCTCCTTGGCTCTGGTTTCCCAGTGTTTCAGGAGGCTTAGAAATAAATGAGCGTTGTTCTGAAGGGATTGCCTTTAATGTTTTATAAGATGAAGTCTCCCTGGCGGCTATGTTTGTAAATGTTGGAGTAATGAGTTAATATGTTTGTGACTCACTCTAGGGCATGTACATCAAATCAACCTATGATGGATTGCACGTGATTACTGGGACCACAGAGAACGTAAGTGCGCCTATCCGTTAAATGTAAAAGCTATTATGTGTTTAAACAAATGTGACACACAGTCCTTATACTTTTCGTTCAAACGTGTGCATCGTATTTTATTATCTGCAGTGAGAGCGTGGGTGCTGTTTTGTTTATTTCTGTTGCTAGCATGCTGCTTATCACCAGCTGTTGGAAATTTATTATTTAAATTGTCTTTTATTGCTGTTGTTCACATACCTTGCCCAGTTTTTACCCCCCACCCTTGTTAATTATTCCTCTTGCACCCTGAAAGTGTTAACCCGTAAGTCTAAAAACAATGATCTCATTGTGGTTGAAAAACTACTTTTACAAGAACTGGAATTAGTAGCCATATGTGTAAAATACAGTTTTTTGTTGTTGTTTAATGGAATTTAGATGTATCACCAAGCAGCTATTTTGGGATTTTTACACAATGTAGATTTTTATAGAGTTGTGTTTTGTAATATGTGGCATGATATTGAATTTAGTTTTTTTTTTCTCCCCTGATCTTTTAAATAGAAAAAGCAGGGCTGCTTCTACTGTGAGAATCTTTGTACACTGTTAACTTCCTTTTGGAAATGCTGCTCCCTGAAAGGTTTTTCTTGAGCCCCTCAAACATTTTGAATTTGTAAAAAGTAGAGCTAATTGAATGCTTTCTTTTTGCAACCTACAATATGGCTAGTTTTTGATGACATTGATATGAAGCTAAAAATGTTTGAATAGCTTCCTGGATGTGTATGAAAGAAGCATGTGTCTGTGGAACTAATCTGCTATTTAATCAACTAAGACCAGAGGAAATAATTCCTAAAAATAGAAGAAATTTGGTAACTCCTTCTCTAATCTGGTGGAAATACATGTTGAATTTTGAACTTGAGCTGCTGGGTCTTTTGATAAAATAAAATGGCATGATCTTTGATGAGGGTTTGTGACACAAGCTTGATTTTTGTAGCAAGAAAGAAATGGCGTTGCTGAAGGCAGTCAGTGAATTTTAAATATGGTGTGCGGTTCTGGCCGAGGAATGAGTGGAAGATGGTGGTGTCTTTAAGACTCCTTCGTCAGGCTACCGTGAAAATGCACTGAGAAACGATAGGAATTTTTACAGCACATCACCTGATAGGCAATAACTGCACGGGAGGTTCTGCTTTTAGGTCAAGGATGGTGCAGAGGAGAAAACGCATAACTCATTACGCGGTTCATCCCTCATTCTTGTCAGATTCTTGAGCATATTTCAGCTCAAGCAGAACGAGGACCACTCAGTGCATTGTTTGGGAGTTGGTTGGATTCAGAGGGACGGTGAAGGTCATTTCAGGTTTTAAAGAGTGGAAGTTTTGAGTCCAGCAATTTAGTGATTACATTGTTTAACCGCCAGACCTGTGTGGTTGCAGACTCTCACTGGTCTTCTTAAAGCAGTTTTCATCTTGGATAAGCGTATAGTTCACCATCCTGTTACTACCAGAAGGCACACAGATTTCTCCTCCTCAAACCAGCCCCCATCCTTTGGTTTTAAGGATGAGAGTTGAATGAGAGATGAAACAAGCTGCTTTTGAATGAAGTGAAATGTCAAATGCAAGGATACATCTCCCAGCATTCCTACCAGACTCAATAAGACTGGATGAGAGGTTCGGGGTTTACCTGGATGTAGTTGATACCATGCAGGATGATACAGAAGCCATCCTAGAGACAGGTGGTTTCCATCTTGTTAAAGAGCAAAAAAGGGAAAACTTATCTTATTCCATCTGGCAATCCATTTGAGAATGTCCCTCATTCTTTTCGATCACTGAGCTTGTGTTCACCGAGTACCTGGAATGTGCTAAACACTTGCTAAATCTTACAGATGGGGGTGGGAAGTTAGGTAAAAGTGTACTTCTCAAGGGCTTAATCTGGGTATTTTACCCTAAATGCTGGATATTTTACACTTAAATGGCAGTAGAAAATGCCAGCTGTCAGCTCCTGGACAGCCTTCCAGCTAGCACTTCAGGTTGTTGTGACTTTCGAATCAGAATGTTGGTTAGTTAGTTATGTATGTATGTATGAATGAGAGAGTGTAAGCAGGGGGAGGGGCAGAGGGAGAGGGAGAAAGGAGAATCTCAAGCAGACTCCCCGCTGAGCTAGGAAGCTGATGTGGGGCGAGATCATGACCTGAGCCGAAATCAAGAGTCCATGAGCCACCCAGGCGCTCCCAGAATCAGAATGTTTTAATGGAAGCCTATTGTGGGTGGTAGTGGATGGAAATCACCCATTGTATTCCCTATATTTATCTTGGACTCCAGGCTGAAGCAATGATAGCAGGTCATCTTAGGCCTCCAATCCATTCTGGGGGGAGGTTACCTGAGAAGTCAGGATCATTCCAAGGTCAGCCTAACAGTATCTAGTGATTCTCTATGACTTCTTTTTTGATGTTGTTCAACACCTTGACAGGATCCCATCCATACTTCTATTCCCCACCTCTGAGATAATGTGGGAATTAGATTAGCCTCTAAAGAATGGATGCATTCTTCTCCAGGTCATCACCCTTCTGCAGAAAACCAGAACAAGCATCATTTTTCAGTAGTCTGGCTCATGGTGAAGATAGGCAAGAGTCACTGCCCCAGGAAGAATTTTGGTATCAAGCTGTCTCTTTATCAGTGTTCTGCCAAACACATCTCTTAATCACCTGGTAGGACATTTGAGAAATGAATGCTTGAGGATTCCTAAGAAGGAAAGTCAATTCAGGACATTTAGGCTTGGTTTTTAAGATTGCACATCCATAAACAAGAACTTCTTAGCCTCAGGGTCATTTGAGGTAGACCATTTCCCTGAGGATGAGGTACCCACAGTGCAGGTCTCTCAGGGAAGACACCCCTGGTTGTTATAGTGGCAGGTTAAATGTTTTGAAAAGTAACTCTCACAGTTAACCTGCGCCTTACACTGGGTCTAAATGCATCAAAGGGACTGTTTCTACAGTTTAATGTTGCTTGCTCATTTCTGGTTGAGCCTATCCCAACAGTTGAGCGAGAAGATGCAGCCAAGAATGTCTTGGGTTTGGTTCCTGCCCTCCTGTGTTCAGGGGTGCTGTTTTTTTAAAAAAAATAATTATAAATATGTCTGAAGACTCAGCCAGTTACATAAGTTACATAAGTAACTGGCTGAATAAAATAAAATACTCCAGCCTAGATAACAGATTGTAATTTGAAATCGAGGGTTTGTCCTTTTCTTCACTTTTGCTCATAGGAAATATCTTAAACGTAGAGAGTGCTAGTTTCATTAATTGAACAGAATATTGTGGACAAAATTTTGACAGATTATATCTAGATATTTATATGCACACATGTGGATATATATATATATATTTATATATGTGCAGATTTGTAGCAAAGTATTATTTGGGGGAATCAGAATCTGGACTTCTGATACTGAAAACACATTTCATTTTCAATTCAACCTGAAAATGACAAAAATTTAAATTCATTTTCTCTAAAGAAGTACATTTTCTATTGTCACCATCTTTCTATGCTAATAGCATTGTGATAATTCGTAAAACAAGGTTGAGTAGACAAGATTTCGTTTTAATAATTGCTTAAAAGGAGATAGGATGACATTGTTACAGTGATGGTCTTTATGTGTTAAGCAGTTGGTCAGCTTTTACAAGATTAATTATTGATAGGGATCTACATAAGGTATTTTTTAGATGAACCAAAGGGTTTTTTTTATCAGTTCATTGTGTCAACAGCATGTCCCGCTTTTCCTGATGGGTTAGATGGACCCGGCTATTGTAACTGACAGGTGGTCTGGACCAGCCGACCATTCACCAAGTAGGGAACGTGAGTGCCCACCCCCATGCCAGGCTCTGCAGACTGTGTCATCCTGGGATCGTCTCATAAGTGCACCGTGTAATAGTTCTTGAGAAAATTATATTTCCATTGCTCGTTGTCTGCAGAAGAAAGAAGGAGGAAGAAATAGAAGCAGAAAGAAATAGAAGATTTAAAAAATAAGACTGGTCTCTGTGTTTGTTCCTAATAGTCTCCTGCAGATAGATCTCAGAAGATTCATGCTGGTGATGAAGTCATTCAGGTTAATCAGCAAACTGTGGTGAGTTTGTTCGTTGAGACTTAAGACGTTTAATATTCCCCTCTAGAACTTTTAACTAAATCCAAAGCCATTTTGCTTGAATTTTTTAAATTTGCGATTTCTAGCCAATTTTCCATAGTTTTAAGTAGTGCTAAGATAAACATACTGGTATCTGCTTATTTGCTCACAAATGATTTCCTTGAAATAAATTCATAGATTTGATTTTTGATAATTCACAAGTGAGTCCCTTCTCATTTTCTTTCTCTGAAGGTGGGATGGCAACTAAAAAATCTGGTGAGAAAATTAAGAGAGAATCCTACAGGAGTCGTATTACTGCTTAAGAAGCGCCCCACGGGTTCTTTCAACTTTACCCCTGCTCCCCTGAAAAACCTCCGGTGGAGACCGCCCCTGGTGCAGGTATCCGTTATTGGTTGTAAACCCTTCTCTGCCAGCCACTCATTAACTGTGTCGAGGATGGGATTTGTCTCCAGAAAGAACAGTTACCATCTGAAGGTGATTGGTTTCAGGAGTTTGTGTATGCAGAATCATTCTCTAGTTCTACTTCAGTGAAAATACACATTCTAGATTTTGCACTAGCCACGTGTGACTATTTAAATAATTAAAATGAAAAGTCCAGTTCCTCAGCCTCATTAGCCACATTCCAGAGGCTTGGTGGCCTCATGTGGCCAGTGGCTGTCGTCATCACTGCAGAAAGTTCATTCTGGTCCTTTTCCCCTCTCCTGTCAAACACATCTGATGGTACCCAGTTTGAGCACTAACCGTGGAGAGACTAACCCCTGCCTTGGCAGGTGAAGTCCTGCCAAGGCAGGAGTAGGGACGGTGGGAATAATCCACACAGTGGGGAGTGGTATCACCGCATTGTTTAGTTCAGACCTGGCAGCCTTGGGTGATAATCAAAAGCAGACCGACTTACAGCATCGTACTGTATAGTATTGTATAATTCTGTACGAACAGTACACTCCTTTATTGCCTACACCTGGGTGGAGTGTGCTCAGGGACCAAACCCCCTCCTGATACCATGGGTCCTTAGTGTTTATTTCTTAAATCATGAATAAAAAGCAATGACATCTTAATACCCTTTTTTAAGATTGAGATTGCAATTTATATGAAACTGTCTGCTACATTACTGTTCATCTTCGGATGGAAGGAATGGTAGCCATCTCAGGCTATCAGTTTGGACCCGTGGTGATGCATAGAGCATTGGAAATACACCTACATGTGTACCTTAATGGGGGGGGGGTTAAAATAAATAACAGGATATGGAGTAAGGAGGGGCACATAATTAAAATCACTTCTTAAATAATAACTGATTAACACATGATTTAGAAGTCAATTCCTATAAATAATCATCTCTTAAATAATAACAATATCAATCACACTCCAACTGTGATGGGGCAAGTCCAGTGAAAGACTCATGTTAAGAGGTCATTTGGAAGAAGCATGAAAAAGACTCATGGAGCAGCACAGCATAGTGGTTGGGCGGGGGGCTTGGAGTTAAACTTTTCCAGTTCAAATCCCAGCTCTGCCACTTATTAGTTATGGGGCCTCTGATAAGGTATTTAATCTTTCTAAACCTCACTCCTAATTATTAGTATTTACTGTGAGAGAAGGCTGGGCTTCTGGGTGGCTCAGTTGGTTAAGCATCTGCCTTCGGCTCGGGTCATTATCCCAGGGTCCTGGGATCGAACCCCTCATCGGGCTCTCTGCTCAGTGGGGAGTCTGCTTCTCTCTCTCCTCCTGCTTCTCCCCCTGCTTGGGCTCTCTCTCTCTCACAAGCACACTCTCTCTCTCTCTCTCTCAAATAGATAAATAAAATCTTAAAAGTAAAGGCTTTGGGCTAAGGGATGAGGAAGGCAAGCAAGGCAGGAGTGAAATGTGACTGTGAACCTGGCTGGTGATATCAGTGACAGAAATTAGAGAGTCAGGGACGGCAGAGACGGTGGGTCTTTTGAGCATCATTGAGTTTGAAGTGAGGGAGGAAGATTCAAGTGGCTGTGTTGTTCAGGTGGTAAGTGAAAGTTATTTTTAAGTACAGGCTAGAGTTAGTCCCTTCACCTCTGGAAATTCACTTAAGAAGGACATGCTTCCCTCCTCTCTGGCTTTGTCCACCTTCCTGCCAAGTCCCACTAACTGTGCAGTTTTGGGGAGCAGATGATGGTGAGGGAGGAGACACCTCGTTTTGCTTCTGACCAAGGGAGAGAACCACCATCACAACTGAGAGGCCATTTTTTTAGCTTAGCTACCAAGTGTTCTCACGATGCATCCAGGATATTTTCAGAATATAAACTCTGGAACACCAACACTGCCTGGGCATTGCTGTGTGTCATTCTCCAGGCTTCATGCCCGGGCACCCACCTCTTGTGGGAGGGAGCTTCTTTCCTTCTTGTCAACACCATTAATGTGGCCTGTCCCTGAGAAGGTGTCACCATCCTGGTGAACGAGAGATCTTTTACAGCTGCCATCATCAGTGTTGGAGTCTTTGGAGAGCGCTTACTCTGTGCCAGTGTTGTACTTTACTTCTGTTAGCACTTGTGGAGGGCCGCCCTCCCGGCCCCGTGTTTTCAGACATTGTTCAAGGTTGGCGGATTGAGGTGTTGGTCAGTTCCGTACTGAGTAGAGTGGACTGTGTTAGTGGCCGACATCCAGGTTGCAGGGATGATGTCACGGGAGATTAAAGACTAAGCCCCCATTTCTCTTGAGCCTGGGGGTCTCCCCCTAAAACAGTACATTCCAGTCCTTAAAATCTAGCTCATGGTCTCATTTTGGGGGGCCTTTGGGGTCTTTGATCACCATCCAGGCTGGATAGGGTTTGAGGTGCCAGGGGCCAGGCACAGTTCTCATGTCCCCCCCGCCCCCCGGCCACTGGCCATCACCAGACGTCTTCATGCCTCAACTCTGGGATTTCCTCACGGTTCCTTTACCCACCAGAAAGTGTGTCATCCTTGTTCGTCTATAGAAGAGATAAGATTTGAAGGTCTCACACAAGATTTTTAAAAATAGGTCCTTTGAGCCCAATAACATAATTAAGCTGTAAGGACTTTAAACTTTTAAAATTAACTTGTATGGATGTGTGTATATATAATACTAAATTAAACAGCATAAGGTTGTGTACTTACTATGTGACAAGCAGTGTGCTAAGCCTGTGACATGTGTCACTTAATTCACCTTTTGTGGGTGCTATTCTTGTCCCCACTTATGCCCATCTTATAGATGAGGCACAGAGAAGTTAAGTGGTTTGCTCAGAGGTACACAGCTAATGAGAGCTATAGCCAGGCTAGCACCCGGACGGAGTCCCAAGCACATGCTCCTGGTCCATGATAGCATCGCTGGTGATTTGTATGA